>NC_091292.1:62792803-63070303 GCF_038502225.1 Cherax quadricarinatus
AGTGTTCAAGAGAGTGACCATATGCCTGATCACATAATTTACATTTAGTTTGATCATCGTCTGTGTGTCTCCCAAACTGCCAGAAGTACTTGTAACCAAGCCTAAGCCTGGCCACTACAACATCAGTCAGTCTGTTCACATTGCAAGTTGCTCCATAAACATACTTATCTACGTTCATGTTATCATAGTGGGTTATAGATCTAGTCAGGCTTCTAACTGCATTCCTATAACAATCATTTTCATTATTTACTTCTCTCCTAATATTATTCCTAATGCTAGACACAGTTATACCAAAGTTATATTCTACATTCTCCTTCTGGGTACTCTTCTTGGCTAACATATCAACTTTATCATGAAGGAGTAATCCAATGTGTGATGGGATCCATAGCAATTGTACATTAATTCCTTTGTCCCTAATTTTTGAGTATCTATACCTGACTTCTCCAATGAGCATGTTGTTGGAGTCATTATATGAGTCAAGAGCCTTCAATGATGACATAGAATCAGTAATGATGATAGAGTCAAGCTCAGTGTCATAGGTTAGCTTTAGCGCCATTAGGATTGCAAACAATTCAGTTTGCAGTGTAGACGCCCAGTTGTTAATTCTTATGCCTAACTCAACAAATTTATTATCGTTCTTAACTAGGGAGGTGGCAACAAGAGCAGATGCAGCCCTGCCAGAAGACTCCTGTTTAGATCCATCAGTGTATATAACTTGTGATAACTTATTACTACCAGCTAGGTGAGAAATTTCTTCTTGAGCAGTTGCTCTAACAAGAGATTTAAGGAAGGGATTACTAGCAATAAGCTTCTTGGGAGGGACTTGTAGGTATGTGATATTAAATGAACACATCTTCCATGGAGGGGTGAAATGCTCTTGTTGCCTACAGTGATACAGTTCATGCAGGTTATAAAACTTAATGCAATTGCACGTTTTCACAATCCATTTAGATCTGTGTGTATTTACCTCTAGACACTTGGTAAGATTCACTGTGACAGTGTCTGGTTCGTTTCTCAACATTCTAATACCGAGTACAGTGTTAATTTCAACAATCCTATCACTGATACTAGAAATACCAAGCTCCTTCCTCATGTTAAGAACTTTTGTAGATCTGGGACAGCCAAGAATAATCCTGAGAGCTTCATTTTGCATTAACTCCAAGGGTCGGAGAGAGCTTTCTCTAGCTAATATCAACATGGGAGCAGCATAATCAATTAAGGACCTAACATAGGCTATGTACATCATTCTCACGATTCTCACATTAGCACCATAGTTGGGATTGTAGCCAGCAACAGCTTTGAGAACATTTAGCCTAGCTTTGCATTTCTTGTTTAGTTGTGGTATAGTGGATTTGTTAAAGGGTACATCTACACCAAGATATCTGTAAGTTTTAACGTAGCTAATGATTTCACCCTGCAAATAGATGGGTGGGGGATGTCGTTTGCTTGTTAATATCTTTGTTTTAGAGGAAGATATTATGAGGCCTAGTCGATTACAAATTGCTTGAACTTCATTAAGAATGGTATTCTTCATCTTATGCCCTGTTGTATGGATCATGATATCATCAGCATAGCTTATAGCTATATGTTTAGGTGAGGCAGGTAGAGCATTTAGGAGAGCATTAATCAGAATATTAAATAGCATGGGACTAAGAACTCCTCCCTGCGGTGTACCTAAAGACATTTCTTTAGAATCACTTCTGAAGCCTTGGTAAAGGACAGAGGATATTCTATTTGACAGGTATCCTATTATCCAGCAGAGTAAGCTACCACCAATATTCATTTTGGCTAGTTCATGTAGTATAACGGTTCTGTTCGCAATATCAAATGCAGATTTTAGATCAAGAAAAGTGGTAAAACTAGTAGAGGTGTGTGCAGTGAGAAAGGTGAAAATACAGTTCTGCACACTTTTACCTTTCATGAAGCCATAGAGGTAGGGGGAAAGTTGGTGTCTGATTCTGTAGTACAGTCTGTTAAGCATCATTCTTTCAAAAGTTTTACAAAGACAACTAGTTAAGGAGATCGGCCTAAATGTATCAGGCTGTTGGGGCTTAGGGATAGGCACAATGAGACTATTGGTCCAGGAAGTAGGAAGAACGCCCTCAATGTAACTGAGATTATACAGTGCCAACAAAGGGTTATCAGGCACGTGCCTTAGAGTTCTGAGAATATCATAGGTTATACCATCCTCTCCAGGAGCAGTTGATCGACCTTTGGTTAATGCATTATCTAATTCATACTCGGTAAAGAGGCAATCACTCTCATCAATATTTTGGATCATAAAATTAATCAGTTTCAACATTTCTTCAGAAGGCCTCCACTCCAAACCAACAGATACAGATACTAATGCCGGAAAAAAAATCCCCCCCCAGTACCAACAATACCACCAGTCCGATGAGATTCTTCTTTGCAAATATACAGGGTCTAAAGCCAGCAACAAACAACAAAATACCTTTCATCCGTGGACTGCTTGCAGAGGCAAAGGCAATGTTCGCGGCTTTCACTGAGACCCACATAAAGGATCACTTGGACAACGAAATATGGATCCCAGGTTACAACCTATACAGATGTGACAGAGTGAACAGGCAAAAGGAAGGGGGGGTTGGCCTGTACATTGCAGAGTCACTTGTTTGCACAGAACTGCTAAATGCCTCAAATGATGTAGTGGAAGTTTTAGCAGTAAAGGTCGAGAACCAAAACCTAGTCATTGTGGTAGTCTACAAGCCTCCGGATGCAACATCCCAGCAATTCCAGGAACAGCTGTTAAAAATTGACCACTGTCTGGAAAATCTTCCAGCTCCTGCACCCAACATCTTGCTCCTGGGGGATTTCAACTTAAGGCACCTAAAATGGAGGAATATAGCAAATAATATTGTTGCAGTAATAACACCAGGAGGCAGCTCTGATGAAAACTCACACTCACGCGAGCTTTTAAATCTCTGCACAAAATTCAATTTAAACCAGCAAATAATAGAGCCTACTAGACTGGAGAATACACTAGACCTCATCTTCACTAACAATGATGATCTGAAAAGAAATGTCACCATATCAAAAACAATATACTCAGATCACAACATAATTGAGGTTCAGACATGTATGCGTGGAGCCCCAGACCGACATAATGAGACTAGTCACGAGGGAGCATTCACCAAATTCAACTTCAATAACAAAAACATAAAGTGGGACCAAGTAAACCAAGTCCTAACCGATATAAGATGGGAAGATATACTAAGCAACACAGACCCCAACGTATGCCTAGAACAGATTAACTTGGTGGCACTCGATGTATGCACAAGGCTTATTCCTCTAAGAAAAAGGAGGAGTAGATGTAAAATAGAAAGAGACAGGCGCTCCCTTTACAGGCGACGGAAAAGAATAACAGAGCGGCTAAAAGAGGTCAATATATCTGAAATGCGTAGGGAGACACTGGTCAGAGAAATAGCAAGCATCGAACTCAAGCTAAAGGAATCTTATAGGAGTCAGGAATCGCGGGAAGAACTAAAAGCCATAAATGAAATCGAAAGAAATCCAAAGTATTTCTTCTCCTATGCCAAATCAAAGTCGAGAACAACATCCAGTATTGGGCCCCTACTTAAACAAGATGGGTCCTACACAGATGACAGCAAGGAAATGAGTGAGCTACTCAAGTCCCAATATGACTCAGTTTTTAGCAAGACGCTAACCAGACTGAGAGTCGAAGATCAAAACGAATTTTTTATGAGAGAGCCACAAAATTTGGTTAACACAAGCCTATCCGATGTTATCCTGACGCCAAATGACTTCGAACAGGCGATAAATGACATGCCCATGCACTCTGCCCCAGGGCCAGACTCATGGAACTCCGTGTTCATCAAGAACTGCAAGAAGCCCCTATCACGAGCCTTTTCCATCCTATGGAGAGGGAGCATGGACAAGGGGGTCGTCCCACAGTTACTAAAAACAACAGACATAGCCCCACTCCACAAAGGGGGCAGTAAAGCAATAGCAAAGAACTACAGACCGATAGCACTAACATCCCATATCATAAAAATCTTTGAAAGGGTCCTAAGAAGCAAGATCACCACCCATCTAGAAACCCATCAGTTACACAACCCAGGGCAACATGGGTTTAGAACAGGTCGCTCCTGTCTGTCTCAACTATTGGATCACTACGACAAGGTCCTAAATGCACTAGAAGATAAAAAGAATGCAGATGTAATATATACAGACTTTGCAAAAGCCTTCGACAAGTGTGACCATGGCGTAATAGCGCACAAAATGCGTGCTAAAGGGATAACAGGAAAAGTCGGTCGATGGATCTATAATTTCCTCACTAACAGAACACAGAGAGTAGTCGTCAACAGAGTAAAGTCCGAGGCAGCTACGGTGAAAAGCTCTGTTCCACAAGGCACAGTACTCGCTCCCATCTTGTTCCTCATCCTCATATCCGACATAGACAAGGATGTCAGCCACAGCACCGTGTCTTCCTTAGCAGATGACACCCGAATCTGCATGACAGTGTCTTCCATTGCAGACACTGCAAGGCTCCAGGCGGACATCAACCGAATCTTTCGGTGGGCTGCAGAAAACAATATGAAGTTCAACGATGAGAAATTTCAATTACTCAGATATGGTAAACACGAGGAAATTAAATCTTCATCAGAGTGCAAAACAAATTCTGGCCACAAAATAGAGCGAAACACCAACGTCAAAGACCTGGGAGTGATCATGGCGGAGGATCTCACCTTCAAGGACCATTACATTGTATCAATCGCATCTGCTAGAAAAATGACAGGATGGATAATGAGAACCTTCAAAACTAGGGAGGCCAAGCCCATGATGACACTCTTCAGGTCACTTGTTCTATCTAGGCTGGAATATTGCTGCACACTAACAGCACCTTTCAAGGCAGGTGAAATTGCTGACCTAGAAAATGTACAGAGAACCTTCACGGCGCGCATAACGGAGATAAAACACCTCAATTACTGGGAGCGCTTGAGGTTCCTGAACCTGTATTCCCTGGAACGCAGGCGGGAGAGATACATGATTATATACACCTTGAAAATCCTAGAGGGACTAGTACCGAACTTGCACATGAAAATCACTCACTACGAAAGCAAAAGACTTGGCAGACGATGCAACATCCCCCCAATGAAAAGCAGGGGTGTCACTAGCACGTTAAGAGACCATACAATAAGTGTCAGGGGCCCGAGACTGTTCAACTGCCTCCCAGCATACATAAGGGGGATTACCAACAGACCCCTGGTAGTCTTCAAGCTGGCACTGGACAAGCACCTAAAGTCGGTTCCTGATCAGCCGGGCTGTGGCTCGTACGTTGGTTTGCGTGCAGCCAGCAGCAACAGCCTGGTTGATCAGGCTCTGATCCATCAGGAGGCCTGGTCACAAACCGGGCCGCGGGGGCGTTGACCCCCGGAACTCTCTCCAGGTAATCTCCAGAAGTACTCTCTAAATTTTTTCTAATATGAGATGGAAGGTTTTCATGCCTGGATGTTTTGGACCAGTCATTTATGAGGTCTCAGTGGGATACCAGGCTTGTGAGTTTTTGGCAGGCCGTACATTCTGGCAGGTCTGGGGTTACTGGGCATGTTGTGCAGAAGTTTCTTCCCTTGTTCTGAGCCTCTCAGAATGCGGCGAGTCCTTTGAAGAAAAGTTTTAGAAAGGTTCTCCACTTGGTTAGTTGTGAGAGGTTTGTAGGTATCTGGGTCATTAAGCAGATTAAGCATTTTGTTCCTGTAATCGTCAGTGTTCATGATAACAACACCACCTCCTTTATCAGCGGTGGTGACCCTGATGGTCGTGTCTTCTGATAAACCTTTGAGTGCATTGATGTAACGTCGAGGTATGACTGGGAAGCTGCGTGTTGAGATGGCTGCTGAGATGATGCCTTGAAGATAGCCTTTTTGGAAGTCGGAGTCATTGTGTCTGTAGTTTTTGGCGATGAAATTGAGGTCTTGTTTTGGTTTCGTAATTCCTGTTGCGAATTTGAGGCCTAAGCTGAGGGCTTCAGTTTCTGTAGTTGACAGTGGACGAGATGAAAGATTTTGAATAATTTCTGCACACCATGCCCAGCAACCCCAGACCTGCCAGAATGTACGGCCTGCCAAAAACTCACAAGCCTGGTATCCCACTGAGGCCCATATCCTCGGGAATAGGCAGTGCTCCCCACCAGCTCTCAGGAATTCTCGCAAAACACCTCTCTAAACTCTTGGGCACTATCAGTCCAGCACATCTCAAACACTCGGGTGATCTTCTCAATCGTATTCGCAACATCAACATCAGGAACAAGAAACTTTCCAGCCTTGACATGACTTCCCTATTCACCAAAGTACCTACTACACAAGCAATCGATCTCTTGCGCAGGAAAATTGACGATTCACTTGATCTTCCCATTCCAACCAGCGATTTCATCGACCTTGTTGAACTATGTATTGGCTTTACGTGTTTCTCTTTCGAAAATCACCTCTTTCAGCAGACTTTTGGACTACCCATGGGTTCGCCACTCAGTGCGGTCCTGGCGAACCTATACATGGAACATCTAGAAGCCGAATGTTTCTCCACCATTATTCCTTCGTCTGTCACCTGGCTCCGTTATGTTGACGACATTCTCCTCATAACTCCTAAACGCTTCAACGTTCAAGCTCTCCAAGACAAGCTCAACCAGGTCGAGCCTTCAATCCAGTTCACACTTGAAGAAGAAGTCGACAACACTCTTCCTTTCCTTGATGTTCTGCTCTGCAAAGCTGACCACGAACTTCGTTTTAAAGTCTATCGAAAACCCACCAACCAAAACGATCTTCTCCACTTTTACTCTCACCACGACACCAAAACCAAACGTGGTGTAATTATAGGCTTCTTCCTGCGCGCACTCAGAATCTGCAGCAATGAGTTCCTTGAGGAAGAATGCACTATAATTGAACAAGTATTTTCTAAACTCCACTATCCTCGTCACTTCATCAGAGACTGCAGACGGCGGGCATTAAACATCTTCAACACACTCAGAGAAGACACTGTCGAGAAGAGATACATAGTCCTCCCCACCAACTCCATTGCCAAACATGTTTCCAACATCTTTTCCAATACATCACTCCAAGTATCTACCTCCACAACCACGACCATCAAGGACATCACCAGTAGTAGACAGGACAAGCCTCCATCCTCTGCAGGGGTATACATAATCCCTTGTAATGACTCCAACAAATTATATGTGGGCGAAACATCAAGAGACCTCCAAACACGTATTTCAGAACACCAATATGCAAGCAGGACTGACGATACAAGGAATGCCTGTGTACAACATCGCAATTCACACAACCATTTAATTAACTACAGAAACTCAAGACTTATCGCCACAGAAGACAACGCTCAATACCGAAGAATCCTGGAATCATCGCTTATCTCTATAACCAACAATTTCAACCAGAACAACGGCTTCTATAACATAGCTGAACCACTCGCCAAGAAACTTCTTCATCGCTATCCCACTTAAGAACATAGAACACTGCAGAAGGTCTACTCACAACTTGTCCAATACCCCTGCCAAGCTACCCAAGACTCTATAACCCCACTCGGTAGATCATCAGATGCAGCATTCTCCACCTGACCTCAACATTCTGAACATGACTATAAATACTCCCGTACCTTCCACCCCAGGAAGATCTGTGTGTGACTTGAAAAAGCCCACTGTGTGAGTGAAACGTTGTCAATAAAGGATCACCCTGCGAAGAAGATCAATGGCTTGATCAACTGGGACATTGGTGAATAAGGCAGTCACGTCAAAACTTGCAAGCTTCTTATCACTCATGACGTGACTGCCTTATTCACCAATGTCCCAGTTGATCAAGCCATTGATCTTCTTCGCAGGGTGATTAAAGATGATACAGAGTTACCTGTACCCCGCCAAGATTTTGTGAGCCTTGTCGAACTTTGTGTTCGTTATAACTGTTTTAGGTTTGAGGACAAGAAGTACAAACAACTCTTCGGACTAGCCATGGGATCCCCCCTTAGTGCAGTTCTTGCCAATTTATATATGGAGGACCTGGAATCAAGAAGGATCCTCAGTAACATCCCTCGCTTAGTTACATGGATGCGGTACGTAGATGATATTTTGGTCATTGTACCCAAAAATCTTGACGTACTGGGCATCCTCAACACCATTAACACTCTGGAACCTACTATTAAATTTACACTAGAGGAGGAGAAGGACAACCAATTACCTTTTCTCGACGTTCTCTTACGCACAGGGGAAAATAAACTTTCTTTTAAAGTTTACCGGAAGCCTACCTACAAGAACGATCTTCTACATTTCTTCTCTCACCATGACACAAGAACTAAAAGAGGGGTAGTTATTGGCTTCTTTCTGAGAGCCTACAGAATTTCCAGTCCACAGTTCCTCGAAGAAGAATGTACATACATCACCAACTCTTTTAGTTCACTGCACTTTCCCCTACACTTCATACGTGACTGTAGGAAACGTGCGGCACGTATCCTCAGCAAGACCAACACCTATCAAATTGAAGAAAAGCCTCCAAGTTACATCGTTTTACCGGTCAGCAACGTTGCCACTAATGTTTCAAAAATGTTTGACAGAAAACTGGCTAAAATATCTACCAGCTCTTCAACTACTATTAGGAACCTGATACAAAAACCCAAGCATGATTCTGGCACAAGTGCAGGAATCTACACTATACCATGTGGGGGGTGTGACAAAGTATATGTAGGGGAAACAGCAAGAACTCTGGACATTAGAATAACAGAACACAAAAATGCTTGCAGAAATGATGACCGCAAAAACGCATGTGTTCAACATAGAGACGATGTTGGACACCTCATGAAATTCAATGAAGCTAAACTAGTTATTAAAGAAGACGACTTAAGACGGAGAAAATGCATTGAAGCTGCACTAATTTCTGTCAGTAACACTATAAAGCAAAAATTCGGTAGTTACAGTATTTCAAAATTACTAAGCAAGAGGATATTACCCATCCTGGGAACTGGTGTTACTTGATGCCAGCAGGTCCCTCTCTTGCCTCACCTCCTTAGTTCCATTACTACTACTACTACTACTACTACTACTACTACTACTACTACTACTACTACTACGACTACTACCACCTCTACCCACGCATCACCTCACCTGACTCCCGCCACTATATATATAAATGTTTTCTTAGTTTTCTCTGTATTAGGACTGAAGAAGCCACTCGTGGCGAAACGTTTCCTTTAATAAATGTCCTGAACTGTACATAAGTGTCTTTTTCCACATCTTGTCGGTATCACCATACCATTTCCATTGACAAAGTCACACACTGTGACTTTGTCAATGGTCCAAGTTGGACCGAAACGTCGTCGTAAGCTTCTCTCTTTTATGTGCGGGTTATTTGTGTATCGTTCCAGTCACGGTATTGTGCCTTTTTTGTTATTTAGAGTTATCAGAGATTATTTCTTGGGTAGCATTGAAAACTGGGTTGGGCAAATGTTTTGTTAGTGGGATGGATTGTAAAGGACCTGCCTAGTATGGGCCATCAGGCCTCCTGCAGTGATCCTCCTTTCTTATGTTCTTATGTCTAAATATGGTTGTCATAGCTCCTCTTTTCCTCCTAATACCTTGCATTATAAGGGGCTTTCTATATAGTGGTTTATATATATTAGTTACCCTAACTGTATAATGTACTGTATCGCACTTCACGGATAAAAAATTGTTTGGTTTATTTTGAAAAAAAAAAAAAAAAAAAATATTATTTTCAGCCTTTATAACTCACATGTTTTAGCTCTGGGAGACATTTTGAAGCTCTACATATTTTAAATACTGATTTTATGGAAGTAAAGTGTGTGTATGTAGATTATTATATTAAGTATGTGGTACTTCCCTTCAAGTGCTTCGAATATTTAATGTTTCTTCTGTCACTGATTTAGGTACAGTGTTTTCACGGTCATAATGACAGATCAAGAGGACGTAGAGGTGCGTCGGAGCCTCTTGGGTTCACGGAATCCTGGTGACGGTGAGTATTTGGTAACTGTTTACTTCAAAGAGCAGCAGATTTTGCATTACTCCTTAAACATTTACTGAATTGATAATTACAAAATTAATTAATATATTTTTCACAGCAGACATTTAGGTAATGTGATATGGCTGACTCGGGTACTGCAACATTAGGCCATTGTTAATTGTAATTAGACACTTGGTTGGCGAAACGTTTCTACAAAGATAGCCAAGTGTTGCAGAAGTGTCTAATTCATCAGCCAGTAGGTTATAATTAAAAATTTTTGCAGATATCTTATATGTAATGTCATTTATTTTCTCCTAATTGGGGAAGTATAAAGGTCTTTCAAGGAAGAAAATTAAGTTACTGGAGGACATGAGAACAGATCTCCTGTAGCGGATCTTAATCATGTGATGACTGCTCGGTAAAGCATTCGGCAATAAGAGCGTAAAAAGAATTTTTGGCTGAGGAAACAATGCATTTTCATAGTTCTATTTTAATACGTATCCCTTCTCTTCTTTAACAATAGCAAAAGACTTTGACTTTCCTAATAGTTTCTCTACAGCTTGACAATTTTACTACAATTACTAATTCTGTTCATAGTTGTGGTGTCTATGGAAGAGCCAGAAAGTGCGTTTGAAGTCCATGATACTGGAGGAATGGAAAAGTATGTTCATATTCTCTTCAGTAAACAATACTTCATATTTGGGTATATCATCTTGTCCTTACCTTTGACCCATACCTAATAATAATCTTGACATAGTGGAAGCCGTCTATTGTTAACCCTCTCACGTTGTTTCAGGTGCGGCCCAAAGCAGACGAATGTAGTCAACAAATCGGTGAGATTGTTCTCACTTTATGTATTGTAATGTCATGTTACAGGATTTTTTTGCCTTGAGCTGAAGTTCATTAGTTAAACTTTTTACACAAGGTTACTTGATTTTACTCTGAGTGCAGACACTACACTAAGTAATATAACTAGACTGTAAGTACATTAACTATGCTAGGAATAAAGTTGGTATGCTAGTTCAGGAACTACACTTGTGCATACAGTAACTACAATATTATTACAGTTATTTTGTAAATACAGTAAATGCACTGCAATGATGAAATTTAATTTCTTTAAATGATTCATTAACTTTTATTTTCCAGTTTAGAGTTCTCTAAACTATACTTTTTTCAATAGGAAAAAATACTATTCTACACTGTATTGCTTGTATTGCTAGTACTGTAGTATAATTACTTGTACTGATGCTTGTACTGTAGTACAAGCATCATAAGAAATACATTATTAGTAAAGTGAAATATAAAAGTAATGCATAACACATCTTATGAGCAGATGGAGGCTCATCATGCAGCAGAGGTTGGTGATGTGCACTCGCTACAGAAGTTGGTGAAAGAACACCCAAAGAATCAAGCCATCCGAGACAATTATGGCAACACACCACTCCACCTGGCTGCTAAAGGCGGCTACCTTGAATGTTGTAAAGTTATTCTGGGGATCAGTACCAAGGAAGTCAACCTCAAAAACAAAGCTGGAAATTCCCCACTTCTACTTTCAATAGCCACAGGGAAAAAATCTACAGAGATTACGGAATTACTCATTCTCAATGGCTCAAAGTTAAATATGACAAACAAATGTAAATGGACAGCCCTGCACATAGCATCTGAGAAAGGTAATGTTAAAACATTAAAGTTGCTGCTTAAACATGATGATAAATGTCTTCAAGCTAAGGAACCAGAAGGGATGACACCTCTGCATGTAGCGGCCAAAAATGGTCACTGGATGATCTGTAAGGAGCTTGTGGAGGCAGGTGCCAATATAGAAGAGAGGGATAGTTACGGCTCGACACCACTTCACTGGGCTGCAAAAATGGGATTTACTGAATGTTGTAGGAAGCTGCTGGAGCACAACGCTTCTATTAATAGTGAAAACAGTATAGGTAACACCCCCCTTCATTTATTATATGCATCTGGCAAGGAAAAACCAGATTGTGCCAGGTTATTAATTGAATACGGAGCTGATGTTAATGCCCAAAATAAAAAAGATAAGACTCCATTTCATCTTTCCTTTCGTTCATCAATCGAAATGACAAAGATTCTCTCAGATGCAGACGTTAAATTGCAACTGACTGACTGTAATGGCAGGACTGCTTTGCATTATGCTGCTGAAAGGCCGCCTTCTGATTATGTTAAGTTTGTTATGAACAAGAAAAATTCAAAGGAAATAGTTAATATATTAGATAAGCAAGAAAAAACAGCTCTACACATAGCCATTTCTAAAAAGGCAGAAAAAAGCTCTAAATTTTTGATAAAAGTCGGTGCTGACTGCTCCATTACTTGTGGTAAAATTGGCACTGCTTTACATATAGCAGCTCAGAATGGTCTAAATGAAATCTGTGATTACCTTATTACTAAGGGTGTCAAAGTTGACACAAAGAACAGTGAAGGATTAACACCACTACACATGGCAGCCAAAGAAGGCCATAAAGGCTGTTGTGTTGTGCTGTGCAAGAGAAGTAATTCACCAGATGTTCCAGATAATAATGGAATGACAGCTCTCCACCATGCTGCCAAGGGCAAACATTCTTCTTGTTGTAATGTTATAATAGAAAAGTATCCACGTTCTATTAACTCGAAAGATAATTTTGGTAAAACTCCTCTTCATATTGCTGTGGAGGCCAAGTCCCTGGAGTGTTGTAAGGTCATGGTGACACCCAAAGCAGACCTGTGGGCAACATCGCTTACTGGCAGCCCAATCAAGATAGCTTATGAGGCAGACTCTCACGACATCTTCAAATTTCTCTTGGATAAAGTAGAAGTTAATAGAAGCCAAGGCAAAAAAGACATTAATTTTCAAGAGCTTTTTGAAAAATCGCTGGAAAATAATGACAGGTAAGACACGTGTGTCCGCTTGTGTATTTATCTATTTAAAGTTACGAGAACAGATACAGATATATAAAAGATATTCGGCATTCCTTAAATAATTTATTATAGAATTGGTTTTATTTTTCAGTTGTGGAAGGACATATTATTTCTCAGCATTATGTTCCTGCTCACGTTACTTATTGGTTCCCAATTCCCTTAAGTAAACAAATTTACTTACCATATTCTTGTTATATATTACTAATATTGCTAATCTAACATTATTAACAGTACTCCTCTTCAAGGGGGGGGGGCTCCTTGGCGTGGTGAAGAGGCTCTTGGTCTGAGGAATTAAACCTGTTGGTCTCCTTCCTCAGACCGAACCTAATTATCCCCCAATATCCCCTTCCCTATCCCATCCTCTTCTTACTCCCCAATCCTCCCTTTTTCTTTTCCTCCTTCTCCTCCTCCTCCTCCCCACCCCTCCCTTTTGCCCTTCCTCTTTTTGGCCTTCGGGATTTTTCCCACAGGCACGCTAGTTCCTAGGTAGGGGAAACGGTACAGGGATCCATCCCATTCCATTGAGGTTTGTTGGTGGTGGTGTAGTTTGCCGTGGAATCTGGATCTCCTGGGGATGTCCCAATCCCTCTCCGGTCTCCTGGGGCACGCTTTGGGTGTCTTTTGGGCGACAGGTGTATCTCTGGAGGGTGCCTTTCGGATTCCAGGGGTGGTGGCCAAAGGAGGTATGGTTTGTGGCGGATATCCAGCCACCCTCTTTTGTCCACAGAGGTAGCTCAGCAGATGTGAGGTTGCTATCCCGGATTGTTGGTTTACTGGCATGAAGGGTATGGTATGGCATGGGTTCCATGCTGCATCTGTGCTTCTTGCGGTGCTGAGGTCCTCTTGGGCGTGGAGGGAGATTTCTGGCCCTTTCATTCCTCCTACGAACTATCCCTCCCCAGCCCCCCTTTTTTTATTCTTTTTTTTTATTTTTTCTTTCTTTTTTCTTAAAAACAAAAAGAAAGAAGTAACCTAACCATGGAAGACCCAATCCATGACCCCGCTACCCCCGGGCCCCCTCTTGTTACCGCACCCCGTTCTGACCCCACCTCGTCTTTTGACCACTCTTCAGACACTCCTAATGCCCCTGTACCTCTTGCTGGTGCTGTTTCATCACCCGCTTCAGGTGCTGGGGTTTCAACTGACTCCTTCGATTTGTCTGACCTCCGCTCTCCTTTGACTATGCTTCCGGCCTCTCCCTTTATGGTGCAGCAATTTTCAAATCGCCAGCCCATCCCACATCGGAACAATTCTGGTCCCACTCCTAAACACCAACAACAATTGCCTGATGATACTTAAATAAATAACAAAAAGGCACAATACCGTGACTGGAACGATACACAAATAACCCGCACATAAAAGACAGAAGCTTACGACGACGTTTCGGTCCGACTTGGACCATTGACAAAGTCACACTAACAGAGGTGGAGCAGGACGGCTATATATAGGCAGGAAGAGGTAGAGGTAGTAGTAGTGGTAGTAGTAGTAGTAGTAGTAGTGCAAGAATTGTATATAATACCGACAGGATGAAATGACACATGCACAACACCCGGGCATCCCCACCGTAGACGTTTCGCCATCCAGCCAGCCACTGGATGGCGAAACGTCCACAACAAAGACAACCAGACGCCGCACATGTGTCTAATTTCATCAGTAGATGTAGTAGAAGAAGAAGAGGTAGTAGTAGTGGTAGTGGTAGAAGTGGGAAATAAGGAAGACGAGCCAGTCAAATACAAAGGAAGGGGAGCACTGCAAGAGAGCTAGAAACCCACAGAGGGAGAGCAAGCGCACCGAGGTGCGTGAAAGGGGAAATGGTGAAATAAAATAAAGAAGGAACAGAAACACGAGACAGGAGAGAGAAAGACAACCCAGAGGAGAAAAGGAGAGAGGAAAGGGGAAGAGGAAGAAGAAAAAGAAGAAGAAGAAGAAGAAAAATGAGGATTCAGGTTAAGTCACAGGTGTTCTGAAGTTTGGAGTATTTTACAATGTAGTGGGAGAGGAAGGCATCTACAGAGACGAAGCCAGGGCTAAGGTTCATACAAGGAAAGTTGTGTATAAGAGAGGATTCAACTAAACGGCGACTGTTCGAGTTGGAAGTAGGGAAGACAGTTTTAGCAGAAGACCAGTCAATAGGATGGCTATGATCTCTGACGTGACAGAAAAGAGCATTGTTAGTGTCGGCAAGCCTCTGTTAGTGTGACTTTGTCAATGGTCCAAGTCGGACCGAAACGTCGTCGTAAGCTTCTGTCTTTTATGTGCGGGTTATTTGTGTACTGATGATACTTCTTTGCCACCTTCTTGTTCTACTCAGAAAAGACCGACATGTCATGCTCTCCCTTTCCACGCTTGGTTTCAGAATGCACAATGGACTAAATTCTTTATGACCGACTTCCTCTATTGCCTATCTTTCCGACCATAGTATTGGCAAGGCGCTCCTACTCCATGTTGGTAGAGATATTTCCTTTCATGCTCTCAAGAGTGGTACCCGCATCATCACTGTCCAGAATGCCACCCAAGCTTGTGTTCTTTCTCTTCTTTCACATATCGATACTGTTCCTGTCACTATCGATAAACATTCTCTCAATTCTTGTAGTGGTACTGTTATTCTACCCGATACCATAATCCAACAGAATTTCCAGACATGTGCCAATGACATTCTCGAACAGCTGGAACTCCAAGATCTCCCAATCCTCGAAGTAGATACTTGCGTCCTTTTGTGGGGTGAGGAAGGGTCTTTGAATTCTTTGAATTCTGAAACACTTGAGGGGCCACCAGCCCAATTTCTGACGTGGTCAAGATAATTATGCGAAAAAATGATTTTGTGTTTTGTTTAGAGAAAAATAGTGTAAGTACCTGGCAACATTTTGGTGAAAATCCCATTGTAATACGATGAAACATGTCAGGTGACGACCTGCCAGGTAAATATATGCGTAAGTGCGAGGTGAATTTTTTATATTTTTTGTTTGTTCCTTAATTTTCTGACTATTTTTTTCTTTCTAATACACTAAATTTACCACTTAATATCATTACAATGCGGGAGGAGCTTATATCAGAGGTGTGAAAATTTGTCTAGACTGCCTCTGCGTCAGTCATTATTAATGACCTGCCTGCACCTCAGAAATTCCTGTTTCCAAGGGGGTGAGAATCCCCTAGAATAAGTATACAGAGAGTGACACTAGCTTCTAAGGCTGACAAAGAGATGCCGGTATGTACCAGTCATGAACTGCCGCCTGCACAAAGGCCCACAGCTCAACTCACTCGCAATTTCCCCCAGAAACTGGCCAGAGTACTGAAGAAAAGGGGAGGTCTCGTCTTACTGTATGGGCCTGACGGAGGAGGACATCTACCGTACGTTGAGGTGCCTCCACCAGATTTCCCCAGGTCTAGTATGTGAAGACACGTGGGGGTGCCACCTGCTGATCACGGCACTTGTTGCTCCAGCAGTGTCTGGTCTTAGAAGAAGGGCACTGCGGTCTCAAAACCCCATGCCCAGCATTTAAACTTGGGCTGCCAGTTCTCCCTGGCTAACATAACCTAGTGTTTGCCTACATTATCGGCCTATTTCTACGTTAAGGTCTTAGGTCTACATTAATATTATCTACAGTTGCCTCAATAACTCTAATATTAGTGTACTAACAGTATAAACTGCCTACTTCTTCCCTGAAGGGTAAATCTATCAATTAAGATGTACCTTTCCAACCACCTTCGCCAACCCGGGTGTGTGTGTGTGTGTGTGTGTGTTTTGGGTGGGTGTAAGGGCCACCCAACCCAGACGTTCTATCCGCCACCTGATGGGATCTTTGTACGACGTATCTGCCCTGTGGAACTTTAGGACCGAATAAATTTCCACAAGAGGTGGGAGGAGCTAGAATGGTGCAACATCGAGTTGCTGACGACAGGACTCTGCTTATCACTCACAAGATGTCTTATACTGATGCTATTATTACTAATATTATTTTTCTGTTTATATCATTTACTCAATAATGATAGTATGCATAATATAACTTGGATAAACGCATAAGAAAGCCAGCCAAAACAATAATATTTGTATATTATACCCAGAGGTGGTGCCTGATATTGATGAAATGATTAAGCTAGATCCTCTCTATAAGAGAAGGGTTTTCTATGTTACCTCTGGTAGCACTACAGAAAACGGTGTTTTTAACATGGGAAACAATAAGAAATCACTAATATCGCATAAATAAACCCAAAGTAGGGCAATTTTTGTGATTTTTTTTTTAGCTAGTAATTAGCTAGTTCGCGCGTTTACCCGAATATCTCGAAACTAGGATTTTGGTCTATTGCTTGTCACTGCGCCATTATTAATGATTGGATTGAAACGATTTTCACAGACAATATAAAACAGTGTGTTTGAATATATTAAAGTGAATTTTTTGGAATATCTCAAGTATTTTTTATTTTGTGGGGGGTAAAAGGCAGATATTTTGATGAATGTCAAAAAAGTGCACCAAATGTATTGTTTTTCACCATAATAATAAGCTATATTAGATGAATTGTATCCAAAATATTCGTTTTAGACGTATTCTAACAGAATTGTTGGAAGTGTCACTCATAGTGCCAATTTGTCATGCCATGCTGCCATATGTCAAAATCAGTAAATATTTTTTCTCCATTGTTGGTCAATCATATTCAAACTTTGTCATATTTATTTACATATGCACTTCTAAACGTACACCAAAAATAAAAGAAATCGGGAGAAAGATAAAGGAGGGAACGAAATTGGAGCATTAACCCCTTAATTGAAGCTATCTCTGAATATATTGCAGAGACCAAACCATCAATGGACACTGATCCACCCCCTGTTCCTTCTCTTTCCTCTCCTCCATCTGTGCAACTCCTTTCTTCGCAGTACACTGTTCCTTCGCTGCTTGAACGTTTTCCGCTACTGCCGCATGTGGACTTTACTAACCCCTCTAGTCCGTAGGTACCCTTACCTGTGGATTTCTGATATCTTTATCGTTGCCAATCATGGCCTATTTACAGTGGAATATATGCAGCCTCAGGGGCAATGGGTGACCTTCAGATGTTGCTCTCCCAGATTTCCCCTGCTGGTGTTTGCTCACAAGAATCAAAATTACACTCTGCTGTTACCTATCCCATCTCAGGCTATAATTTATTGTATTCTTCGGATCCTTTTCCTAATGGGACCTTTAATGAAAGTGCCCTTCTACGCACTGATATTCCATACCATCAGCTATTTGTTCGTACTTCGCCGCATTACACAGCAGCCCATATCCGCTTGCATAGGTGGTATACATCTATCCCAGATGTTGCCTTTCTTGTTTTGTTCTTACCGCCGCCACTTCTGTTACTTGGCAATTATAATGCCCATCATTTCTTCTGGGGGTCTCACTCTGATTCCTGTGGCATTCAGTTGGAGACTTTTCTTGCTTCCCACCCCCTCCATATTTTAAATACAGGTACTCCCACCCATTTTGATCCTCGTACTCATACTCTCTTGCATTCTTCTCTCTGTCTGCTCTTCCTCTACCGCACTAGACTTCACCTGGTCTGTTCTCCCAGACTTACATGACAGTGATCATTTTCCAATCATTCTTACTTCTCCTTCATATTCACCACCTTTTTGTAGCCCGTGCTGGCAATTTGATCAAGCAAATTGGGACCTTTACTCGCAACTAACTGCTTTTAGTGAGGTTCCTTCTTCGTCCTCCATTGATGAGCTTTTACACATCATCTTGTCCTCAGTTTTAACCACAGCTTCTCATTCTATACCCCAAACCTCTGGCAGGAATTCTCAGAAGTGCATACCTTGGTGGTCTGCTTGTGCTCGTGCAGTACACTTGAAACGCACTGCGTGGGGCAGGTACCGGTACAATAGAACCACTGAGGCACTTCCTGATTTTAAGCAGAAGTGTGCGGTCGCTCGCCAAGTCATCCATGATGCTAAACGCACTTGCTGGCAAGATTGTTTCCACCATCACCTCTGGTTCCTCTATGAGTGCAGTCTGGAGAAAAGTGCGGAAATTGAGTGGTAAATACTCTCCTGACCCGGCTCCTGTTCTGCAGGTCGCCAGTGTTGATATAGGAAACTTCTTGATGTTGCCATTGAAATTGGCAATCATCTGGCCCATATTTCTCGGGGGCTCCATCTATGCCCCTCGTTTCTTTCCTCAAAGTCTGCCAGAGAGTTAGCACCCGTGGACTTTTCTTCTCTCAGAGAAGAACCGTATAATGTGCCTTTTACACTTCAGGAACTGGAGGTGACACTCTCAGCTTGCAGATCATCGGCAGCTGGGCCTGACGACATTCATATTCGGATGTTACAACATTTACATCAGTAAGCCCTTGCAGTCCTCTTACACCTCTTCAATCTTATTTGATCACAAGGAGTTCTTCCCCAGCTGTGGAAATCTGCCATTGTTCTCCCTCTCCGCAAACCGGGTACTAAGGGACATGATGCCTCCCACTATCATCCCATTGCTCTTACCAGTGCAGTTTGCAAAGTGATGGGATGTCTGGTAAATCGACGTTTAATTTGGTATTTAGAGACACACAACACTCTCCACTAATCAATATGGCTTTCGTAAGGGCCGTTCTACCAGACTCCTTCCTACGCTTGGATATGTATGTTCGTAATGACTTTGCAAATAACCACTCAGTTATTGTCATATTTTTTGACCTTGAGAAGGCATATGACATAACTTGGAGGTATAATATTTTGGCCCAAGCCCACTCCTTAGGCCTCCGAGGCAATCTACCATCCTTCCTTAAGAACTTTTTCACTGACAGACATTTCCATGTTCGGGTTAATAATGTGCTCTCCCCGGACTTTGTCCAAGCTGAAGGTGTCCCCCAGGGATGTATTCTGAGCACAACACTTTTCCTTCTTGCTATAAATGATTTGGCCTCTAGTCTTCCATCCAATATTTGGTCATCATTCTATGTTGATGACTTCACTATTGCTTGTGCATGCGCTGACTGTCACCTCATTACAGTTTCTCTCCAGCATGCGGTCGACCGTGTTTCCAATTGGGCCAGCATGCATGGGTTTAAATTTTCCAGTACTGAAACTCGACAAATTACTTTCACTAGACACTCTGTCATCTCCGATCATCCTTTGTACCTCTATGGCTCTCATATCCCTCCCTGAACGTTATACAGTCAGGTTTCTAGCCTTCTCTTTGACCGGAGGTTATCCTGGAAACCTCACATTACCTCTCTGAAGGCAACTTGTCACAGCCGGCTGAACCTTCTTAAAACCCTTGCTCATCTTTTATGGGAAGCTGATCGTCGAACTCTCCTTCGCCTACATTCAGCCCTCATTTTATCGAAACTCGATTATGGTGACAAGATCTATTCAGCGGCATCTCCTGCTACTCTCTCTAGCCTTAATCCCATCTATCACCAAGGATTACGTTTATGCCTTGGTGCTTTTCACTCTTCCCCTGTTGAAAGCCTCTATGCAGAAGCGAATGTTCCATCCTTGTCCGATCGCCGTGATGCCCATTGCCTTCGCTACTATGTACACTCTCATGATCTCCGCAATCCTTCCATTTATAGAATAGTCACCGATATTAGTAGACATTCTTCATTTGTTCACCGCCCCTGTTTGCTCCGTCCCTTTTCTCTTGGCCTACATTCGCTCTTGTCTTCGCTTCAGTTACCACCTTTCTATGTTCATGTAGCATCTCACTTTTCCCTACCCCCCCTGGGAAGTTCCAGCTGTTCGAGTCTGTTCTTTCTCACTCCCTTGCTCGAAAGCCCAACTGCGTACAGTGCCTTCCTGCTCTTTTTCTTGACCACTTCCACTCTCATTATCATGCCATCGCAGTGTACACAGATGGCTCTAGGTCTTCTGATGGCGTCGGATTCGCAGCAGTGTTTCCGGACAGCGTCGTGCGAGGGCATTTACTATCTTCGGCTAGCATTTTTACTGTTGAATTGTATGCCATTGTTGCAGCACATATCCTTATTGCATCTTTGCCTGTGTCATCATTTGTGGTTGTTTCAGACTCCCTTAGTGCTTTACAGGCTATACAAAAATATGATACACCACGCCCCCTAGTTCTCAGTATCTAACTTTAGTTACATCGTATCTTTACCTGGCATATTGTTTTTTGTTGGGTCCCTGGTCATGTTGACATACAGGGTAATGAACAGGCAGACACTGCTGCACAGTCATCAGTCCATAACCTTCCAGTTTCATATAGAGGTGTTCCATTCACGGACTATTTTGCTGTTGTAGCTACCCACCTTCACACCCTTTAGCAACAATGTTGGTCTGCTCTGCTCTGCTCAATAACAAACTTCATTCTATTAAACCGAGTAGAGGTTACTGGCCATCTTGTCATCAGTGTCGAGGTTGGGAGACTACTCTCTCCCGCTTTCACATTGGCCTCACTCATCTTACTCATGGATATCTCGTGGAGAGGAGCCCTGCTCCTCTCTGTGAGAATTGTCAGGTTCCAGTATCGGTTAGTCACATTCTGTTAAACTGCCCACTCTATCAACGAGCAAACAGAATTTACCTCCAACTTTGTCTACACTCTGCTGCTCTCTCTTTACCTTCCCTTCTTGCTGATGGATCCTCCTTTCATCTGGACTCTCTCATTAAACTTTTTGACAACAACTGACTTACTCCACAAACTCCGATGATGACACCTTTAACACTCCCCTCATCCCTTTCTACCTCAATCTCTTGCTACCCTCTACCCCTGCACTATCCACTGCCCCGCTGTTCTCTGTAGCCTACTAATCATCCCTCCCCCCTTTTGCTGCCCGATACCCTCGCTTCCTTCCATGCCCTGCAGCGCTGTATAGCCCTTGTGGTTTAGCGCTTCTTTTTTATTATAATACTAACAGTACTACTCTAAGACAAAAAAAAATTATATGGAAATGACATACAACTGGGTCGATGAACCAGATTTCAGCTGTTCCTACTAATTAAATGATGCTGTCAGCTGCTTTATTTTTATGAACAAGTACGTCACCCTGAATCACTAGACTTCAGGCAAAACACTTCAGCATTATAGAAATGTAATGTGTCAACAATTTTTATTGACTTTTCTGTAATTATAATTAGTGTTACATGCTGCATAATCGTAAAAAAAATATGTAAAAATATCCTGCAATATGACTGCCAGACCTCCCACTTGTCCTCTCCAGTCAGTTTGTTTCTTACAAGTTTCATGGTGTTAGGTCAGCAAAGTTTTTATTTTATATTCTAGCTGTTTTGTGTTTATTTATCCTGGCCTATTCAGATTTTCTGGCTCACACTCTTCCAATATTTTATATCATTAAACCTATAACAGTTGCATTTTTTTGCTTCCAAAATTCACAGATACACCAAAATATATTAAGAAATAACACGCACATATTTACTTCCTAAATAAGTCAATATATTTCGTTTCGATGGAAATCATTGTTGCTGTTATGTGGGATTAGCAATATTTAACTAAGTTTTTTAATCAAGATCATTTTGTCCTTTGATCATTTTAAATGTTGAGAAATGTGTGACAAGCTAAATCAAAGATTAAATAGTGGACTATAGGGGGAACTTAGCTTGATATACAGCTCTCGCCTACACAGCTGTCCCTGCAGGCAATGTCTTGAGAGGTTGTATCATCCATCTCTCAACGGGCTGTAATAAAAAATTTGTTATGGGTATAAATTACCCCTAGGGGGTATTATGTCAGCATATCTCATAAACTGATTGCTGACAACACTTACTGTTGTGGACTCAATGGTCCGTATTTCACTGGGTATTGGTATGCTAATAAACACAATATCCGCTGCGCAGCCAACCTACCACTGTTATGTTCATTAAATGTACCTGGGTATTTGTAGCTGACCCGTAGTTGCACCCGGATATCCTTTGTCTTGGTTGAAGAATAGTGTTCTTTGAAGAATGTTGCACTACGCTCTGTTGAATCACAATACTCGTTGTTACACTGTTCATCAAGATTTGTTTATTCACAATCTTATCACTAAAAAAGCTGATCACACTTCTCTGTAAGCATTTATATGTGTTTTGTGAGACACTTTTATACACACTAACGTGCGGATCAGTGTTCTTTGTTGGTTATTCTGGCGTCAATGTGAGCCCCATCAGAGTCAAAAGTAATCTGACGTCACAGCGTCTTGCCCCACCTCGCTTGTCCCCTGCATAAAGGAAAAGCTGACATGGCATTTTTTTCCCCTCCATGCCAAACTTCCACTAAGAAGCAATGCAGAATGCTTGATTCTTGCTGTCTTAAGCATATATAACAATGTGCACTATCTTTACCATGGTAAGCTGTATAGCCCTTGTGGCTTAGCGCTTCTTTTTGATTATAATAATAATAATTTACCATGGTAATAAAGTGGAAGCAGGATTTTCTTTAATTGTCCTGGTAAGGTAAGAGATTGACTGTCTCTTATTTAACTAAACTACTTGCAACATCGGTCTCTTGCAAGGAGCCGCGTGACCATGTCACATGCTCGTACTGCATCTGGGATCAATTAGTGTTGATGCAGAGATGCAGAAGCAAGACGCCATCAGCCCCTCTGGAGGGCTGAGTCCCTCAGAGGGCTGAAAGGCTGAAAGGGCTGAAGGGGCTGATACCCCCCTCCTGGAGAAAATTTCTCCACATTAAATAATATTAAAGTTCCTCTCAATCTTCGCTTTAGAGATAAATCTTGTTCAGTCTGCCATCTGTCACTTGCTATTCTATCTGTACATACCTGTATATA
The DNA here is from genome assembly GCF_038502225.1 of Cherax quadricarinatus. Classification (NCBI taxonomy): domain Eukaryota; kingdom Metazoa; phylum Arthropoda; class Malacostraca; order Decapoda; family Parastacidae; genus Cherax; species Cherax quadricarinatus. The sequence goes on from NC_091292.1 coordinate 62,816,422, forward strand.
TCATCTGGAGAAGGCAAATATACATTATAGACTACTGTTGATTTTTGTTTGCTCCATATTCCCATTACGAACAGGTCTCACAGGCCCTTCTTTACCTGTGTTCATAGTATAAATACACTATATACAGTCCACTTAATGTAACTATATTTTTTCTATCAGGGTTACTTCAGGGGAAATCATACCAACACGTATGTAATATTTCTAGTGAGATGTTCATGATTATACAGTATGAGCAAAGTAAGCAAAGTAACATTTATGAAGGGATTCAGGGAAACCGGCAGGCCGGACTTGAGTCCTGGAGATGGGAAGTACAGTGCCTGCACTCTGAAGGAGGGGTGTTAATGTTGCAGTTTAAAAACTGTAGTGTAAAGCACCCTTCTGGCAAGACAGTGATGGAGTGAATGATGGTGAAAGTTTTTCTTTTTCGGGCCACCCTGCCTTGGTGGGAATCGGCCGGTGTGATAATAAAAAAAAAAAAAATTTATCAAAATACTGTTTAAGTAAATCCCCTTGTGAATTTAAGAAACAATTTAAGAAAAATTGGGGGAGATGTAAGACTAACTCTTAATTAAATTTCACAAATTCGACCACATTATTACATTTTCTTTCTGTGCCTGCATCCTTTGTTTTAATCTAAAAATTACCCACCAGTGAAGATCGTAAAATAACATCAAGAAATCTCGAATAGATAATTCCACAGATACCTCTGAGGACAGCTCACACTTCCAGCAAAACACAGCATTATATACACCAAGAGGTGTATATCTCTCAGTATATATAAACTCGCTTTAAATCCCCATTTTAAGGATTAAAAAAATTTTAACTGGTGGTTAACAGGTTACATCGTGCTTAGCGCTTAGTATGAGTGTTTGAGTAGATATAAATAATGGAAGTAGTAGTATTGATGTAATCAGTCTGTCACCCACTGTGGGAGGTGTCGAAAAACAAGCGGTCAGAACTAATGTGGTCATCTATACAATTTAAACCCACGTCAGGAAGCGGCACTTGTCTCCTGACGAATAAAATAATTACGTCTTGTATATTAGAGTAGAGGTAAGGTGAAGCATATGATGACTTCTGAATATTTATTATTTACTTTTCTATTGCATGAACTTAACATGTATAATAGTTGCAATAGTATAAGTTTTATTTTAAATTTGACTATGGTCTTCATTTACAGAAAAATGATGGAAATTATCATAGACAGTTGCTTCTGGGAAGAGGCCTTCAAACCTGCCGAAGAAATTTTAGAAAAGAAGCTGAAGAACAAGAATTTGATTTTGCTTGTGAAGGATTATCCAGATTTAGTAAGACGTGTGCTGGACAAGTGTATACAAACCCCAGATAACAGTAAAGATACACAGCAACAGCCCCCAGATAACAGTGAAGATACACAGCAACAGCCCCCAGATAACAGTGAAGATACACAGCAAAAGCCCTCAGATAACAGTGAAGATACACAGCAAAAGCCCCCAGATAACAGTGAAGATACACAGCAAAAGCCCCCAGATAACAGTAAAGATACACAGCAACAGTCACACACACGTTACTTAGTACACTACCTGGATGAGGCATACCCACTACCAGGTATGAAATGTGTTAATATAGGACAATTCCTTACCGCTATTAGCATATTTTCCAATATAAAAAAAAAAAGATGCTTTCTTTCTTTTAACTGAGTTCTTTTTGTCGCTTCTAATTAATATAGAAATGAGGAATGAACTAAAGAACTAAGCATACCAACCTATGCAATTTGTTTGTCATTTTGTGTAACTCATGTTCGTATTTCTTCATTGTAGGCAAAAAGGAAAGTGTCACTTGTAATAATAAAAGTGCCACTCGCCTAAATACCGGCAATCAAAACTCACTTTTGAGAGAACCTTTTGAAACGGAGAGTGGGAAATTAGTGGCCGGAGTGGAGTTGGCCAAGGTGGACCAGGACTGGCGCAACGACCACCTCTTAGAATGTATCATTCGCTACAAGCACCACGACCTGCTGAAACACCCTCTCGTCACCTGCTGGCTTCAGTACAAGTGGAAACAATACATCAGATGGCATCAGGTTTTCTGTCTAGGAATGGCTTGCATCTTGGCGATCTTATTAACAGTGTTTACTATAATATCTTGGTAATTATGAGAGGTTTCTGTTTTACATATTTGTGATTACCTGTTGGTAGTTACAAGAGCAGTGCCACAGTATGTTCATGTTATCACATCTTTAGGGTTTTTATATCACCGTTTTCGTAACTGTTGCGTTTACTATTTTCACTTTTATCTTATCGAATTATTCTTCCAGTTTGTAGAAATAGTCTTGTACCTTTTTAGTATAATTTTTTTAGTTGACAATAATTGCTTCATATTCTTATTACAATTATATGATAAGGATACACTTTTCAATGCGATTAAAGAAAGTGCTCATGGTAAGTGTTTGACCATGGACCATGTTTGATCATATTTGGTTGAAGAGTAAATTTTGAAGCTGGTGTGTGCTATATTAATGTGCATCAAAGACACTGCTTTTAGTCGTAGAAAATTTTCAAGGCGGTATACCTTTGTTCTTATATGAAGGTAAAGTGATTTAAAGGTAAAGCCAATGATTTTTAAATATGATGTCGCCTCTTCAGTTGGGATATATCGTTCTTATTTAGTAATTTTTATCACCTTAATTTACAAAGTGTAGTAACTCATTATATTACTATGTGCATTGTCTTTTATATGAAGTTAAAAATTTCTAACTAAAGTAGGATTGAAATGGAATATCTTTAACTTAATCTACTTAATTTGGTGTATGTACATAAGTGCTTGGGTTCATGGTCTTTATTCACCTCCAGAAACATGTTCTCTCTCTGGAAACGGGATTGCATGGTCCTGTATGTGCACCTTCTAAAACAGAAAAAATACCTGTTAATATTTAAAAAAAAATTAATAAAAAATTCTGGTACATACACACTCATACTTTCTCTCATTAGCTCGAAACATACACACATGGGGAAACTGCTTTTATCAGTTGACACAAATTTCACACAGTATACTATCATATCTCACTTACCTAACCTAGAATACTGGTAACATTAAGAGTTTCAAAATAGCGTTCTACCTTCTTGTGTTCTACCACTTATAAAGAACTTAATAAATTTGTGCTTAATTTAACTCCATGGACCAAAAACCACTAACCGGCTCCAAGTTCCTCCCTTGATGGGTATAATGTTCAGATCTTGACAAAAGTTAAAATCATTGCTTTACAGAAAGTACAGTAGGTGGTTGGACAAAATAATATAAACACCTAGTGACTGAACTGCCGAATGACTGAATAATCAATTAAAATGTGTGACATGTGTTATCTTCCAAGACGACAATGCACCAATTCACACCACTAGAGTAGCTTAAAATTGGTGGCCCGGTGGCCTGATGGCTACAGCTCCCGCTTCACACACGGAGGGCCCGGGTTCGATTCCCGGCGGGTGGAAACATTCCGACACGTTTCCTTACACCTGTTGTCCTGTTCACCTAGCAGCAAATAGGTACCTGGGTGTCAGTCGACTGGTGTGGGTCGCATCCTGGGGGACAAGATTAAGGACCCCAATGGAAATAAGTTAGACAGTCCTCGATGACGCACTGACTTTCTTGGGTTATCCTGGGTGGCTAACCCACCGGGGTTAAAAATCCGAACGAAATCTTATCTTATCAAGCATTTGTATTTTCAATTGAAACGGTAAAGTCAGGAACCTGAAAGAGTTAGAGAAGGTTTTGCTTGAGGAATGACTCAGACTTCGCCAGGATACTGTTCAAATGCTATATGAATCAATTCCTGAATCAATTCAGTATGGAAATGGTGGACCAATTCCATACTGAAAATAGTTACATAACAAGGTGTTCATACACAAATAACCCGCACATAAAAGAGAGAAGCTTACGACGACGTTTCGGTCCGACTTGGACCATTGACAAAGTCACACTAACCAGAGGTGGAGTAGGACGGCTATATATAGGCAGGAAGAGGTGATGGTAGTAGTAGTAGTAGTAGTAGTACAAGAATGATATATAATACCGACAAGATGAAATTAAGACACATGCGCAACACCCGGGTATCCCCATCGTAGACGTTTCGCCATCCAGCCAGCCAATGGATGGCGAAACGTCCACAACAAAGACAACCAGACGCCGCCGGTGTTCATACTTTGTTCAACCTATATACTTTCCTCCATAAATTCAACTAAATATTCTTGTTTTAGGAGGCATATATGTTTATATGCCTCCTAAAATAAGAGTATTTAGATGGCCTCAGACATGACATTTCCACTGCCTCCACTGGAGGCAGTGGAGATGTCATGTTTGAGGGCAATGCGTAGTGTGAATATAATGCAGTGAATTCGTAGTTTGGAAATTAGGAGGTGTGGGATTATCAAAACTATTATCCAGAGGGCTGAGGAGGAGGGTTGTTGAGGTGGTTCGGACATGTATAGAGAATGGAACAAAGCAGAATGACTTAGAGTGTGTGTAAATCTGTAGTAGAGGGGTAGGGGTCGGCCTAGGAAGGGTTTGAGGGAGGGGGTAAAGGAGGTTTTGTGTGTGAGGTGCTTGGACTTCCAGCAAGCATGCGTGAGCGTATTTGATAGGAGTGAATGGAGACAAATGGCTTTTAATACTTGATGTATTGTTGGAGTGTGAGCAAGGTAACATTTATGAAGGGATTCAGGAAAACCGGCAGGCCAGACTTGAGTCCTGGAGATGGGAAGTGCAGTGTCTGCACTCTGAAGGAGGGGTGTTAATGTTGCAGTTTTATAACTGTAGTGTAAAGCACCCTTCTGGCAAGACAGTGATGGTGTGAATGATGAAAGTTTTTCTTTTTTGCGCTACCCTACCTTTGTGGGAATCGGCCGGTGTGTTAATAAAAAAATATGTTTACAAAGAAGTTTCTTAAAATATAAATGCTGAACTTTATTTTTAAGGATATGTAACACTATCGAATTACATGAATTCCAACCTTTATTCTTTAGTGAGCACACACTGATTTACTTTTTTCTAGGGACTGGATGTATATGCAGAAGACATACAACATAACACAGTCGTTGGTGTGCTCCACTGGAGATGAAAAACCTTTCGCACCACAGCTTAAGCATCTTCTGAAACAAGAGAACAAAGTTCCTCATGGTCTTGGAATCATAATCCTGTTGACACTTTCTATTGGAATTCTGCAAGACTTATACAAAATATTAAGAGTAAGTAAAATATCATATAGAAATATAAATCCATATTGTCCTATTTTTTTTTCTCAAAAGATTCATGGTGTAAATATCCAGACGGGCAAAATATTATATGAACATTGAGACCAAAATTTGGATTCTGTAATAGAAAATTACTGTTTACTGGAAAGGTCGGTAAAGGCCATAAAGGAGATTATCCGACGGGAAACTAAAATCTCATTTTAACAAATACAAACAGACAATTGGAAACTAAATTCAAAACTTCAAATTGCTGTTTTTATTATCAACTACAACTTGCCGGTATTACCACACTATCCACTACTGCAAAAAAAAAAAAAAACTCTTGAGTGGATAACAGTTGTGACCTTGATTAACCTATCCAGAAAGCAAATTCGGATTTAAAAAAAAAATTCTTACCATGCAGAAGCAAGGTAGCTTGTGTGACGATCTGGTGATTTCAGTCCTGAGAGATCACTAGTTCTAATTTTGTTCGCTTTATTATTTACATTAACACTGTTATCTGCTTGAGATATTGCTAACATAGAAGGTCCTCAAGTTGAGCCGCCCATCAGCTGCCGGTTGAATCGAAGGTTCACCGCAATAACTTGTAACTAGATCACAGTTGTGATCTTCATCTGTTGCCGTCACCAGCAGTCTCTGGTTGAAGAACAATTCTGACTGTATTGTCATAGTGAAATTGGCTGATAGTCTCAGATCTGCTGGGTTGTGGGTTCCAATCTTGTTCGGTTTATATGGCGTGAGCGCAAGTACTCGCATATATTTACTAACCTGTATGTAGTTGCAGGTTTCAATTCACAGCTCCTGGCCCCGTGAGTCAAGTAACTGGTTGCTACTAAATTCACTTTCCCGGCCCCAAGAGCCTTATCGTTCCTCTTCCTAAAGCTATGAATGGGTTCCAATTCTACTGCTTCACTTTCCAGATTGTTAATCTTCCCGATAACATCCCTATGACTCAGTTGAATTTTCAACTTCCAGTTGTGCGTGTGTGTATGTGTATGTAATTACCTATTGTTAGTTATAATAGAAACACTAGTAGTTTCCTATCTTCAGTAAGTTTTCATTACATAATTTTCTTAAATTTCCAATGGTTCTAGCACTTCCTCTCACACTCATGAACTTTTAATTTTAACTCTGGATTTCTTCCACTAAAATAGTGACATTTACCTCACAGATTTTAATTTATGTAGCTGGCAATGATTCTTCTACAAAAATTACCAATTTTGTGTCTACAACCCTAGTAATTTTTCTTAAAAATTAACTCATTTATAATATACTTTGAGTTTGGTTTCAGACAGACCCAGTGTCACTTTTCTTCTCAAAATGTCCCTTAATTTTATATTGTTGATAATGCTCCAATGTTAGTATGTAAAATATAAAGTCACATCAGACTCTCAAAGGGTATTTGAAAATGCACTTTTTCCATATAAAAAGACAAAAATTAATACAAGGAATTAATGTTAGAAAAAGTATGGAAAAATAATTAAAATTTAAAACCACTTACTTTGAATATTACCTATCTGAAAGAGACATGAAAAAATATATAGGAGAGAAGAGTCCTGATGCTGGAGTTTAATACATCATTAGCTAAGTTTCAGTGGTCTTATCGTAGCAGATGTACAGCATGATATTTTCTATGCAGTCAAAGGTGTAAATGACTCCCATACCAATGACCAAAAGCAACCAAAACTTCACCAGAGACAGTCGGAGAGAACGGTCACCATGTTATGTAGCAAAATACAAAAGACATGTAGATGCTAATTGGTGCGTTCAAAACAAAGGCTTTTCGTACTTGCGTACTTGTTTATCCTCAGTTTTATAATATTGCTTCTTGGTATTGTCATTATTATTTTATTTCTATCCTTTCCATGATGAACATATGTGATTTGATTGACATACCAAGGTGATGTGAAGCATAAAATTGTTATGAAGACCCAAATGACTTTTTTTTTTTTTTTTACAAATTTCGTCTAAAATTTGAAAATTTACATTTAAAATACTAATTCATAATTTTTTGTTTTACTAAGAAAATAACAATGAAATCAGCAGCTTTTACCACTTGCGCTAAATAATTTTAACCTTTTCTTTACAGCTAAGAAGAAGGTACTTACTACTGGAAAACTTTTATTTCCTTCTCTGTGCTGCAACTACCTTCCTCTTTATTTTGGACTTTACATCATGTTCTAAAAGCACCTATGTGAGAGAGGTATGAAAACCAAACTTTTCATGCATACCTAATTATACTAGCCAGTTCAGAAACCAAATTGGTTGATTAAAGGTAACTTTGATGTGTTCATAAAGAATCTGAACTTTGATCTCTATCATGTAAGATTTTTTTTTTTTTCAAATCGTATTATCAATTTTGGCTTATAAAGGTTGAAAAACCACACGATATATCTTACATTAAAATTATCGATATTATATTAGATATTAAATGTGGTGCATGGAATGATAAAAATCTAATCTTCCTGAATGTAAATTCACTATATTAGCTGACGGGGTTTTACACGCCCTTATCAAACACTCAAACAGTAACTACTAGAGTGGTAAGCTTGTCCCAAACAATACACGTACAAATACAAATAGATACAATACAAACAGATCTACACTTCAAGGAGGTTATTAGTAGGATATACAGTAAAACAACCAATAAAATCACATTATGAAATCCTGTGTAGTCTGCAACTAAATGGGCTTCTGCATGGATTACATGCAACTTATGTGGTAACTGGGCCCATGCACCTTGTGCAGATATACAAGAATTATCTAAAAGAGATATTAAACCAGGGAAGGGATTTTGGGTATCTCCAACTGTGGAATAAAATCACATTGGTATTAAAAGATAACATCAAAACCACTTGGAGGTATAACATCCTAGCCCAAGCCCACTCCTTAGGCCTCCACGGTAATCTACCAAACTTCATTGCTGCTTTCTTGTCCGATAGACATTTTTGGGTCCGTATTGGCACCTCGCTTTCCCCGGACTTTGTACAAGTGAAGGAGTTCCACAAGGTTGTGTCCTCAGCACTACTCTTTTTTCCCTAGCTATAAATGACCTACCTTCCATTCTTCACATATTTGGTCGTCACTTTATGTTGATGACTTTGCTATAGCTTACACGGGCGCTGACTGTCAAATAGTAGCAGCCTCCCTTCAGGTTGTGATAGACCGAGTCTCCCATTGGACCACTTCTCACGGCTCTAAATTTTTTTAGTACGAAAACCCAATTCATTACCTTCACTAGACGTCCTCTAATTCTGGATACTCCCTTGTACTTGCACGATTCACGTATTCCGGCATGTGATACGGGCAAGTTTCTGGGCCTGCTCTTTGATCGCCGGCTAACGTGGAGACCACACATTTCTTCTTTAAAGACAACTTGCCATGGTCGGCTAAATCTCCTTAAAGTTCTCACACATCGTTCAGGGGGAGCAGATCGTCGCACTTTCCTTTTGCATTCCACCCTAGTCTTGTCCAAGCAGGATTGTGGTGACCAAATCTATTTTGCGGCCTCTTCCGCAAGTCTAGGTTAGATCCCATTTATCACCAAGGTCTCCGTTGTGCCTTGGTGCCTTTCGTTCATCCCCTATTGAGAGCCTCTATGCAGAAGCGAATATTCCATCCTTGTCCGATCGCCATGACACTCATTGTCTTCGCTATTATGTTCGATCTCACGACCTCAATCCTTCTGTATATAGGATGGTCATTGATGTTAGTAGATGTTCATTTGTTCATCGCCCCTTTTCTCTGCCTCCATTCGCTCGTCTTCTCTACAGTTACCACCTTTCTACGTTCATGTAGCATCTCACTTTTCCATGCCCCCATGGGAGGTTCCAGCTGTTCGTGTCTGTTCTTTCCCACTACCATGCACGAAAGCCCAACTACCTACGGTGGCTTCCTGCTCTCTTTTTCTTGATCACTTTCTCTCTCATTATCATGCCATCGCAGTGTTCACCAGTGGTTCTAAGTCTCCTGACGGCGTCAGATTCACAGCAGTGTTTCCAGTTTCGTGCAAGGACATTTATTATCCTCGGCTAGCATTTTTACGGCTGAATTGTATGCCATTCTAAGAGCACTTATCTGTATAGTATCTATGCCTTTGTCACCATTTGTGGTTGTTTCAGACTCCCTTAGTGCATTACAGGCTATAAAAGAAATTGATACACCTCACACCCTAGTTCTTTGTATCCAACTTTGGCTATGCCGTATCTCTAGCAAACACAAAGATATTGTTTTTTGCTGGTCATGTTGACATATAGGGCAATGAACAGGCAGACACTGCTGCACAGTCAGCAGTACATCACCTCCCAGTTTCATAGAAAGGTGTTCCATTCACTATTTTGCTGAAATTGCTACCCACTTTCGCAAAACTTTGGGGGCCCAGTCCCTGGACCCATTATGTACCTCTGTAATCTGTAAATACCTTTGTAACTTGTCATGATTGTGACTAGACCTACCCGGAGTTCATTACCTTTGTAAATTGTGAATTCATTACCTCTGTAACTTGCTCAGCTATCAAAACTTTGGAGTCCAGTCCCTGGACCAATTATGTACCTCTGTAATCTTTTGACTACCGCCCACAGGATGGGTATAGGGTGCATAATAAACATATTAAACTAACTAACACTTTCGCACCCATTGGCAACAACATTGGTCTGATCTGCTCCATAACAAACTTCATTCCATTAAACCGAGTATAGATTTCTGGCCGTCTTGTCATCAATGTCAAGGTTTGGGAGACTACTCTCTCCCATCTTTGCATCGGCCAAGCTCTTCTTACTCACGGGTATCTCTTGGAGAGGCACCCTGTTCCTATCTGTGAGAATTGTCAAGTTCCAGTATCAGTTAGCCACATTCTGTTGGACTGTCCTCTCCATCAACAAGTACCCAGAATTTACCTCCAACGTCGTCTCCACTCCACTGCCCTTTCTTTACCTTCCCTTCTTGCAGATGGATCCTCCTTTAATCCAGACTCTCTCATTGACTTTTTGACAATGACCAATTTACTACACGAACTCTGACGATGATGCCTCTATCACTCTCTTCTGTCCTTTCTACCTTACTCTCTAGCTACCCTCTACCCCTGCACCATCGACTGCCCCACTGCACTCCATACCCTAATAATCTTCCCTCTCCCTCTTGCCACCCATTTCCCCTGCATCTTTCCTTGCCCTGCTGCGCTGTATGTGGAAATTACTTAATTTCCACAGCTATAGTGCCTAATAAGTGTTTAATGTGTTGATTTGAGTCAAAATGTATTTGTATTTTGAATAGAACCAACCGGGTTCGCCCTGCGCCTGCGCAGATGTGCGGGGGGGACAGGTCGACTCAGGGCATGGGTTGGCAGCAGTGTTTTGAATGTAGTGAGGAGGCTGTGAAAACATGGGATCAGGAAATTGGCATTCACGGTGGCCTAAGGATTAATATAGGCCTCACTTCCTAATAGGAAGTGTCGTAACTGTTCCTGGTGAAGAGTGAGGGAACGTGATTTACGTGACCACCGTAATAAAGTGGTAAAATGAGTGGATAATAGTAGGACCGGGGGTGACGAGTGCGCCACCATGGAATGTGTCCAGGGGAAATTACCCGTGAGTTAATCCTCACTCATCGGTCTCAGATCTTAATGGAATGACCTCTAATGTGTATAATAATTATGAGACGTTAAATCGTCTTGTGAATGGTAATGAAATCAGTGATAATAACATTAAGTTAAGAGAATGCGGGCAGTGAAATAAATCGCCCTGCTCCGAGTGAACGCGTGGTTCTCGTCCCGAGGATAGTGAAGTTTTATGGAAACACGATTTCTAAACTGGGACAAACCAACGGATACCTCGTCCTGCTGGAATAAGAACCGTGTCGGTGTAGCAGGACATCGAAATGAGATGGTGAATGGAGGAAATAAGGAGCATCAATCACCCACAGTTAAGTAACCTTTCTAGTTATAGCAGACCGATACTGGCCAGTTAGGTATGTCTTAATTGGATAGGTTATGGGTGATCCAGTCACATCAAGTGACCACCAGAGAATATCTGGTAAGTGGTGGGATTATGTACAAATGTTTTTCCTTGATGGATGTATCCATGTGTGACCTACCCCCCCTCCCCTTATTCAGTTAAACTAATATAATCTGTACAGTCCACAATTAATTAGTAGCGCCATACTTGAGGGTGCTATCCAATTTATACTGGTCTCGGATAGATATGGATAAGATTGTGAGGGTCGAGGGGCCACCTGCAGTGACCAGAGGTGGTTAAGTTTTCTCACATGTCTACATGGGTGACTACGGTAAACAATATAGTTGTTGTCTCCCAATGAGATTACTCATATGCATGTAATGTTGAGGTATGTACAAGTAATAACCCCTATAAAATTTTCCATATCTGCCCGCTGGTCCATCCTGAACCGGATGCAATCAGTGAAAAATTAATTGAATTAGTCACTTAATTATTAAGTAATTGATTGAAGAAAGTGGGTATAGGGTACACAAATTTAATCGGTCGTGTGGTGGATGATAATTAGCCCAATTAATTACTAGCACATGGGTGGCTAGGATTTATACAAGAGTAAAGTGCAAGAATTACTCTCACAAGGTGTCTACTTAAGTTGTATAATTGGTGATTATTAATTCCCTAACCATGGCTGGGTCTGAGGAAGTTAGTGCGGCTGGCAAGTCCATGGATGCCAAAGCAAAGAAAGCGTCACTACAAGCTCGGAAGGGTCATGTTACTAAATCATACAACAAGTGTATGGAGTTAATGAGATGAGAAACGGTAAACCCTGATGAATTAAAGTTACACCTAGATGCCTTAGAAAATATGAGTCATATAAATTGTGGTATGAGGACTGTGAGAGCGATCTTCTGGTGAATTGTGCAGATGATGCTGAAAGGGAGCGGCTGCTGGATCAATATTATGAAAAGGAGGACAACATTGTGTCCTGCAAAACTAAGGCTTTGGAGAAGGTAAAGGGTGTAAACAATGTTGTTGGTCAACCTAGTAAGGAAAATCAGAGGTGTCTACCAAAACTCCCAGAATTATGCATGCCTGTGTTTAATCCAGGAGAAAACTGGGAGGAATTTTGGTCTATCTTTAAAGCAGTCGTACATGATTGGAGTGACCTTGCAAGTGTTACCAAATTATGCTATTTAAAGGGACATGTAAGGGGAGATGCACATGTTCTCATACAAGCATTCCCAAATGTAGATGACTCCTATAGTGAGGCAGTTGACTTGTTGGAGGTCACTTACGGTAACTTGGAGCAAAGTAGGCTGGATCTAGTAGCTAATTTGGCTAGTTTGAAGACTCCAGATCACAACCGCAACGGCTTACAGCAATTTAGGATCAAACTACAAAGCACTCTTAAGACCTTGAGTAATAAATATGATCTGGAGGGAGCAGAGTGGTTGTTGAGTGCCTTGATTCAGAATAAATTGAACCACAAGACAGTAGAGTAGCTATCTAACAGATATCACAAGGGTTACTTCGGGTTGGAAGAAATAAGAGTGGGCCTGCAGGAGCTAATTGTCCAACTGCAGACCAGCCAACCCATTACCTCTAGGAATACCACGTCTACAGACCCCAGTGCACCTGTCAAGTTCCACAAAAGGAAACTTTATCCCAATATCAATAATCATAAGCCACCTACTAAACGGGGTTACGTAGGCACATATCAAGTAACAGGGGCCAGTAATAGTGGTTCTCCACATCAAAGCAAGAGGAGGAAGTACCACAATAAGGGTAGCCCAGTTGATAAGAGGTCAGGCAAAGAAAGGAGAGATTGTATCTTCTGCAACGGTACTCATTTCTCTAAGAACTGTAATGCCTATAATTCATGGGATGTTAAAGTGGAAAGATTGGAAGAGCTTGCTAGATGTATCAGGTGTCTAGGAAATCATAATGTAAGGGATTGCCGTGCTAACTTGCACCATTGTTATCAGTGTAACAAGGGAAGACACCACATAGCTATGTGTAAGGGCAGATCTAATCGTAATGATGGTAACAATAGTACTGATAGTGATAATAACCCGGACACAACAGTAGCCAACGTCAAGATTGCAGCTAATGTCGGTAATGATGGCCTAGCTGAGGTAGCTTTACCGGTGTTGGATGTGGTGATTAATGATAAACGGCGTAAATCCAAAACTGTAACAGCATAACTGGATCAGGGATCACAACGTACCTTCATAAAACGTAATTGCCTTAATGGGATGAAGGTACAAATGGGAGATCCTGCTATACTCAAGTTATCTGGCTTTCTCTCGAATAAGAAGGCCCAGTCATACGACACTGTTTATGTAACTGTCAGGCTGGGCAATGAGAGAAAACGCATTAATGCCGTAATTGTGGATAGGCTCCCAGAGAAAATATCTACAATAGGGCTTGGTAACTCTACTGAAAGGCTTTCAAGTAAGGTAAATTTGGCACCTTCTGGTGTAAATAATGATTCCGTGGGGCCAATAGATATTTTGATAGGTAGTGACCATTATGCCACCTTTGTAAAGGGTATGACAAAAAATTGCGGAGTCACCCTTCTAAGGACCGCAGGAGGTCACGTGATGTATGGCAGGCTTCCTTGTACTGATAATGAATGACTGGAGGAAGCCATAAATACAGTTACGGTGTGTCTTACTCATGAAAGATCACCCCAGTATAAATATACTTCAATAGAGGATGAAGTTGAACCTGTGTACAAATTATGGGAATTGGACAGCATAGGGATCAATGTAAATGAAGAAAGTCCAGATGATTCCTTTACTCAAGAACAATACCAGAAGGATGTTAAATTTGAATCTGGACAATACTGGGTGAGACTTCCGTGGAAGCTGAACCATCCAGACCTACCAACTAATTACCGGATGGCGTATGGGCAATTAAAGGCTCAGCTCCACGAACTGAGCAAGACACCAGAACTGTTGACTGCTTACGATGATATAATTAATGAGCAGTTAAATAATAAATTCATAGAGGAGGTACCTCCCGAGCAAGCCCCGATTTATGGTCACTATTTGCCACATCATGGAGTGAAGAAGGATTCTAAGACCACTCCTCTGAGGATTGTGTTTAACTGTAGTGCCAGGAGTAACAAAAATGTACCTAGTTTGAATGACTGTTTGATGACAGGTCCGTCGTTGACGGAAAAACTGGGAGACATATTATTAAACTTCAGGGTTAAGAATTATGCCTTTACGGTGGACATAAATAAAGCTTTCCTGAGAGTGGGTCTGCAGGAGGCTGACCGGAATTGCACAAGGTTCTTATGGCCCGAGAATCCTAGTGACCCACTTAGTCCCGTGAAGACTTTTCGCTTCAGGAGTGTATTGTTTGGTGCTACCTCCAGTCCGTTCCTACTCCAGGCAACGATAAATGCACACCTTAATTAAGCGTACGGGTGGTCCACTGAGTGGAGTAATGGATAAACAATTTTATGTGGACAATTTCCTGGGGGTGACGTCTACTGAAGAGGAACTAATGAGCATATATGAAGGGGCTAATGAAATAATGCAAGGTGCAAATATGCCCCTGAGGGAATGGAACAGTAATTCGTCCAGTTTAAGGGCTCAAATAAATAAAGACAACCCTGGAGTTGAAGTGTCTAAATATAGTAATGTGCTGGGACTGACTTGGGACAGAGAGAGATTTGTTATCGTTAAAGTCTAATAACTACATCATGCCCAATAAATTAACCAGAAGTTTCAAAATGCTTCGATCCACTAGGCTTAGTGTCCCCACTTACCATAAGAGGAAAATTGTTGATACAAGAAGCATGGAAGCTTAAGAGTGCTTGGGATGAAACCCTACCTGAGGAATTTGTTGAAAGGTGGGAAGAACTAATAGGTGAATATGTAAAATTACCAATGTTGGAGTTCCCACGCCAGTCAAGATGGTGAAAATGTACTCCACATTTTTTGCGATGCTTTGAAATTAGTATATGGAGCAGTCGCTTACCTTCAATGTAATAGTGCCATTTCTCTTGTTATGTCTAAGGCTAGGGTGGCTCCAATCAAATCACGTACCTTACCTCAGTTGGAATTAACGGCCATTTATGTAGGTGTCAAATTAGCCAATTATATAAGAAATAAATTGCGAGAGATAAATATCAGCGACACCGTAATTTGGTCTGATAATGAGGTATCCTTATAATGGATTCGTAATGGTAACAGTAAGATTGTATATGTACAAAAACAGAGTCGCTGAAATCAATCAAATGCAGGAGAAATATAACAGTTTGGGTCAGCATATGTTAACCTTTAATCACATTCCTGGTGACGAGAATCCGGCTGACTTCTTGTCTCGAGGCTTGACTTATGAAAAATTTGTGAGTGCTTTATCGTGGTTTAAAGAGCCAAGTTGGCTGGTGGACAAAATTAACTGGCCAGTGCAAAAGGCACATATTGCTCCTGTCGAAATTACGGTGAGCACCGCTCCAGTCAGTAGTCCCTCCTTAGCCATTGACATGAATAGGTATTCTTCCTTACCCAAGCTGATTAGCGTGACAAGGTTAGTGTTTAAATTTATAAGTAAGATGAATATCTCATATAATTTTCCCCATCCCCTGAAATACTGGCTACAGAGGGTACAAGAAGAAACCTACAGGGATGAGATTAAATTAATGATGGAAGGAAAAATTGTGAAAGGCTCAATAATAGAAAAGCGGGGGCTGTATTTAGAGGATGATGTAATTAGGTGCAGAGGCAGGTTACAAAATGCTGAATTGGGGGAATATGCTAAGCACCCTACCTTGCTGCCCAAAACTCATCACCGGACAACCTTGATTGTCTTTAATGCCCATAATAACGTGATGCATGGTGGGATACAGGATACCTTAAACTGTATTCGGGAAACCTTCTGGATTCCACAAGGACGGCAAAGTGTAAAAAGGGTTATCAAGTCGTGTGTAATATGTCGCCGGGTGGATGCCAGAACCTACATGTACCCAGGTCCTCCACCATTGCCCAAGGAACGCGTGCAGTTGGTAAAACCATTTGATGTGACCGGAGTGGACTATAGTGGGCCAATCATTTTAACAGGTACTTCAGATGGTGTTCCCTTGAAGGTGTATGTATATTTACTTGTACAGCTACTAGGGCTGTTCATCTAGAAGTGGCTCAGGACTTGTCTGCAGAACAGTTCATACAGCTGTTCCGGAAATTTGCAGCTAGGAGATCCTGTCCAAGATTGATGATCTCAGATAATGCCACCAATTTTGTAGCAGGTGCTCAACACTTGATGGAATTAAATAAGAGTGATGATGTACAGTCTTTGTTGACCCAGCGAGGGTGTGTCTGGAAATTTATTACTCCCAGAGCCCCTTGGCAGGGAGGACTGTACGAAAGAATGATAGGTACAGTGAAAAGATGTCTTCGTAAGGTGCTACACAGGAAGAGAATTAATTTGGAGGAATTCCGTGGAGTGTTGGTGGAGACAGAGAATCGGGTGAACAATCGCCCTCTGTCATACATGAGCGACACTCCTGATGCGGAGATCCTGACTCCCTCTCACCTAATGTGTGGACGAAGGTTAGAAGCTGCACCTATCTATAGAGATAATCCCGAGGAAGTGATGAGGATTACAATAACATGACCGTGTTGAGTGATAAGTTCAAGTTGTTAAATAAGGTAATTACTCATTGGTCCGATGTGTGGCATAAAGAATATCTTCTTACACTATGTGAACACTTTTATGGTGCGCCAGAGGCAGTAAACCGACAGAACATTCAACCAGGTGACATTGTGTTAATTGATACTGAACAACATCGAACATTGTGGCCTCTGGGCAAGGTAGTTACATTATACCCAGATGCACAAGGTGTTGTCAGAAACGTCAGAGTGTTGTGTCGTGGTCAGGAAAGTTTGCGTACCATTAATTAATTCCCTTAGAATTAAATGGTGTTCAATCCAGTGCAGATTGAAATCTAAGGGAAAGTGACATGAGTGATATTGAAGACACTGACCGAGTGATGCAAGAAGAAATTGTAGTAAGACCCACTAGGAAAACAGCAGCGCAATCTAGAGAGGGCTGGAATCGTCTCCTGGAGGAAGACGCAATTTAAGTCATCTAACAACGACTTCTGCCCGGCCGCAGTGTGGAAATTATTTAATTTCCACAGCTATAGTGCCTAATAAGTGTTTAATGTGTTGATTTGAGTCAAAATGTATTTGTATTTTGAATAGAACCAACCGGGTTCGCCCTGCGCCTGCGCAGATGTGCGGGGGGGACAGGTCGACTCAGGGCATGGGTTGGCAGCAGTGTTTTGAATGTAGTGAGGAGGCTGTGAAAACATGGGATCAGGAAATTGGCGTTCACGGTGGCCTAAGGATTAATATAGGCCTCACTTCCTAATAGGAAGTGTCATAACTGTTCCTGGTGAAGAGTGAGGGAACGTGCTTTACGTGACCACCGTAATAAAGTGGTAAAATGAGTGGATAATAGTAGGACCGGGGGTGACGAGTGCGCCGCCATAGAATGTGTCCAGGGGAAATTACCCGTGAGTTAATCCTCACTCATCGGTCTCAGATCTTAATGGAATGGCCTCTAATGTGTATAATAATTATGAGACGTTAAATCGTCTTGTGAATGGTAATATAATCAGTGATAATAACATTAAGTTAAGAGAATGCGGGAAGTGAAATAAATCGCCCTGCTTCGAGTGAACGCGTGGTTCTCGTCCCGAGGATAGTGAAGTTTTATGGAATCACGACTTCTAAACCGGGACAAACCAACGGATACCTCGTCCTGCTGGAATAAGAACCATGTCAGTGTAGCAGGGCATCGAAATGAGATGGTGAATGGAGGAAATAAGGAGCATCAATCACCCACAGTTAAGTAACCTTTCTAGTTATAGCAGACTGATACTGGCCAGTTAGGTATGTTTTAATTGGATAGGTTATGGGTGATCCAGCCACATCAAGTGACCAGAGAATATCTGGTAAGTGGTGGGATTATGTACAAATGTTTTTCCTTGATGGATGTATCCATGTGTAACCTACCCCCCTCCCTTATTCAATTAAACTAATATAATCTGTACAGTCCACAATTAATTAGTAGCGCCGTACTTGAGGGTGCTATCCAATTTATACTGGTTTCGGATAGATATGGATAAGATTGTGAGGGTCGAGGGGCCACCTGCAGTGACCAGAGGTGGTTAAGTTTTCTCACATGTCTACACGGGTGACTACGGTAAACAATATAGTTGTTGTCTCCCAATGAGATTACTCGTATGCATGTAATGTTGAGGTATGTACAAGTAATCACCCCTATAAAATTTTCCATACTGTATAACCCTTGTGGTTTAGCGCTTCTTTTTGATAATACTCAGAGCAAATAATATTAGATCCTTAAACACTACGATGACCTCCTAGCATAACTCGATTCCCTAAATGCCAGTATGTCTATCATCACTCACTGAAACGTGGCTAAATCCTGGTGGTACAGATATCGATGCCATCACTGGCTACACAACCATACACAACTGTAGGCTAGACCAACAAGGAGGCAGAACAGCTATATATTACTCTGAACTTGAATGTATAAATAATACTTGCATAAAGGATGAACATGGAGAATATGTTATAGGTAAATTTAAATCCAAAGACCTTACAAAACCCCTAACAGTTTTAACTACCTACAGAGTACCTCAGTCCAATATTTACTTATTTATTGAAAAATTAAGAAGCATGATAACTGATGCACATGAACGAACACCATCTGATTATCACAGGCGACTTCAACATAAACCTCCTACATGACCCACAAGTAATTGAATTCACAAACACTATGAGCAGATGCTTGCTTCTACCAACAGTAACACCACTGACCACTATCCTACCTTTCTCAAAACCAACCTAGGTAAATTGCCACAACATAAAACTAAAATCACCTTCTGACTACATAATGAGTCGTCTATTAATAACTTTAATGACTAACATCGACTGGCAAAACAGTCAAACAACCCAGATATTGATGAATATGTTAATAATTTAAAAAAAAAAAAAGATCCAATACTTCTATAACTTGCATTGTCCTAAAACAAACTAAGCAGATCACAGTTAAGAGACTTAACAGCCCATGGCTTACAAACAGCATCCTCAAATCCATAAATAAAAAACACCTATATGAAAAGTGGTGCAGAATGGGGCTAATACAGAGGGACCAGACTAAAAGTTACTCGTCAATACTAACCAGCCTGATAAGGTGGTCAAAAAAACTGCACTATGAAAACAGATTACATAGTGTAAAAGGTGATAAGAAAAAGACCTGGAAAACCTTATCTGAAATTCTAAGAACAAAAACGATATCCAAAAACAGAATAATCGACCTAACGAAACCAGACGAACTTCTCCTTCAACCAACTGACACTGCCAACAAACTTAATGTCTTCTCGACAGTAGGAAAAATCTACGTAGCAGAATCCCATGCTCCAACACTCAACCAACAGACTACCTCACTGACAACTACCCAAACACACTATTTTTATCACCAACTAACCCAACTGAATCTCCCTCATCATCAAAACACTTAACTTTGTCGGGCAATGTCTGATATATTGGAATTTCACACTTAACTCCTTTAGAGTGGATAGAGTATCTCAATATAAGTTGAATGAGGCCATATAAATGGAATCTGAGGCTTAGTTTTCAAGCAATTGCTAATCTGTGAAAGGCAGATATACTCGCCCATGCCCGAAATAGGGAGTATATATTTGAATGTTGCAAACTTGCAATTGTTAATAAAACATCCAATAACTATTTTTAAAATTTATTATACAAACATACAATATCAAAAACATCAATGGAACTTGTATCAGAACATTTTGTAAGTATAAGAAAAATATAAAAATGAAACAATAGCAACAAGGACACATTGCAAAGGGATAAAACTTTCAAGTCCCATATTCCTGAGATTCATGAGGAAGAGCAATCATTCTATATTACTAATTGCTAGAATGGAAGTCTATGAAGCAATTTCTATCCTTCTTTATGCATAGATTTACTTTGCATACAGAACCTTGAAGAGCAAGATCTTCATAAATATCTTTCTCATCAGGGTACTCCTCGATCGTAATGCCTTTCATTTTCTTGACTAATTTCTGCTTTTTGACTGGCCTTTCTTCCTCCTCATCACTTGAAACCTCAGCATCCGGTGGCAAGTATTCATCACGACTATCAAGCAATTCTGGTTCATCTACCTCTGGTTCTGAGTCACTGTCATCCAAAATGCAGACATATTTTGACCTGGTGTTTGGAGGGCTTCCCATAAAATAATTTCTCATTGATCTGGAAGGACAATAAAAATGCTCTGTATACATCCAGACCACTACAGAATTCATATATGCAGTAGAAATTTTTTTATAAATATTTATTTTACTGAAAGTGGACTATGCCCCTACAAGGGCAGAGGCAGTCCTGACTGCCCTTCTTTTGTTGCACTTTTTTCAACTGCATACTACACTTACATTATGCTTCACACGGACTTTAAGTATATATCAAAATATGCCTAAACTATTCATGTACACACTAAACACAACAATCAGTACTTACCGACATTGTAGAGGGTAAAATCCAAGAGTATATTAGTGACACTAGACGGAAAAAACCCACTCTGGGCGACGCGAAGCCGTAAGTGTTTACATTTTGTTCTCTCAACCAATGGAAAGCCGGCAAACACCATCACCACTTAGCTGAAGTGACTCAGGGAAGGCTTGTGATTGGTCAGAATTAAAGAACGGGAATCCAGATGCGCGGTGCGAGTAGGATGACACGCGTAAAGGTGCATGTGTTTAAAGGTAGTCAAACCTGCCTCTACCCGACAAAGGGTATTAAGAACAAGGGAGACCTAAACTACTTACAACCTTTTATTTATAAAAAACTTCTCGTGTACTGTCACCAATTATTGCAGCTCTTTAACAAATCCATTGAATCCTCCACCTTTCCATCAATTCTCAAAATAGCCAGGGTCATCCCGATCTACAAAGGAGGTGATCCAACACCTGAACAACTACATGCCTATAAAACTGCAACATTAACGCCCTCCTTCAGAATGCCGGCACTGTACTTCCCATATCCAGGTATCAAGTCCGGCCTCCCGGTTTCCCCGAATCCCTTCACAAATGTTACCTCGCTTACACTCCAACAGTACGTCAAGTCCTAAAAACCATGTCTCCATTTGCTCCTATCTATCTAATATGTATGTGTGATATATATATATATATATATATATATATATATATATATATATATATATATATATATACATAAATTTTTTTATTAATACATCAGCCGTTTGCCACCAAGGCAGGGTGGCCCGAAAAAGAAACTCATCATTCACTCCATCACTGTCTTGCGAGAGGCGCGCTTTCATTACAGTTATAAAACTACAACATTAACATCCCTCCTTCAGAATGTAGGCCAGTGCCTGCATTATTCACCGTAGAGTTTTATATCACAGATGTGAATTAACGTCCCAAAATTAGTTAGAAACACGCATTATAAACTAGAACTGAAAACTTTGTTGGTCTGTGTAATCAGTAATTGGTACTCATAATATAGCATATTCAGTTATTTCATCATAATTTCACCCAATAAAGACTCAGACTTGGCTGTGTAAATGCATACAGGAATTAATTCTTCATTATGCATGAACTAGCAAGCAGTTTTAAGTGTTTTGTAATGTATAAGCTGGTAATTTTATATATAAATGAAGTTTGAAGTAAATTCCTTATGCATTATTATAATTTTTCTCTTTCCATTCTTTTTCTATCATCAAATTGACGAAAAGCCACAAAAAAGTACAGTAGGGCCCCACTTATATGGCAGGTTATGTTCCAGGCTACTGCCGTAAAGCAGAAATCGCCATAAAGTGGAACCCATTTTTTTTTCCACTTAAAAATGGATATAAATGCTAGATAACACGATTAAACTAACATACATTAAGTTAACAATATAACTAGGTACTAAAAACACAATAAAAATCAAAATACACACACACACTTGTTACTTACCTTAAAATATATGAATGCGTGAGAGGTGACTGGAAGTGTAAAAGTTTTTCCATGTCAGCAATAAAGTCACTGTCTGACTTTTTTGGGTTATCCCAGGTTCTCTACAAATTCAACTATATGTAATTGTATTTGTGTATACCTGAATAAACTTACTAGTGGCCACTGGTGTAGCACTTTTAATTTCCTGCAACTCTTTCTCCTTATTGTTCACAGCTGTACTAACTGTTTAACGAGCCAAACCAAGCTTACGTGCAATATCAGGCATGAACATACCTTGTAAGTTCATTCAGGTATACACAAATACAGTTAATTAGATTATCATACATGGCAGCATATATGTAGAGAGCCTAGTATAACCCAAAAAAAAGTCAGCTCACTAGGTTTAATAATTTCTAGCTTCGAACTTAAAGTGAGAGGCTTACCTAAGTTTTATATTAGGCAATACCACATTCCAGCTATTAATAATAAAACTATATTTTATCAGGACTGGCAGTGGCGGAAGGGAGTAGTAGCTGTAGTTACATCATGGTTGTATGTCTTCCAGATGACAAGTGTCTTCCTGATGACAAGAATTTTACGCCGTTGTAGCTCTTTCTTCTTCCTTGTCATCCACATCCTTCGTACTCTTGTCAAGATTACTGTTCCTCTACTAGTCATAGGAGCACTGATATACATTATCCATATAATAGCAATCAAAGGAATAATTCCTTATAATTATGTCTGGAATACTGAAATTCCAGTAATTTCTTCTCAGTGGGTTGCTGCTGCAACATATATTGGAGTAACTATTGTTGTTTGTTTTGCAATGTTAGATAAGAACTTAAAAGAGAAAAGAAAAAAGTACAAGGGCAGTCAGACTACCGTTATTGTAAAAATTACACTAAATTTTGACTTTTTGTATCCATGTTTGAGGAAGAAGTTTTATGTATTTTGCATAACCAAACAAGCAAAGAAAAACTTACGTTTGCCACGTCAGAGAAACAAGGATGAGGAAGAAATAAGTAAAACGGGAAGTGACAGTAATGAAGTTCTAAATAATATTAAAGAAAAAATTGAAAACCTTCAACAAGTTATCGAAAGACGGAATTTACAAGATGAAAATGATAACATTAAAGGGAAAATTGAAGACCTTCAACGGAACTTACAAGATGACATTAAATGGAAAATTAAAAACCTTCAGGAAGATATAAAAGAACTGAAAATAATGTTAAAAAAATAAAAACATATTAACGACAAATTAAATGAGTACAGTGAAATTCCCTCTATATAAACTTTCTCAATATCCTGGAATTCCTGGAACTGTGTTGCAGCAACTAATTAACTTGAAGTTTTAATTCTGGATGTTTATTAAAGATAATGTTAGTTTACCAAACAATATACACAATAATGTAATGTGATTTGTATATTATATATTAACCTTACATAGTGAAAAATTATGAGCAGGTAAAACACATTGACTGATGTACTGAAAACAATTGTTGGACGCTAAGATATGAATATTATTATTTTTATAATAGGCCACAACAACGAGTAGAGAAAAAGAAAATAACAGCTATTATCCAGTATCTCATGTGGGAATACAGTGCTTGAGACTTAACTCTAAATACCATTCCTGAGAGGATTTACCCAGCGAACCAAGTCTCTCATATGAGTCCGCGGCCTTCGACATACGCGGAGCTCCTGTAGTTAATTCGACAACCTGAGACTTTATTAGTTATTAGAAATAAGCATTAGAACTTGTTATAATTTTTAGAATAAAGGTATATCTTAAAGGAAAATACTGATCACTTGGTTATCCATTAAAGTCATTAGTATGTCTGATCAGTTAGCTATTCATTTATGCCATTAGTTGAATCTAGTAATTAGCTCCAGCTAGGGACATCACGAGATACATGTATGAGTCATTGAGCTGCAACCGATCTTTGTGCAGGAGAGAAGTGCAGTTCCGTAATATGACAGCTAAGAGTAGTCTCATTCACTTTGTAATGTAATTATAGAATGGTAGTGTCTTAACTGCACTACCTTATAATGAGGGTAAGTCTCCCTCATTAACTAAGATAGGATACCTGTCAAATAGAGTATCCTCTGTCCTTTACCAAGGCTTCAGAAGTGATTCTAAAGAAATGTCTTTAGGTACACCACAGGGAGGAGTTCTTAGTCCCATGCTATTTAATATTCTGATTAATGCTCCCCTAAATGCTTTACCTGCCTCACCTAAACATATAGCTATAAGCTATGCTGATGATATCATGATCCATACAACAGGGCATAAGAAGATGAATACCATTCTTAATGAAGTTCAAGCAATTTGTAATCGACTAGGCCTCATAATATCTTCCTCTAAAACAAAGATATTAACAAGCAAACGACATCCCCCACCCATCTATTTGCAGGGTGAAATCATTAGCTACGTTAAAAACTTACAGATATCTTGGTGTAGATGTACCCTTTAACAAATCCACTATACCACAACTAAACAAGAAATGCAAAGCTAGGCTAAATGCTCTCAAAGCTGTTGCTGGCTACAACCCCAACTATGGTGCTAATGTGAGAATCGTAAGAATGATGTACATAGTCTATGTTAGGTCCTTAATTGATTATGCTGCTCCCATGTTGATATTAGCTAGAGAAAGTTCTCTCCGACCCTTGGAGTTAATGCAAAATGAAGCTCTCAAGATTATTCTTGGCAGTCCCAGATCTACAAAAGTTCTTAACATGAGGAAGGAGCTTGGTATTTCTAGTATCAGTGATAGGATTATTGAGATTAACACTGTACTCGGTATTAGAATGTTGAGAAACGAACCAGACACTGTCACAATGAACCTTACCAAGTGTCTAGAGGCAAATACACACAGATCTAAATGGATTGTGAAAACGTGCAATTACATCAAGTTTTATAACCTCCATGAACTGTATCACTGTAGGCAACAAGAGCATTTCACCCCTCCGTGGAAGATGTGTTCATTTAATATCACATACCTACAAGTCCCTCCCAAGAAGCTCATTGCTAGTAATCCCTTCCTTAAATCTCTTATTAGAGCAACTGCTCAAGAAGAAATTTCTCACCTAACTGGTAGTAATAAGTTATCACAAGTTATATACACTGATGGATCTAAACAGGAGTCTTCTGGCAGGGCTGCATCTGCTCTTGTTGCCACCTTCCTTGTAAAAAACGATAATAAATTTGTAGAGTTGGGCATAAGAATTAACAACTGGGCGTCTACACTGCAAACTGAATTGTTTGCAATCCTAATGGCGCTAAAGCTAACCTATGACACTGAGCTTGACTCTATCATCATTACTGATTCTATGTCATCATTGAAGGCTCTTGACTCATACAATGACTCCAACAACATGCTCATTGGAGAAGCCAGGTATAGATACTCAAAAATTAGGGACAAAGGAATTAATGTACAATTGCTATGGATCCCATCACACATTGGATTACTCCTTCATGATAAAGTTGATATGTTAGCCAAGAAGAGTACCCAGAAGGAGAATGTAGAATATAACTTTGGTATAACTGTGTCTAGCATTAGGAATAATATTAGGAGAGAAGTAAATAATGAAAATGATTGTTATAGGAATGCAGTTAGAAGCCTGAGTAGATCTATAACCCACTATGATAACATGAACGTAGATAAGTATGTTTATGGAGCAACTTGCAATGTGAACAGACTGACTGATGTTGTAGTGGCCAGGCTTAGGCTTGGTTACAAGTACTTCTGGCAGTTTGGGAGACACACAGATGATTATCAAACTAAATGTAAATTATGTGATCAGGCATATGGTCACTGTCTTGAACACTATGTGCATAATTGTCCACTTATTGAAGAATACAGAGACAGACAGTATAATAACCTATGTGACGTGTCAAGATATCTTATTAATGAAAATAAGATACCAGATATACTAAGCAAATTTCCTAAATTTGCTAGTAACAAATAAGTGAACTATAGATATGTAGATATAAATCCATATGTATTCCTGTTAACCCTTTGGGGCCTAGTTCCTGGGACTTTTGTGTATTCATATGCTCTTGCGCTACCGTCCACAGGATGGATATGGGGTGCACAATAAACTAGCCACTTCGGTGGCAAAATCTAAATCTAGGTAATGTGTCCTGCCTGCTGGTACAGTGAGTAGCCCTGTCGTCAGTTTTTGTAGGCTGGGAAATGTAATCGTAGATACTAAACTAAATTACTTTGTATCTAACCGTAACTTAGCTTAAGTACTAGCCTATAGCGGCTTTATCACTAAATTAGGCTTATAATTTAAGAATAGGTAAAAAAATATGGCAATATGGGGGTGTAGGCTCATGAGCTAGGTACTGCCTAGCAGCGCTGTATAGCCCTTGTGGCTTAGCGCTTCTTTTTTTTTTATTATAATAATAATAGGTACTGCCTATTCCCAGCTTTCGTGGTGCCTCAACCCCCCCCCCTTCCCAAGACTTAGGAGGACTAACGGATACGGGAATCAGCTAACTTCTTTGAATTCCCACAGTAATGATGAATGTTTTGAACAAATTCAACACACAATACACTGTAATGTGACTTATACACTACATAACTCACGGGGTATCTAACAGGAATCTGTCCGAACAGCAACGATTTGATGAGCTCATTTAATGCGTGTGAGTGGAGGTAGGCTCTTTCCAGGCGCACAAGGAAATAAGTTGATAACTGAGGCAGCAGGTACATAGTCGATCTTGTTCGTCTTGAGACATGAAATGATCACTCAGCTTCATCTCTTCCAAGTATGTATTAGTAGATATGAATCTGAACCATTATTATAGATACTACTATATTATGGCAAAATCTACTATATTATGTTTGGTAGCAGAGGAGGTGTTGCGCAACTTAACATTAAGATAACATTAAGATTAACATTAAGATCGACAACACTCTAATTGCCAGACATAATGAGGGCAAATTCCTTGGCCTATACCTCGACAATAACCTAAATTTCAGCACCCATATCCAACACATAATAACACTGACAAAACCTACTATATTATGTTTGGTAGCAGAGCAGGAGATGCACAAATTAACATTAAGATCGACAACACTCTAATTACCAGACATAATGAGGGCAAATTCCTAGGCCTATACCTTAACAACCTGAATTTCAGCACCCATATCCAACACATAACCAAAAAAGTATCCAAAACGGTTGGGATCCTCTCCAAGATACGATACTACGTACCGCAAACTGCCCTTCTCACACTATACCATTCACTTATATATCCATACCTCACCTATGCTACCTGTGTTTGGGGTTCAACTGCAGCAACACACCTAAAGCCAATAATAACCCAACAAAAAGCTGCAGTAAGAATAATCACTAAATCCCATCCCTGGCAACACACCCCCCCACTCTTAATAGATCTAAACTTACTCCCTGTTCAGAATATCCACACTTACTACTGTGCAATCTATATCTACAGGACCTTAAATTCCAATATTAACCTTGACCTAAAACGCTTTCTTGATAGCTGTGACAGGATCCACAGGCATAACACCAGACATAAACATCTCTGTGACATTCCCTGAGTTCGACTAAACCCTTACAAAAATTCAATGTATTTCAAAGGACCTAAAATCTGGAACACCCTACCTGAAAACTCTAGAACTGCAGACACATTCATCACTTTCAAAACTACAGTTAGAAAACATCTTATCTCCCTGATCCACCCCGACAACTAACTACATGATAACCACCTGGTGGTTCAAAATTACACTCACTCACCCACTGACTATAAACCCAGAAATACTAATCTTAATCTTAAAATAATAAATCCTAACTAGTCATAGGTTTGCCTATGTTACTCAAATATAGACACCTTGTATTGTGCCAAAACAAAAGCATTCACATTGCTAAACTCACAAATTATGATGTAGTCACTTAGCCTTAATACCATAATCTGTAAGGACTTAATGTTAAGAATTAATCTAAGTCTGCTCGAAATGCCTAGCCATGCTAGGTGTCCTAGTGGCCCCCTCTGTAATTAGTATTTTATAACATGTAAACCACAAAATACCCAAAACCTGTAAACCCAACATTGTAACCATTATAGAGAATAAACTTGAATTGAATTTAAGGAGGTTCCGAAACACTTCTTTATAAATAGTCTACTTACAAGACAGTCTACTTATTAGATAGTGTACTACTAGATAGTGCACACAGTAATTTACTTACTAGATAATCTACTGTAGTTTAACTGATTCATGTGAGTGAAGGCACCCACATGAGTCTTCCTTCACAAAGTCTTCCTTTACATAGCGTCTTCAAACACAAGTTACTTAACAAAACATTAAAGTTTGATTGAATAAAGCTATACAGCTAAATCAGGCACGAATACTTTAACACACACAAAAAAAGTAATCATTTTACTATTTAGAAATTTAGACTATCAATAAATAAGTCTGAGACCTAGAAATTTATTTACTAGAAATCAACTAGTATTGTCGCCATTGGTTGATACGTCTGAGACCCCTGACAATGAAAAATCTTTAAGCTATTTTATCGATCTATATTGAGAATACAGGATTGCCTGGGTGATGCCAAGGCTCTTTCATTGTGATACGATTTAATCTATAAATGAGAAACTAACCTAACAATTCATTACCTTTAAGCTTATTATGACTGACTGAGGTAACACTTATTTTTGTGAAAAATATTTTTACAATATTATGGACATTATTCTGGACTCAAAAACTGTCAGGTTTATACATTCCAGAACACAAATTTGAAATGTATTGTGCATCATTTTTGATAGATGATTCCACAACATATTTCAAATTTGTGTTGTGGAATATATAAATCTGACAGTTTTATTGTCCAGAATATTGGAATAAGCCTTGGTAATAGATACCGACAAAATAGTTTAGAAAGAACACACAAACATATTTTCTAATTAATATGTCCTAGTGTTTGCTAATGCGTCATAAAAATACACTGTGTGTTCTTTGTCAGGCGAACAATTTAACATGACTTTGGACATATGTGTGCATGTGTAAATTTTGTGAGGGACATATTTGTGTGAGGTGCTGACACCTACGTTGAGTGAGGTATCATCTCAGGTTTTAACATAAAATATGCTTCCCTTGCCTCATCTTTCTATTCCTCTGAAGATGTGTGAAAGCACATGAAAGTGCTCAGGTTTTATTTCACATTTTTCACTGTGGTATGTATATGTATATGTGTATATATATATATATATATATATATATATATATATATATATATATATATATATATATATATATATATATATATATATATATATATTGTACCGAATAGGTAAAATCTGCGATTTTGGCTTAAATAGCAGCGAAAATTTGTGTATGCAATAATTTGGCAATAATCATTCTGAACCTAACGAAAAAAAAATATTTCATTGTTTATTAGTAAATTATTGTAAACGTGTCTAAAATATATTTAGCTGGATTAGGCTAAATTAAATTGCGCTTGTTATAATAAGGTTAGGTAAATTTTTCTCAGGTTCTTTTGGCAAAATTGTTAATTTTTACATTAACATAAATGGGAAATATATATCTTTAAACGTATAAAAAAATATTTTAGAAAGGACTTAATTTTAAATGAGTTCGACATATATATATATATATATATATATATATATATATATATATATATATATATATATATATATATATATATATATATATATATATATATATATATATATATATATATATATATATATATATATATATATATATATATATATATATATATATATATATATATATATATATATATATATAATATTATATTATATTAATGTGAAATTAGAATTTTAGAGATACGTATAAAAATCTAAATATTTCCATCACTATATATACTTTTTTAAGGAAAAAAATATAATGTAAATATCTGCCGTAGTTCATAAACTCATTTGCTGAAATAATTAAGGTGCTATTAGATGCTTAAGTGTATAACTGAATTATCTGTTCTGTAATAATCCCTTTTTCTTTTAAATTTTTACAAGTTTTAAAATAATTACAGAGTCTTATTCCTAAGTCTAGTTGTAGATTCAATATAACTCTTATGTTATTTTACTCAGAAAATCTAGTTTGTAAAATTACTCTCGTCCTATGATTACAGACATAGATCCTGATGTAAACTTTTTACAAAATGAATTACACGAATCAAACAGTAACTGTAATTACTACACAGCAGACCAAGCAAAGACATTACTCAGTGCAAACAATAAGATAACCATCTTTAACTACAATATCAGATCCTTGAGCAAACATTATGATGATCTCACAGCATTACTCAATTCCCTTCATTCCAAAATATCAATCATCACACTCACAGAAACCTGGCTTAAGACTGATATTACAGATGTCTATACCATTCCTGGCTACATGGTCATACACAACTGTAGAACAGACCAGCAAGGGGCAGGAACAGCTATATACTACCCAAATCAACTCGAATGCATCAATAAATCTTGCACAAGGGACGAACATGGAGAATATATCATAGCCAAATTTAAATCAAAAGACCTGCAAAAAAAAAAAAACCTCACAGTTCTAAATATCTACAGAGTACCACAGTCAAACATTTACCACTTTAGTGAAAAACTAGGAAACATGATTACTGATACAAACAGGTGATTTCAACATAAACATACTACACGACCAAGACCCACAAGTAACCGAATTCACAAACACAATGAGTAACTGCCTGTTGCTACCAGCAATATCTAAACCTACAAGAATCTCCGAGACAAGCATCTCCTTAATAGACCACATCTGGACAAACACCATATCCCCTTTAAAATGATTGATAAATTAGACACATGTGCAACTCTTGGGTATCTTTATTGAGGAAACGTTTCGCCACACAGTGGCTTCATCAGTCCATACAAAGGAGAATCTTGAAGAATAGGAGGAGAATGAGGTAATCAGTCCCTCAACCTTGAGTCGATGTGGTCAGTCCATCAATCTTGAATAGAATACGGCATACGTGCTGAGAAGGAGCTTATATACCGTTGGCAGGAGAGGTGAAGCAGTCAGAGGCAGTGTAACACTTATTCAATGTTGAAGTAGGTCGTGCCCAAGAATTAGGCAAGCGAAGAATTCCCAAGTATTAAGATCCCAAGAAGATGCAGTGTCTGACAGCTTTGTAGATGAATGGTTCAGAGAAACGTTTCCTCAATAAAGATACCCAAGAGTTGCACATGTGTCTAATTTATCAACATGTCGGTTCTCTGAACCATTCATCTACAAAGCTGTCAGACACTGCATCTTCTTGGGATCTTAATACTTGGGAATTCTTCGCTTGCCTAATTCTTGGGCACGACCTACTTCAACATTGAATAAGTGTTACACTGCCTCTGACTGCTTCACCTCTCCTGCCAACGGTATATAAGCTCCTTCTCAGCACGTATGCCGTATTCTATTCAAGATTGATGGACTGACCACATCGACTCAAGGTTGAGGGACTGATTACCTCATTCTCCTCCTATTCTTCAAGATTCTCCTTTGTATGGACTGATGAAGCCACTGTGTGGCGAAACGTTTCCTCAATAAAGATACCCAAGAGTTGCACATGTGTCTAATTTATCAACATGTCGGTTCTCTGAACCATTCATCTACAAACCCCTTTAAAATCAGGCATAATCACAGACAACACTACAGACCACTACCCAACCTTTCTCATAACTAATCTGGGCAAACTGCCACAAGACATCATTAAAGTAACCTTCAGACTACATAACGAGACAGCAGTTAACAACTTTACAGCAGCTATGAATAACATCGATTGGCAAAATGAGCTCGAAACATATACAGATATTACCTGGAGTTTACCTGGAGAGAGTAATTTTCTAAAAAAAAGCCCAAAGCCTCTATAACAAACATTGCCCCAAAAAACTAAAGAGATCACAGCAAAGAGACTGAATAATCCCTGGCTAACACCAAACATCCTCAAATCTATTAACACAAAGCACAAATATGAAAAACAGTATAGAATGGGTCAAATAACTTGAGAACAGTCTAAACGTTACTCGTCAGCACTTACCAGCCTGATAAGAAGATCTAAAAAAATGTATTATGAAAATAGATTACATAACATCAAAGGTGATCTGAAAAAAACCTGGAAAACTCTATCTGAAATTCTTGGAACTAAAAAGTTATCCAAAAACAAAACAATCAAACAAACAAAATCAGATGAACCCCTACTGACACCTACTGAAACAGCAGACTCAATGTTTTCTTCTCCACCATAGGACAAAAATCTAGTGAACAAAATACCAAGCATAAACACCCGTCCATCAGACTACCTCATAGGTACCTACCCAAATACGCTATTCCTAGCTCCAACCAGCCCCATAGAAGTTACGCTCATCATAAACAACCTTAAAAACAAGGCAGGAGACATAAACAACTTGCCTGCTTTTATGTACAAAAAAGCTTCTCAAGTATTGTCACCAATTATTGCAACACTCTTTAACAAATCCATTGAATCATCTACCTCCCCAACAATCTTCAAAATAGCGAGGGTCACTTCGATCCACAAAGGAGGTGATCAAGATGATTTGAATAACTATAGACCAATATCTAGCTTACCACTGCTCTCTAAAATATTTGAAAAATTAATTCATAGACGGATCTATTCCTACCTCGTCTCACACAATATTAAACCCTTGTCAGTTTGGATTCAGGAATAATAAAAGTACGAATGATGCTGTCATACACATGCTAGAACTAATATATACCGCACTCGAAAAGAAAGAAGTCCCGCTGGGCATTTTCATTGATTTACGTAAAGCTTTCGATACAGTCGACCATGAACTGCTGTACTCCAAATTAACGCACTGTGGTATCAGAGGCCACTCCCTCAACTACCTAAAATCATACCTTAGTAACAGAACTCAATATGTATATGCAAATGATGCAAACTCTTCCACCCAACCAATCACAGTAGGAGTCTCACAAGGAAGCGTCCTTGGACCACTCCTCTTTCTCATCAACATCAATGATCTACCAAATGCATCACAGCTACTCAAACCCATATTATTTGCAGATGACACTACATATGTCTTTTCCCACCCAAATACAGTCATACTAGCAAACACAGTCAATGCCGAATTACAGAAAATATCTGCCTTGATGATGACTAATAAACTTACCCTGAATACTGATAAAACCTATTTCATTCAGTTTGGAAACAAGGCTGCAAATGGTCCGATTAACATAACGCTAAATGGATCATCAGTTACAAGACTCACAGAGGGAAAATTCCTAGGTATCCACCTTGACAGTAGCCTTAAGTTCCAGACACACATACAACAAATCACCAAGAAAATCTCCAAGACTGTAGGTATACTATCAAAGATAAGGTACTACGTTCCACAATCAGCTCTCCTGGCACTGTACCACTCACTCATATACCCTTATCTTACATATGGAATTTGTGCATGGGGATCAACAGCATCCAATCGCCTAAAACCCCGAATAACCCAGCAAAAGGCAGCAGTAAGAATGATAACGAATGGAACTCTGTGAAGAAGTGTCTTGTTTGCTCCCGTGGACTGAACCAAGATGCCCTCCATCGAGCAACTTTACCAGCAACTTAAGGAAGAATTGAGGGCAGCAAAGATGGAGATACGGCGATTGACCGAGGAAAACAAGAGGATTCGTAGTAGTCCTCCTGTTTCGAGTCCTCAGGTCAAGAAGGGATCGTGGTCAGTGGCTGGACAGCAGGGGACGACGAAGTTGACGATCAAGAAGACGAATGGAAAGCCAGAAACGATGAAGAAGAAAGAGACTGCTGTGGAAACTCCTGTGGAAACCTCCAACGCATTCTCGGTGCTACCCGACGAATGTGAGTCGACTACTGGGATCGTCACGACGAACGACAACAAGGAAGGTAAGAATATTGTTGTTGTTGGGGATAGCCAGGTTAGATACATGGATAGGGCATTCTGCTTGAAGGACAGGAGTAGGAGACAAAGGGTATGCTTTCCTGGGGCTGGGATGGAGGACATTGTTAGCCGGGTTGACAACATCATGAACGGTAATGGGATCAATCCTATTATTTGCCTCAGTGCTGGAGGCAATGATGTAGGCAAGCGTAGAAGTGAGGATTTAGTTAGAAAGTTCAGGACAGCTATAGACATAATTAGGAAGAAGGGGGGGCGCCCTGTTATATGTGGCATTTTGCCAAGAAGAGGTGTTGGTAATGAATGGTTGTCCAGAGCAATTGGTATTAATTGTTGGCTGGATAAACACTGTAAGGATAATGCAGTACCATTCATTGACAACTGGGACAACTTCTATGGCCGAAATGACATGTATGCCAGGGATGGGGTTCACTTATCCAGAGCACGTGTGGGTTTTCTTGCTAACTCAGTTGAGGGGGTTGTTAGGACTTTAAACTAGGATTAGTTAGAGGTATGGGTTTAGAAATGATTAATAATGAGTATGGATACATTGACTTATGCTCTGATATTAAGAATCTTAATAGTAACTGTCATGGAGTAACTCTGGGTAATGATAATTTCAGAAATTGTGTAAAAACAAAGATGAATAGGAAAAATGTGCAGAAGAAAAAACATATGATGGTATTTTATGCTAACAGTCGAAGTGCAAGAAATAAAATTAATGAACTACGTTTGGTAGCATGTGCTGGGAACTTTGATATCATTGCATTAACTGAAACGTGGTATGATTTAAAGAGTCGGGATATGACTGCTGAGTGTAATATTCAGGGATTTAAGTTGTTCAATGTGGATAGATGTAATGGGAAGGGGGGAGGAGTTGCATTGTATGTTCGAGAAAATATTAATTGTTGCATAAAAATGTTCCTACATTCTTATGTTCTTATGTTCCCACTCCTGCCAGCATACTCCACCAATTTAAGAACATAAGAACATAAGAATGTAGGAACACTGCAGAAGGCCTACTGGCCCATACGAGGCAGGTCCTTATCAAAACGACATCTACCTAAAGCTACCCAAGAAATAACTCCCGTACCCCATGACACATAAGAACATAAGAACATAAGAAAGGAGGAACACTGCAGCAGGCCTGTTGGCCCATACTAGGCAGGTCCTTTACAATTCATCCCACTAACAACATTTGACCAACCCAATTTTCAATGCCACCCAAGAAACAAGCTCTGATGTGCAAGTCCCTCTCAAATCCAACCCCTCCCACTCATGTACTTATCCAACCTAAATTTGAAACTACCCAAAGTCCCAGCCTCAATAACCCAACTAGGTAGACTGTTCCACTCATCAACTACCCTATTTCCAAACCAATACTTTCCTATGTCCTTTCTAAATCTAAACTTATCTAATTTAAATCCATTACTGCGGGTTCTCTCTTGGAGAGATATCCTCAAGACCTTGTTAATATCCCCTTTATTAATACCTATCTTCCACTTGTACACTTCGATCAGGTCTCCCCTCATTCTTCGTCTAACAAGTGAATGTAACTTAAGAGTCTTCAATCTTTCTTCATAAGGAAGATTTCTAATGCTATGTATTAATTTAGTCATCCTACGCTGAATGTTTTCTAACGAATTTATGTCCATTCTGTAATATGGAGACCAGAATTGAGCTGCATAATCTAGGTGAGGCCTTACTAATGATGTATAAAGCTGCAGTATGACCTCTGGACTTCTGTTGCTTACACTTCTTGATATAAATCCCAGTAATCTATTTGCCTTATTACGTACGCTTAGGCATTGCTGTCTTGGTTTAAGGTTGCTGCTTACCATAACCCCCAAGTCCCTTTCGCAATCTGTATGGCTAAGTTCTACATTATTTAACTTATAAGTGCTAGGGTTATGGACACTCCCGAGCTTCAGAACCTTGCATTTATCTACATTGAACTGCATCTGCCACTTTTCAGACCAAGAGTAGAGTTTGTCTAAATCCTCCTGAAGTTCCCTAACATCTACGTTTGAATCAATTATCCTACCTATCTTCGTGTCATCGGCGAATTTGCTCATATCACTAGTAATTCCTTCATCAAGATCATTGATATATATTATAAACAACAACGGGCCCAAGACTGATCCCTGTGGAACCCCACTTGTTACTGATCCCCACTCGGATTTAACCCCATTTATGGACACTCTCTGCTTCCTGTCTGTGAGCCATGATTCGATCCACGAGAGCACCCTTCCCCCAATGCCATGAGCTGCTACTTTCTTCAACAGTCTTTGGTGCGGAACTCTATCAAATGCCTTACTAAAATCTAAGTAAACAATATCAAATTCTTTATCGTGGTCAACAGCCTCTAAAGCTTTACTGAAGAAAGTTAATAAATTAGTTAGACAAGACCGGCCTCTTGTGAATCCATGCTGAGTATCATTAATCAAGCTATGCTTATCGAGATGGCTTCTTATAATCTCAGCTATAATTGACTCTAGTAATTTGCCTACAATTGAGGTCAGGCTTATTGGGCGGTAATTTGACGGTAACGACTTGTCCCCTGTTTTAAAAATAGGAATTACATTAGCCATCTTCCACATATCAGACACTACACCTGTTTGAAGAGATAAATTAAAAATATTAGTTAATGGTTCACAGACTTCCATTTTGCATTCCTTAAGAACCCTTGAAAAAACCTCATCAGGACCCGGTGACTTATTTTGCTTCAGTCGGTCTATCTGCTTCACAACCATTTCACTAGTGACTGTGATGTTACATAATTTATCTTCTTCTGATCCACTATAAAAATTAATTACCGGAATATTATTAGTGTCTTCCTGTGTAAAAACCGAGAGAAAATAATTATTTAAAATCGAGCACATTTCATTCTCTTTGTCAGTAAGATGCCCATAGTTATTTTTAAGGGGACCTATCTTATCTCTGACTTTTGTTCTATAGACCTGGAAAAAACTTTTTGGGTTAGTTTTAGAATCCCTAGCAACTTTAATTTCATAGTCCCTTTTAGCTTTTCTTATCCCCTTTTTAATGTCCCTCTTAATGTCAATATACTGATTCATAAGATGACCCTCGCCTCTTTTGATACGTCTATAAATTCCTTTCTTATGCCCTAGTAGATATTTCAGCCTATTATTCATCCATTTTGGGTCATTTCTATTTGATCTAATTTCCTTATAAGGGATAAACGTTCTTTGAGCAGCATGTATTGTGTTCAGAAAACTGTCATATTGATAGCTCTCTTCGTTACCCCAGTCAACAGATGATAAGTGTTCTCTAATCCCATCGTAATCTGCTAAGCGAAAATCTGGGACTGTTACTGAGTTATCCCTACTATCATACTTCCATTCAATTCTAAATGTAATTGATTTGTGGTCGCTAGCACCCAGTTCCTCTGAAACTTCTAAATTATTAACAAGGGATTCATTGTTTGCCAGAACTAAGTCAAGCAGGTTATTACCCCATGTAGGTTCTGTCACAAACTGCTTCAAAAAACAATCCTGAACTACTTCTAAGAAATCGTATGATTCTAAATTCCCAGTCAAGAAATTCCAATCAATATGACTAAAGTTAAAGTCTCCTAGAATTACTACATTATCGTGCCTTGTGGCCCTAACAATTTCCTCCCATAGTAGTCTCCCCTGGTCCCTATCTAAATTTGGGGGACGGTATATCACACCTAAAGTTAATTTTTCATGCCCCTCTGAAAATTCTATCCAGACTCTGTATGTGTTACTTCAGACTTAATACCCGTTTTTATGCAACAGTTCAAGCGATCTCGGACATACAATGCCACCCCACCCCCCTTCCTGATACTTCTATCTACTTGGAACAATTTAAAACCCTGAATGTGACATTCTGCAGGCATGTCCCGACTTTTTGAATTAAACCACGTCTCAGTAATGGCAAATACATCTATGTTACCTGCACTAGCAACTAGTCTCAACTCGTCCATCTTATTCCTAGCACTGCGACTATTTGTGTAATAAATATTTAATGACCCTCCTCTCTCTTTACCCTTCCTGCTCCTTTCTGTTATTCCACTAAACCTATTACTGTCCTTGTCAATTAGTGCCACTGGCTTTCCAATATCCACCTCATTTTGCCTATTACTAGTTCTCCTAGTACTCATGTTACTACCCTGCGACTTCACAGTTTTCCCGCCAAAACCCATACCACTAACTATTCCTAGTTTAAAGACCTAACAGCTCCCTCCACTGCGTTGGCCAGTGCTCCCACCCCACACCTAGATAAGTGAACCCCATCCCTGGCATACATGTCATTTCTGCCATAGAAGAGGTCCCAGTTGTCAATGAATGTTACCGCATTTTCCTTACAGTATTTGTCCAGCCAGCAATTGACACCAATTGCTCTGGACAACCAATCATTTCCAACTCCTCTCCTTGGCAAAATGCCACATATGACAGGTTTCCCACCCTTCCTCCTAATTATCTCTATTGCTGACCTATACCTGCTAATCAGGTCCTCACTCCTACGTCTGCCAACATCGTTGCCTCCAGCACTGAGACAGATAATAGGATTGCTCCCATTACCTCTCATGATGTCATCCAGACGGCTAACAATATCCTTCATCCCAGCCCCAGGAAAACACACTCTCTGCCTCCTACTCCTATCCTTCAAGCAGAATGCCCTATCCAGGTACCTAATCTGGCTATCCCCAACAACAACAATGTTTTTACCTTCCTTGGCGTCGTCCGTCGTGATGCTCCGAGTAGTCGACTCACATTCGCCAGGTAGCATTACACCACTTGTAGAATTCGTCAAGACGTTCTCAATGGTCTTCGTTGGGGTTTCTAGGGATGTCTTACTCACGTCTGCCAATGCTTCTTTGGTGCTCGTTGTGGCATTCCCAGTAGAACACTCACATTCGTCAGGTAGCACCGAGAATGAGTTGGAAGTTTCCACGGTAGTCTTCTGGTTTCTCGTTGTTTCTGCCTCTCCAACCGTTTTCTTGATCTTCAGCTTGGTTCCATGTTGCCCGGCCACTGACCAAGCTCCCCTCTTAACCTGGGGACTCACAACAGAAGGATTACTACGAATCCTCTTGTTCTCCTCCGTTAATCGCCGTATCTCCATCTTAGCAACTCTGAGCTCTTCTCTCAGCTGCTGGTAAAGTTGCTCAAGAGAGGGCATCCTGGTACAGATTCACAGAGAGCACACAAACAGGTCTTCACAGAGCTAAGTACACGTCACCACTGAGCTAAGTACACGACACCAATCAAACCCAGCCCCTCCCACTCATATATTTGTCCAGTCTCTTCTTAAAGCTACCCAAGGTCCTAGCCTCTATCACCCCACTGGGAAGACTGTTCCACGCATCCACAACTCTGTTAGAAAACCAGTACTTACCTATGTCCTTTCTAAATCTAAATTTATCCAACTTAAATCCATTATTCCTGGTTCTTACCTTGTTCGACACCCTCAGTACTTTATTAATGTCTCCCTTGTTTATGCCCGTCATCCACTTATACACCTCAATGATATCTCCCCTCATTCTACGCCTCTCCAGAGAGTGGAGATTTAAGGCTTTAAGTCTATCTTCATACGGGAGGTTCCTTACACAGTAAATCATTTTAGTCATTTTCAAAAGTCTGAATCTGCTCACCATTAAGAACATCCATACTTATTCATGTGCCTACTACATACACAGAACAATACACGCAAATATAAACCCACCACTCAAACTTCTCACCAACTTAAACAAGACACATGACCATAACACAAGACAGATCTCTTTTTGATATACCTCGTGTCCAGATCACACTGTGTAAAAACTCTATGCACATAAAGGGTCCCAAAATATGGAATTCATTACCAGAAGATATTAAAGTAACCTGGTCTGTAAATCAATTTAAGACTTTTCTCAAAAGCCACTTAATCACCCTAGACTAAACGCTAAATACTCAGTACACACATACTCACTTATGTACTCGCACATCATAACTTCAACAATCACTTTGAACCTTTTATCCATTGTTGACAGGAATATAATTGAATCATTGTTTTCACAAAAAGCATTTTAGACTATATGAATATATCTTTTGTCTTATACAAATTTGATTCACTTATAATTAATAATCTACTGTACAACTATGAAATAATTACTATCCTACTATACAACTATGATATAATCCTTAGTATTAAGTAGTCTGTAAGCCAATAATGTTAAGTTGGCCCATAGTGCCTAGGCATAATAGAGGCT
This sequence comes from Cherax quadricarinatus, assembly GCF_038502225.1. NCBI lineage: Eukaryota > Metazoa > Arthropoda > Malacostraca > Decapoda > Parastacidae > Cherax > Cherax quadricarinatus. Next base: position 62,856,794 of record NC_091292.1, read on the forward strand.
CTTTGCATTGCAACCCACTATTGTATATACACAATCTCAATGTACTGTTTGCAAAGACATTAAATAAATACATAAATAAATGCGGAGGCTTGTTGCATAAGATGACTGAATGATGGCAAATTAAACATAATATGTAGTAGTATATTTGTGTTTAACCTTAAACCCGTATGGGTCACTCAGCGCAAGGAGTGGTGGAGGCTCGATCCTCCGTCCGATAACAGTGAAAGAAGCAAACTAAACAGCAGTACGTACATAGTTGACATTTGAATGAAACAGCAAGGAACTATAACCTAAAATAAAGAGGGACCCGTGAAAATATAACGTGAAAATAATACACGGCCGTGTATTACAACGTTAAGCCAAGTTACTGAGAACAACAATGAGATTTAATTTTCAACGGGTCACTATTGATTCAACATCAGGAGCGTAGTCACAGTTGGACACATAAATCAAATAGTTTGCTTTTGAATGATATCGAAAATTTTAGTCAAGGGGAAACTTGCCCAAGTGTGAGAACAATACTGAACACATAGAAGAAAGTGACTTTCGTTGACTTGTACTATAACCCAAAATAAGTCAAAAATATTTCCATAATCGGAGGAAAAGTCCAAACGTTTCGGAGAAAATCTTGGATACAGAAATGTGAAGCTTCCAGGGAAAGTTAAAAGTGAATGTTCGATAAAAGATTGATGCAAATTATCAGTACTTTCAAAATAAATATTTATAATCAGCAAGATCCTCTATTAATATAATGCAGAAGTTGAGTTTCATTAGAATAATCCTATTAACTCTCGTTTCCATTAGGAAAAATAAAAATGAAATTCATGAATAGTCTTCAGTACTTGGTGTATCAAAACATCTTGTAAAAGATGGAAAAATGTGTAGACAAAATGGAATACATGCTATTATTTCTGCTATAATGGTCATGGTGAAGTCTCAAGGCCTTAGATATATACTATAATATCTGGGAGAATGAATATTTATCCCTCCAATATTAAAAATAAACCTAGAACTTCTATTTTTAGTTATTCACTTTAGCCGTCTAGAATATATTCATCTGTTAAACCTACAAGAAATATTAAAAATTGATCATAATGTATTTTTTTAAAATGCTATGGTTGTACTGTGTGTCCTCTCATAATAACATAACTTGAGTAAGTTTTATCATGAGCAATCCGTTCATTTTTGCGTTATAAATTGGAGAATAAACCTCCCTGAAAAATGGAAAAAATATTCCGAACACTGAAGAATATTTTGCATATCACAACTCCGCAGGAAATTACCAGCTAAGAATTACCCACTGACTTGGCTGGCAAAGCTCTCGCTTCACAAGCTGAGGGTCCAGGTTCGATTCCCGGCTGGGTGAAAACATTCAACACGTTTTCCTTACACCTGTTGCCTGTGTGGAAAACTGGTTACATAAGTACACTTTCCTGCATGCTAACGAACATAAGACAAACGTTACTTATCTTTTAACAGTACGATTTCCAACAGCCTCTCCCTGGAAATCCCTTCGGGGTGGCGTCTCAGTGTCCACAGGAGCTGTTGATTAACAAGTGAGTTAGAAAAACAATTTGCCCCAAAGGAGCGTATATCCAGCATTTCACTGCCTGAAGTGCGTAGTGGTACTCACTTATAATTGGGTGAATCACCAGCGCATCACGGGATCTATTGGTAACTCCAGTCAAATCTCACCTCCCTATTAGCTACAGCTAACAAAAGATGTGGGTATGGCTGGACTTACCTGGGTATTATAACTGGCCCAATTTCTCCTAGTTTGTTGTTGGGGAATTATATCCCGGTATCGATGTCTTGAATAAGCTGCTACAGATGCAAAGTTATGTCCTCCCTCGTTGATAGGGAGCCGCTTTGTTCATAACACCTGAATGCATACTGTGACACAAACTTTTACACTTTATTGGGATTATTTCGCAGATTATACACATTTTATTTTAACACTAGTTTTCCTAGTGGAGATTAACAGTGTTTCAGCGTTTATTGCACAAAGTCACTATTTTCTTTGTTCTCAGCGGGAGATTTGTGACGTGTTCACGCTCTGATATCAAAATTCAACCTAGCTTGTCGCCCTGCCCGACGCCCACCATTTCATCGTCCGCACAAAAGAACTGCTGAGTTCAGCTGTATATTTCTTCCGTACTACACATTGTAACAAGGAATAACACAAGAAGGTTGTTTCCTTGTTGTTTAGCTGTAACGAAGTCATAATGTCCCCGACTTGTAGACAAGTGAGCCGCAGGTTGTATCTTAATTTTCCTGCTAAGGGGAAAAGAGTAATTACTCTCGTTAAACCTCGTTGCGTAGTTGGTCAGGAACTCTAGTAAGGAGAGGAAGGCGTGCCTCGCGACGCTATGGTACATATGTTCCGCATAAAACTGTTTGCGAAGAAGGAAGAGTCCACTAGCCCCTTCCAAGAGGGCTAAGTTCCTCAGAGGGCTGAGGGGGTCTCAGAGGACTGAAAGATATCCCCTTTACTGGAGAATTTTCTCCATATCCTGTTCACCTAGCAAGTAGGTACTGAGGTGTTAGTTGATTGGTGTGGGTCGCATCCTGCAGGGCAAGATTGAGGATCCCAATGGAAGTAAGACAGACAGTCCTCGACGTCACACTGACTTTCTTGGGTTATCCTGGGTGGCTAACCCTCCGGAGTTAAAAATCCGAACAAAATCTTATCTTGACTTATATTATTACTGGAGATATTCATTTTTATACACAAGCTCATGGTGATGGTAGCGACGATGATGGTGATAATGGTGATGGTGACGATAGTGACTGTGATGATGGTGTTAGAATTGGGGGTGGTGGTGGGAAAGGATAGTGGTAGTGGGTGGTAGCGATGATGGTGGTGAGGGGGTTGTGATGATGGTGGTGAGGGGGTTGTGATGATGGTGGTGAGGGGGTTGTGATGATGGTGGTGAGGGGGTTGTGATGATGGTGGTGAGGGGGTTGTGATGATGGTGGTGAGGGGGTTGTGATGATGGTGGTGAGGGGGTTGTGATGATGGTGGTGAGGGGGTTGTGATGATTGGTGAGTTGTGATGATGGTGGTGAGGGGGTTGTGATGATGGTGGTGAGGGGGTTGTGATGATGGTGGTGAGGGGGTTGTGATGATGGTGGTGAGGGGGTTGTGATGATGGTGGTGGTGGTAGACTCATATAGGTATATGTATGCATATTCCAATGAATGCATAAGAATAAGTATGCATACGTAGGGGAGCTATTGGAACACTAATATAAAACACAGTAAGTGTCCGGGCCCCAAGACTGTTCAACAGCCTCCTATCAGGCATAAGGGGAATTACCAATGGGCCCCTGGCTGCCTTCAAGAGGGAGCTGGACAAGTACTTGGTCAGTGCCGGATCAATCGGGCTGTGGTTCGTATGTTGGACTACGTATGGCCAGCAGTATCATCCTGGTTGCTCAGGCCCTGATCCACCGGGAGGCCTGATCGTGGACCGGACCACGGGGTCGTGGACCGGACCACGGGGGCGTTCATCCCCGGAACACCCTCCAGGTAGCAGGTAGACGTACATATATACATTAATTTTACATACGAATACATTTATATATACATAATAATAATAATAATAATTATTATTATTATTATTATTTCTACAAGTACAATATACAACTGATACAGATTTAGTTGACATTAATGATATACAATATAGAAAGATCCTGGTTATGCAGAGCATTTAAGGCAACTTAGGTTAATTTTCTCTCCCAGAATGCTACCCATACCAGTCGGCTAGTATCCAGGTACCTACTTACTGCTAGGTGAACAGGGTCAGCAGGTGTAAGGAAACATGCACAACGTTTCACTCGTGCAGGGATCGATCCCCGGACCCTGAGTGTGTGAACATAGGACGCTATCATCCAAGGCACGAACACCCTTACAATACATCCATACTCACATACACATATGCATACACATACATTCATATGCAAAAGTGTACATATGTATTAATGTAAATATACTTAACATATGCAAACACATACATATACAACGACTTTTAATGCATACAAATATGAATACATTGTCACATATACATTTCCATATATATTGTGCATGTATACATACGCAACCATATAAGCATACATCAATGCACAGGTATGCACTTGCATGCATCTGCATACGCATACACATACACATGGAAATATGCACCAGTACATATATGCACATGTACACTAACGTACAACTAAGTGTACATATGCATATACACAGTTATGCATATTCATATGCATAAGTATACACTTGTACATATATACAAAAAAGTTCACACATTTATATGCATCACATATACATAATACGCAAACCCAATTAAAACACATAAATATATATATAAATGTGAATGTACATGTATACGCACACACACACACTTGTACACTTTGGAGGTAGAGTAGGCTGGGGTAATGAGATACGTGGATTTATATTTTCGATCACTCATTAACCAAAATACATCTAGCTTAAACATACGCATATAATTTTCAAACTTACATTATCTGAACATAAGACATAAGTAGAAATATTTCATGCTTTTCATTATGAAGACAGATAAGAGATAAGATGATTGTCTTATCAGTGAGTGAGTGTTGTTGTACGTAGAGACACTTACACCATCAAGACTCCACTACAGTGAACCAACTCTTCTTCAAGGTAAGAGACGTAAAAGAAAGTTATTCTACTTAACCATTTATCATAAAATACGACGTAAGTGACTGAACTCTTCTCTGCTTCGATATAATAATTACTGTAATTATCATAATTGATGTAAGAATACTAATACAATTCTATATAAAAATTAGAATTTTATTACGAAATTAACAAGCACTCGCAAACAAAGCCGTAAATGAGGTGAAAACAATAAATATTTTACATTATGGGGGAAAAACAGATATAGCGATAAAAACTATCGTCAATATTGCTGTTGCTATTCACATATCATCACTAGGCAGAACAGAGGCACTGATATAATTAGAACACAACAGCACCTCGTCCCCGGAAAAAATAAGAGATTCATGGGTACAAAAAAGAACCTGGAGAAGCATTAGACATGCAGCAATACAATGACTGGACAATGAGGAACAATCAAGTTTGCTCGAGGGAATTCTTTGTATCAAGATCCCATGATGTTGCAGTGTCTGACAGATGTGACAAATGGTTTAAAAGACCGACAAGATGAAGATTGAGACACTTATGCAACATATAGGAATCTTTACTGAGGAAACGTTTCGCCACACAGTGGCTTCATCTTGATACAAAGAATTCTTCAACCTTGTCCAACCTTTAGACGAAGACTTCGACTAGTGGATGGTACCACTATGACCCCGCCTCCTCCTGCTTCGCCTCACCTGACTACAGTATATAAGCCACATCTATGGCCCTATGCTGTACTTTCTACAAGATTGATAGACTGAACACATCGACTCCAGGCTGAGGGACTGATTACCTCAAACTCCTCCTCTCCTTACACCTTTCTGATTTGTATTAGACTGATGAAGCCACTGTGTGGCGAAACATTTCCTGAATAAAGATTCCTATATGTTGCACAAGTGTCTCGATCTTCATCTTGTCGTTTTTTTAAACCATTTATCACATTAGATCTGTTTGTGACTTGATAAAATCCATTGTGTGGGCGAAACGTTGTCAATATAGGGCCGAATTATACTGCATTTATGTCATTGTCCATCTTGTCGGTATTGTTATATCATTACCCTCTAAGGAAGTCCAAAATATTTAAGAACTGATATCTGTTATAAATAATAAAATGTATTTTATAAAGAGATAAACAAGTAAATAATGAGCTGCGTCTGTTGTGTACAGAACACAGAATAATGTGTAACCTCGTCCTTTGATAAGTGACTTCAGGCCCTGTGTGTAACCTTAGACTCTGGTGACTGACCTTAGGCTCTGGTAAGTGACCTCAGCTTTCGATGAATGGCTTAAGATTGGTGAATGACTTCAGGTTACATAAGAAATGGTAAATACTACAGCAGGGTTAGTGATCCATACTTGGCAGGTCCTTCCCAAACTCAAAACTTCTAACAAAAAAAAAAAAATATTTGCCCAACCCATTTTCAATGCTACTGAAGAAATTAGCTTTATAACTCTATTAATTTGTTGAGTGACCTCAGGATTGGGAATTACCCATCTCTAATTACTTGTAGCTGCAGGAGAAGATTATTCTTGTGGTGTCCCGTCCTTGGTAATTATTTCATATATATTTTTACTTCACAATGGCTGCATCATCTACTACCTCCTAGCTCATCCCACCGTCCCACTACTCTATGAAAAAAATTCTAGCCTAACTTCGGCTCAACTTTTTCTTTAATTTGTAACTCTGGCCACTTTTTATCCCAGTTGAAGGTACTGAGAAATATTATTTATTTCATATTCTTCTATAAATCTATATATGGTTGCCATAGCTCCTCCTTTCCTCCTAATACCTTGCATTGTAAGGGGCTTTCTATAATGTGGTTTATATGTCGGTAGCCCTAATTGTATAATGTACTGTAAGCAAATAAAAAACTTGTTTGGTTTGTTTTGAGAAAGCCAATGTTTTCAGACTTTATAACTCATATGTTTTAGTTCTGGGAGACATTTTGAAGCTCTATTAACATATTTTAAGAATTGATTTTATGGAGGTAAAATGTGTGTATGCAGATTATTATATTAAGTATGTATGGTTATTATATTAAGATTGTTATTATATTCAGTAGCACTGAACAGTGCAACCTCTGGTCACGACCATAATTCGTTCCAAAACTCTGGTCGCGACCCAGTTTGGTCGTGACGCGAACCTAATTTCCCATTGGATTGTATATACATACGATTAATCCGTTCCAGACCCCTACGAACTGTATGTTAATATTTATTGTTTTTTTTCAAGATTTTTAAGCACAAAAATAGTTATACCATAGAATACACAGTGTAATAGTAAACTAAATGTAAAAACCTCGAATAAGACTGAGAAAACCTTCAACAACGAAGAAAACTAACATTGCACGAGTCCAAAGAGTTTCAAGGGGCGTCTAATGGCTGAGCAATGAAATCAGCTATTTATCGTCCCATTTCTTTCATTTTTGGTGTACGTTAATAAGCTTCGGTCCATCATACATTACCCACGTTTCAATAAGATAGCCCAACAAACAACTGAAAAGAAAATATTTACCAAAAATCATATATAGCAAGCCATAGCCAGGTACTGGCATTGTGAGTAGCTGTTAATCTGAATTTATCACGGTCGTAATTACAGAAAGTGGGGGAAACTGGCGCGTGCGAAGAAATGGTGTGGAATGTGAAAATTGGCGCAGATGTGTTCGTTCATCACCCGATTATGTGTTCGTGACCAGATGCAAAAATTCGTTGAATTTTTTGGTAGTGAACCGATTCGTTTGTGTTCGGAAGCGTTCGTGACCAAAGGTTCCACTGAATGTGGAACTACCCTGCATGTGCTTCGTATATTTATTGTTTCTTCTGTCACTGATTTAGGTACATTGTTTTCACGGTCATAATGCCAGAGCAAGAGGACGCAGAGGCACGTCGGAACCTCTTGGGTTCAATGAATCCTGGTGACAGTGAGTATTTGGCAAATGTTTACTTCAAAGAGCTGTAGAATTTGCAATACTCCTTATACATTTACTGAATTACTTCCTACAAAATTAATATATTTGTCACAGCAGACATTTAGATAATGTGAGATGGCTGACTCAGGTACTGCAACATTAAGCCATTCTTAATTGTAATGAATATTTTCGTTAGCCGGCTTGAAGCTAGGGAAATATACACTGATGAATTAGACACTTGGTTGACGAAACCTCTCCATAGTAAAGATAGTGGCTCATATAACCAGTCGGTTCCATGAGCCAGTTATCTATAAAAATACATTACTCAAAAGTATTTTAAGGCAAAATGCACTTGGCATTTATTTTCTCCTAACTGGGGAAGTATAAAAATCTTCCAAGGAAGAAAATTAAGTTGCTAGAGGACATAAGAACAAATCTCCTGTAGCAGATCTTAATCATATGATGATTACTCATTACAGAGCTTTCGGCAATAAGATCGTATGAAGAATTGTTGGCCGAGGAAAAAAATGAATTTTCATAGTTCTGTTTTAATATGTATGCCTTGTCTTGTTTAACAATAGCATAAGATCTTGTTTTATAACATACAAGTGAAAATACCTAAACATAGCTTTGACTTACCTAATAGTTTCTCTACAGCTTGACAATTTCACTACAATTACTAATTCTGTTCATAGTTGTGTTGTCTATGGAAGAGCCAGAGACTGCGCTTCAAGTCCATGATACTGGAGGAACGGAAAAGTATGTTGTGATATTCTCTCATCTCAGTAAACATTACTTCATGTTTGGTTATATCATCCTCTCCTTACCTTTGACAAATACCTAATATTTTAATAACAATCTTGACATAGTGGAATCTGTGTATTGTTAACCCTCTCATGATGCTTCAGGTGCGGCTCGCAGCAGACTAAAGTGGTCAAGAAATCGGTGAGATTGTTCTTTCTTATGTACTGTGATGACATGCTACAGGATTTTTTTTTTTACTTGAGGTCAAGTTCATTAGTTAAACCTTTTACACAAGGTTACTTGATTTAACACTTAGTGCAGAAACTACAGTAAGTAATATAACTACACTGTAAGTACATTAACTACGTTAGTATGCTAATAGTTGAGGGACTACACTGTGCATACAGTAACTACATTATTACAGTTATTATTTTGTGAATACAGGAAATACACTGCAAGGATGAAATTTAGTTTCTTCAAATAATGCCTTAACTCTTTTATTTTCCACTTTATAGCTCTTTAAACTAGCCTTCGTTTTTTTAAGTAGGAATAAATAATTTTCTACCCTGTATTATTTGCGCTCCTATGCTATACTGTGTTCCTTGTCAAAAGAGTATTATAAATAACAAAATATTTCTATTCCAACACAGTTTACTTTCTGTAAATAAGTTTTTATACTCTTCATCTAAACTTTATATTATTAGTAACGTGAAATATAAAAATAATGCATGACATATCTTATGAGCAGACGGAGGCTCATCATGCAGCAGAGGTTGGTGATGTGGACTCGCTACAGAAGTTGGTGAAAGAACACCCGGAGAATCTTTCCATCCAGGATAATTATGGCAACACACCACTCCACCTGGCTGCTAAAGGCGGCTACCTTGAATGTTGTGAAATTATTCTGGAGATCAGTACCAAGGAAGTCAACCTCAAAAACAAAGCTGGAAATTCCCCACTTCTACTTTCAATAGAAACGGGAAAAAAATCAACAAAGATTACGGAATTACTCATTCACAATGGCTCAAAGTTAAATATGACATACAAAGGTAAATGGACAGCCCTGCACATAGCATCTGAAAAAGGTAATGTTGAAACACTGAAGCTGCTGCTTAAACATGATAAAAAATGTCTTCGAGCTAAGGATTCAGAAGGGCTGACATCTCTGCATGTAGCGGCCAAAAATGGTCACAAGAGGACTTGTAATGAGCTTGTGGAGGCAGGTGCCAATATAGAAGAGAGGGATAGTCACGGCTCGACACCACTTCACTGGGCTGCAAAAATGGGATTTACTGAATGTTGTAGGAAGCTGCTGGAGCACAACGCTTCTATTAACAGTGAAAACAGTATGGGTAACACCCCCCTTCATTTATTATGTGCGTCAGGCAAGGAAAAACCAGATTGTGCCAGGTTATTAATTGAATACGGAGCTGATGTTAATGCCCAAAATAAAAACGGTGAGACTCCATTTCATCTTTCCTTTCGTTCACCAATCGAAATGACAAAGAGTCTCTTAGAAGAAAACGTTAATTTACAATTGACTGACTGTAATGGCAAGACTGCTTTGCATTATGCTGCTGAGAGGTCGCCTTCTAATTATGTTAAGCTTGTTATGACCATGAAAAATTCAAAGGAAATAATAAATAATATAAATAAGCAAGGAAAAACAGCCCTGCAGGTAGCCATTTCTAAAAAAGCAGCAGAAAGTTCTAAATTTCTGATAAAAGTCGGTGCTGACTGCTCCATTACCTGTGGTAAAACTGGCACTGCCTTACATATAGCAGCTCAGAATGGTCTAAATGAAATCTGTGATTATCTTATTAACAAGGGTGTCAAAGTTGACACAAAGAACAGTGAAGGATTAACACCACTACACATGGCAGCCAAAGCAGGCCATGAAGACTGTTGTGTTGTGTTGTGCAAGAGAAGTAATTCACCAGATGTTCCAGATAATAATGGAATGACAGCTCTCCACCATGCTGCCAAGGGTAAACATGTTTCTTGTTGTCATGTCATAACAGGCAGATATCCAAATTCCATTAACTCGGAAGATAATTCAGGTAAAACTCCTCTTCATATTGCTGTGGAAGCCAAGTCTCTGGAGTGTTGCAAGGTCATGGTGACACCCAAAACAGATCTGTGGGCTACATCACTTACTGACAGCCCAATTAAAATGGCTTCTGAGGCAGACTCTCACGACATCTTCAAATTTCTCTTGGATAAAGTAGAAGTTAAAAGAAGCCACAGCAAAAAAGACATTAATTTCCAAGAGCTTTTTGAGAAATCGCTGGAAAATAAAGACAGGTAAGAAACATGTGTCCGTTTATGTATTTATCTATTTAGAGTTACTAGAGCAGAGACATTTTCACGGAATTCCTTATTGCATAAATAATTTATCATAAATATTAATATGCTTAAATAAACACATCAGCTTTCTTAAACCTTTGTTATATATCACTAATATTGCTGATCTAAGACTAATAATATTTCCTATGGAAATAACATATCTCAGTCAATGGATTAGACTTATTTTAATAGTTGGTTCGAAGAGGTCGTTATTGTGGGAAATTCTTTTTTTACCCTCAAGACCAAGTCTTTCCTTAACAGCGCCATGATATGTCAGTAACTGTTATGTCCCTATGGCTTTATCAGTTGTATTATTATGCAAGTCTACTTCACCCTACATTACTAGACCTCAAGAAGAACATTACTAGACCTCAAGAAGAACATTACTAGACCTCAAGAAGAACATTACTAGACCTCAAGAAGAACATTACTAGACCTCAAGAAGAACATTACTAGACCTCAAGAAGAACATTACTAGACCTCAAGAAGAACATTACTAGACCTCAAGAAGAACATTACTAGACCTCAAGAAGAACATTACTAGACCTCAAGAAGAACATTACTAGACCTCAAGAAGAACATTACTAGACCTCAAGAAGAACATTACTAGACCTCAAGAAGAACATTACTAGACCTCAAGAAGAACATTACTAGACCTCAAGAAGAACATTACTAGACCTCAAGAAGAACATTACTAGACCTCAAGAAGAACATTACTAGACCTCAAGAAGAACATTACTAGACCTCAAGAAGAACATTACTAGACCTCAAGAAGAACATTACTAGACCTCGAGAAGAACATTACAGATGCAACCTGTCTTAATTTTGCTAAACTTTCAATCATTATATTTAGTTTTACATGCAATTTCAATCCTTTAATTAGTTATGCACCTGGAGTTTACCTGGAGAGGGTTTCTGGGGTCAACGCCCCCGCGACCCGGTCTGAAACCAGGCCTCATGGTGGATCATGGTCTGATCAACCAGGCTGTTACTGCTGGCCCTTATGTATGCTGGGAGGCAGTTGAAATGTCTTGGGCCCTGGACACTTATCGTGTTGTCTCTCAATGTACTCGTGGCGCCCATGCTTTTCATCAGGGGAATGTTGCATCTCCTGCCGAGTCTTTTGTTTTCATATGGAGTGATTTTCGTGTGCAGGTTTGGTACCAATCCCTCTAGGACCTTCCAAGTGTATATTATCATGTATCTCTCTCGCCTGCGTTCAAGAGAATACAGATCAAGGACCTTCAGTCGTTCCCAGTAGTTTAGGTGCCTTATCGCGCTTATGTGTGCCGTGAAAGTTCTTTGTACACTCTCCAGGTCTGCAATGTCGCCAGCCTTGAAGGGAGCCATTAGTGTACAGCAGTATTCCAGCCTAAAGAGAACAAGCGATTTGAAGAGAATCATCACGGGCTTGTCGCATTATCCATTCTATCATTTTCCTTGCAGATGAGGTAGATACATTGTTGTGGTCTTTGAAGGCGAGATCCTCTGACATTATCACTCCCAGGTCCTTCACATTACTTTTCCGTTCTATTGTATGGTTAGAATTTGTCGTATGCCCTGATATATTTTTTATTTCCTAAAGTTTCCCGTATCTGAGTAGTTAAAATTTCTCCTCGTTGAACTTCATATTGTTTTGAGTGGCCCATTCGAAGATTTGGTTGATGTCTGCTTGGAGTCTTGCAGTGTCTTCGATGGAGGTCACTGCCATGGTGATCCGGGTGCCATCCGCAAAGAAAGACACGGAGTTATGGCTTACATCTCTATGTCAGAAATGAGGATGAGGAATAGAATGGGAGCGAGTACTGTGCCTTGTGGAACAGAGCTTTTCACCGTGGCTGCCTGAGAATTTACTCTGTTTACTATTACTCTTTGTGTTCTATTTGTCAGGAAGTTATAAATCCATCTTCCAACTTTTCCTGTTATTCCTATATCACATATTTTGTGTGGTATGACACCATGGTCACATTTGTCGAAAGCTTTTGCAAAGTCTGTGTATACTACATCTGTATTTTGTTTATCCTCTACAGCATGCAGGACCTTGTCATAGTGGTCCAGTAACTGGGACAGGCAGGAGCGACCTTCTCTAGACCCATGTTGCCCTGGGTTGTGTAATTGATAGATATCTAGATGGTTGGCGATCTTGCTTCTTAAAACCCTCTCGAAGATTTTTATGATATGGGATGTTAGTGCTATCGGTCTGTAGTTCTTTGCAATTGCTTTACTGCCACCTTTGTGGAGTGGGGCTATGTCTGTTGTTTTTAGTGTGTGTGGGATGACCCCTGTGTCCATGCTCCCTCTCCATAAAATGCTGAAGGCACATGATGAAAACAGAGTTCCATGAGTCTGGGCCTGGGGCAGAGCGCATGGGCATGTCATTTATTGCCTCTTCAAAGTCTTGTGGAGTTAGGATATCCGAGATTTTTGAGATGACCAATTTTGGGTTTCATTCATAAAGAATTCATTTGGATTATCGACCCTTAGAGTGGGCAGTGGATCGCTGAACACTGAGTCATATTGGGACTTTAGTATCTCACTCATCTTTTGGCTGTCATCTGTGTATGTCACATCCCGCCTAAGCAGGGGCCCCATACTGGATGTTGTTTTTCCCTTAGATTTGGCATAAGAGAAGAAGTATTTTGGATGTTTTTCAATTTCCTTTATGGTTTTTAGTTCTTCCTGTGATTCTTGTCTCCTGTAGGATTCTTTCAGCTTAAGTCCAATATTTGCATTTTCATTGACTAGTGCCTCCCTTCATATTTCAGATATATTGGCCCCACTCAGCAGCTCTGTGACTCTTCGCCTTCTTCTGTATAGGGAGTGTCTCTCTAGTTTACATCTTTTTTCTTTTTCTTAATGGATTGTGCCTTTAGCAGATCTCAAGAACCACAGAATTCATTTTTTTTTCAAGACAAATGTTCGGGTCTGTGTTGTTTAGGATATCTTCCCAGCTTGTTTCATTTAGGACATGGTTTACTTGATCCCATTGTATGTTTCTGTTATTGAAATTGAATTTCGTGAAGAGACCTTCATGACTGCTCATATTTTGCTGGTCCGGAGCCCTGTGCATACATATCTGTACCTCTATTATGTTGTGATCTGAGTGAATTGTTTTTGATACAGTTATTTACGTATAAGATCATCATTGTTAGTGAAGATGAGGTCCAGGGTATTTTCTAGTCTTGTAGGCTCTACTGTTTGCTGGTTTAAGGTGAATTATTGCAGAGATTTAATAGTTGGTGTGTGTGTGTGAATTTTCATCCGAGCTGCCTCCCGGGGTGATCTCTGATGAAACATTGTTTGCTATACTCCTCCATTTTAGGTGTCTCAAGTTGAAATCTCCTAGTAGTAAGATGTTTGGGGCAGGAGTTGGGAGATTTTCCAGACAGTGGTCAGTTTTCTCAAGTTGCTCCTGGAATTGCTAGGAAGTTGCATCTGGAGGCTTGTATACTACCACAATGACAAGGTTTTGGTTTTCAGTCTTTACCACCAAAACTTCAACTATATCATTTGAGGTGTTTAGTAGGTCTGTGCAAATGAGCGACTCTGTGACGTACATGCCAACCCCCCCTCCCCCTTGTTGCCTGTTTAGTCTGTCGCATCGGAGTAGGTTATAACCTGGGATCCATATTTCGTTGATCCTTTATGTGAGTCTTTGTGAATGCTGCAAACATTGTTTTCGACTCCTTGAACAGTCCCTTGATGTAGACCCTGTATGTCTGCAAAGACAAATGTCGTTATATTGATATATATGGAAGTTAGGAGGAGGTGCGGGATTACCAAAACTGTTGTCCAGAGGGCTGAGGAAGGGTTGTTGAGGTGGTTCGGACATGTAGAGAGAATGGAGCGAAACAGAATGACTTCAAGAGTGTATCAGTCTGTAGTGGAAGGAAGGCGGGGTAGGGGTCGGCCTAGGAAGGGTTGGAGGGAGGGGGTAAAGGAGGTTTTGTGTGCGAGGGGCTTGGACTTCCAGCAGGCATGCGTGAGCGTGTTTGATAGGAGTGAATGGAGACAAATGGTTTTTAATACTTGACGTGCTGTTGGAGTGTGAGCAAAGTAACATTTATGAAGGGATTCAGGGAAACCGGCAGGCCGGACTTGAGTCCTGGAGATGGGAAGTACAGTGCCTGCACTCTGAAGGAGGGGTGTTAATGTTGCAGTTTAAAAACTGTAGTGTAAAGCACCCTTCTGGCAAGACAGTGATGGAGTGAATGATGGTGAAAGTTTTTCTTTTTCGGGCCACCCTGCCTTGGTGGGAATCGGCCAGTGTGATAATAAAAAAAAATAAAAAAATAAAAAACAAATTATCTCAATATATCAGTCAGATCCTCTCCAATTTACGAATATTTCATATTTCTTTAAATTATGGTTTTACATCAGCATAATTTCTCTCCTTCCTGAAGATTTTGTGATTTTATTGTGCCCTATATGTCATATTATCTTATTTTATTGTGCCCTATATGTCATATTATCTTATTTTATTGTGCCCTATATGTCATATTATCTTATTTTATTGTGCCCTATATGTCATATTATCTTATTTTATTGTGCCCTATATGTCATATTATCTTATTTTATTGTGCCCTATATGTCATATTATCTTATTTTATTGTGTCCTATATGTCATATCTTATTTTATTGTGCCCTATTCATATTATCTTATTTTATTGTGCCCTATTCATATTATCTTATTTTATTGTGCCCTATTCATATTACGTATTTTGTGCCCTATTCACATTATTTTATTGTGCCCTATTCACATTATTTTATTGTGTCCTATTCACATTATTTTATTGTGCCCTATTCACATTATTTTATTGTGCCCTATTCACATTATTTTATTGTGCCCTATTCACATTATTTTATTGTGCCCTATTCACATTATTTTATTGTGCCCTATTCACATTATTTTATTATGTTCTATTCATATTATCTTATTTTATTGTTCCTATTCATAATATCTTATTCACGCTCCTATATCAGTGTATATCGTAACAATTTGCAAATTAATTTGAAAATACAACCACAAACGTGGGTCAAATATGACTGTTTAAAAACAATTTTAGATTGGTTCAATGTTAGTTCAGGAATTATAGAAAAATACTCCATACATATACTTTCTGTTTTAGAAAATAATATCTCGCTTCGATGGACTGATAGCCAAAGCCAAATTTTTTTTAGGTCTTTGTTGCATGCTATATGTAATTGTCAGTATTAAAATAATTTTCGTGGCATTTGACCATTTTACATGTAATAAGTCACCTCTAAATCTTTGCCTTACGTGGCTAAGTAAGCCGTCTCTTATAAAATTATTTAATCCTCCTACTGAGTACAGTGTTGTACTTAACACAAAATTTCTACCACCATTCTTTATTTTGTCACTATTCTTCATTAAATATGGTCACCAAAATTAAATTTCAAACTCGAGAAACAGAAGAGAGAAAGAAAAATACTTCTTAAAGCAGATTAGCAAAGTAATGAATGTTCGTACTCTGTAGATACATTTATCCCTATTCCAGTTTTCAGTTCTTGTTGAATCAACATTTATCCTCAACATTTCTGATATGACTCTTAGTTCTGGTTTTATTTATGTAGCTTCTTACAATTCTAGGTCCACATTCAGATGTTTAAATCTTCGTAACACATGACTTGATACTGGGTGTCTCTTCGTCTGTCGTTATATATATATATATATATATATATATATATATATATATATATATATATATATATATATATATATATATATATATATATATATATATATATATATATATATATATGCAAAACAACCACTCTGAAAGAATAGAGAAATTCCAAGCGCTTTCGTGACTACTCACACTAGTCACGAAAGCGCTTGGAATTTCTCTATTCTTTCAGAGTGGTTGTTTTGCATATTTTGAAATCACCTGTTTACTGTGATCTTATTGCATATATATATATATATATATATATATATATATATATATATATATATATATATATATATATATATATATATATATATATATATATGACCCGTTATATTGTCTCCTAACCTCTCTACACCTGACGTGACTTAACTTTCTATTTCTCTCTCGGTACTACATAATGGTTCAGAAAAGACTTTGTCTTGTTCTGCGTTTTATTATGAACTGTTTCATCCATGATATCGAGATATATATTCTTGCTGTACATGTATTACTGTTTTTCAAATTGGCAAGAGCGAGGCCAAAATTACCAACTCGTTAATGAAATACAAGTGAAAATAATGAATGACTACCAAGTGACCTCAGCAAATAATTCCACTTATGATTGACTAAAAAGAAAAGAGATCAAAGATCCTTGAGAAGACAATTAGAAAAAATCATTCCAAAACATTTTTAGAACGAAAAAACTGTTAGTTTGAAGAAGTTATTATACCGGGAAAAAATGAGACATACAGTTCAATACTTTCCTTGGAAAATGTAAAGTTTACGCATTTTAAGAATTATTACTAGTAATCACCTTATTATAAGTATATGGTGAATTTTGAATATTTATTTTTACTTAACATGTATGATGACTGTAATAGCACAAGTCTTACTCTTAATTTGACTATGGTTTCAATTACAGACAAATGATGGAAATTATCATAGACAGTTGCTTCTGTGAAGAGGCCTTCAAACCTGCCGAAGGAATTTTAGAAAAGAAGCTGAAGAACAAGAATTTGATTTTGCTTGTGAAGGATTATCCAGATTTAGTAAGACGTGTGCTGGACAAGTGTATACAAACCCCAAATAACAGTAAAGATACACAGCAAAAGCCCCCAGATAACAGTGAAGATACACAGCAAAAGCCCTCAGATAACAGTGAAGATACACAGCAAAAGCCCTCAGATAACAGTGAAGATACACAGCAACAGTCATCCACACGTTACTTAGTACACTACCTGGATGAGGCATACCCACTACCAGGTATGAAATATGTTTTTAATACAGTACAATTGCTTACTGCTATTAGTATGTTTTAGTAATAAAAACTAAAGCTTTCTTTTACCTGTGTTCATTGCATCGCTTTTAATTAATGTTAAAAAAATGTGGAATAAACTAAAGAACTTAGCATATCAACCTATGCAACTTGTTTAATGTTATTTAATATAACTCATGTTCGTATCTCTTTATTGTAGGCAAAAAACATGAAAGTCACACCCACAAAAATGAAAGTGACACTCACAAAAATGAAAGTGTTACTTACAAAAATATAAGTGACACTCACAAAAATGAAAGTGCCACTCGCCTAAATACCGGCAATCAAAACTCACTTTTGAGAGAACCTTTTGAAACGGAGAGTGGGAAATTAGTGGCTGGAATGGAGGTGGCCAAGGTGGACCAGGACTGGCGCAACGACCACCTCTTAGAATGTATCATTCGTTACAAACACTACGACCTGCTGAGACACCCTCTCGTCACCTGCTGGCTTCGGTACAAGTGGAAACAATACATCAAATGGCATCAGGTTTTCTGTCTAGTAATGGCTTGCTTCTTGGCGATCTTATTAACAGTGTTTACTGTAATATCTTGGTAATTATGAGAGGTTTCTGTTTTACATATTTGTGATTACCTGTTGGTAGTTACAAGAGCAGTGCCACAGTATGTTCATGTTATCTTTAGTATTTTTGATATCACCTTTTATGTGGGTGTTGTATTTACTATTTTCATTTTTATCCTATCGAATTATTCTTCCAGTTTGTACAAACATAACCTATACTTTTTTAGTATATTTTTTTAGGTTAACAATTGCCTCGTGTTCTTGTTGGTAGCAATTACATGATAAGAATACAATTTTCAATGCGATTGAAAAAGTTGTTCATGGTAAGAGTTTCCTTCAAGGGAGGTTCCTTGACGCTAGTGAGGGGCTCTTGTTCTAGGGAATTGGATCTGTGCTCCAGTTCCCTGAATTGAGCCTGAATACCTTCCAACCCCCCCACAACATGCGCTGTATAATCCTACGGGTTTAGCGCTCTCCCCATGTTTATAATAATCATGGGGAGTTTCACCATGGAGAGGTATTGTGTCTGGATGTAGAGTAAATTTTCAAGCTGGTGTGTGCTATATTAATGTGTATCAAAGACAGATTGAGAAATTATATGCAAGAGCTTCACAGGCATTGACCTGAATTCTTAAATGCATATAATTTAGGCCAGGTACAACTAAGATAATAAGCGAGCTCACTGATGTTAGTTGCACCCCAGAAGTAGGTGGGACTACAGGTACAGAAGGTGACAACACTGCACCTCCCTGGATGCCCACCCACTCAAAACCACACTCACACAAAGCTGGACCCATAAATAAATTTACTAACATTTAATAAAATCAGTAACTCTAGTAAATTAGAATATGTGGACTATATGGTAAGATTAATGACTTGACTTACTAATTAGTGGTTTGGTCCACAAAGCATACACATTATAACAGAATGAAGAGAGATAATGTGCACAAATGACTTATTAATTTTATATAGCAGTGCACCATTATTAGTGCAAAATTTAATGGAAACTTACCCAACTGTTTCTTGGGACACATTAGAATTGGCAGATGACATCCTAATACTTCCCTAGTAATAGGTAACAGAAAGTGGGCCAACTCCTGCACAGTATTGAAAGAGAAGGTGTACTTAACATGTGGTGTGTTGCCCAGAAGATTCGGCGACCTCTTATTTTTCAACCGTGCAACAATATTACAGTTGTTTTACACGAAATTTGTACATTTACCACAGCGGAGGACGTTAAAAAAAATTCTAATCTTTGATTCCAGCCGATACACACATTTTCAGCCTCGATGATTCGCGATTATTAAACCAAAGACTTTGCACAACCAGCATTACATCGCCATATTGGAGCGTCTCCGCGACGCTGGTTCCCCTCTCCTCACTCCTCACAAGTTTCTCGAAGGTCAAATCAGCGTCACAGTTTAAACACATTATATTATCTATTTACATTCATATACTCTAAATTCAGGAGAATTATAAAAAAAATCCATACTGCTTTTAGTCGGAGAAAATTTTCAAGGCAGTTTACCTTTGTTCTTATATGAAGGTAAAGTGATTCAGGAGAGTGCTTTATTTGAAGGTAAAGTGATTCAGGAGAGTGCTTTATTTGAAGGTAAAGTGATTCAGGAGAGTGCTTTATTTGAAGGTAAAGTGATTCAGGAGAGTGCTTTATTTGAAGGTAAAGCGATTCAGGAGAGTGCTTTATTTGAAGGTAAAGTGATTCAGGAGAGTGCTTTACTTGAAGGTAAAGTGATTCAGGAGAGTGCTTTATCTGAAGGTAAAGCGATTCAGGAGAGTGCTTTATCTGAAGGTAAAGTGATTCAGGAGAGTGCTTTATTTGAAAGTAAAGTGATTCAGGAGAGTGCTTTATTTGAAGGTAAAGTGATTCAGGAGAGTGCTTTATTTGAAGGTAAAGTGATTCAGGAGAGTGCTTTATTTGAAGGTAAAGTGATTCAGGAGAGTGCTTTATTTGAAGGTAAAGCGATTCAGGAGAGTGCTTTATTTGAAGATAAAGTGATTCAGGAGAGTGCTTTATCTGAAGGTAAAGTGATTCAGGAGAGTGCTTTATCTGAAGGTAAAGTGATTCAGGAGAGTGCTTTATTTGAAAGTAAAGTGATTCAGGAGAGTGCTTTATTTGAAGGTAAAGTGATTCAGGAGAGTGCTTTACTTGAAGGTAAAGTGATTCAGTAGAGTGTTTTATTTGAAGGTAAAGCGATTCAGGAGAGTGCTTTATCTGAAGGTAAAGTGATTCAGGAGAGTGCTTTATTTGAAAGTAAAGTGATTCAGGAGAGTGCTTTATTTGAAGGTAAAGTGATTCAGGAGAGTGCTTTACTTGAAGGTAAAGTGATTCAGGAGAGTGCTTTATTTGAAAGTAAAGTGATTCAGGAGAGTGCTTTATTTGAAGGTAAAGTGATTCAGGAGAGTGCTTTATCTGAAGGTAAAGTGATTCAGGAGAGTGCTTTATTTGAAGGTAAAGTGATTCAGGAGAGTGCTTTATTTGAAAGTAAAGTGATTCAGGACAGTGCTTTATTTGAAAGTAAAGTGATTCAGGAGAGTGCTTTATCTGAAGGTAAAGTGATTCAGGAGAGTGCTTTATTTGAAAGTAAAGTGATTCAGGAGAGTGCTTTATTTGAAGGTAAAGTGATTCAGGAGAGTGCTTTATCTGAAGGTAAAGTGATTCAGGAGAGTGTTTTATTTGAAGGTAAAGTGATTCAGGAGAGTGCTTTATTTGAAAGTAAAGTGATTCAGGAGAGTGCTTTATTTGAAGGTAAAGTGATTCAGGAGAGTGCTTTATTTGAAAGTAAAGTGATTCAGGAGAGTGCTTTATTTGAAGGTAAAGTGATTCAGGAGAGCGCTTTATTTGAAAGTAAAGTGATTCAGGAGAGTGCTTTATTTGAAAGTAAAGTGATTCAGGAGAGTGCTTTATTTGAAGGTAAAGTGATTCAGGAGAGTGCTTTATTTGAAGATAAAGTGATTCAGGAGAGTGCTTTATTTGAAAGTAAAGTGATTCAGGAGAGTGCTTTATTTGAAGGTAAAGTGATTCAGGAGAGTGCTTTATTTGAAAGTAAATTATTATTATTATAATCAAAAAGAAGCGCTAAGCCACAAGGACTATACAGCATTTGAAAGTAAAGTGATTCAGGAGAGTGCTTTATTTGAAGGTAAAGTGATTCAGGAGAGTGCTTTATTTGAAAGTAAAGTGATTCAGGAGAGTGCTTTATTTGAAGGTAAAGTGATTCAGGAGAGTGCTTTATTTGAAAGTAAAGTGATTCAGGAGAGTGCTTTATTTGAAGGTAAAGTGATTCAGGAGAGTGCTTTATTTGAAGGTAAAGTGATTCAGGAGAGTGCTTTATTTGAAGGTAAAGTGATTCAGGAGAGTGCTTTATTTGAAGGTAAAGTGATTTGAAGGTAAAGTCAATTATTTTTTCAACATGCTGTCGCCTCTTCAGTAGAAGTGTATCATTCTTATTTAGTAATGTTTATCACCTTAATTTACGATGTTTAGTAAAAAATTCTAATTTCAAAGTAGGGTTGAATTGAAATATATTTCCTTTAATGTCCTTAATTTCGTGTATGTGCATAACAGTGCCTGTGTTCATGGTCTTTGTTCATCCCCAAAGACATGTTCTCTTTCGGGAAACGCGATTACATGGTCTTCCATGTGCACCTCCCAAACAATAAAAAATGCCTATTAATAAGAAGAATTTTAAAAAATTCTCGTATACACACCACACACACACACACACACACATACACACACACACACACACACACACACACACACACACACATACACACACACACACACACACACACATACACACACATACATACAAGCACGCACACACATACACACACACACACACACACACACACACACACACACACACACACACACACACACACACACACACACACACACACACACACACACACATGCTTTCATTAGCTCGAAACACATACACCTGGTAAACGGGTTTTATCAATAACACATTTCACATACAGTACAGTATATATCACTTACCTAACCTAGAATCACTAGTGACATTAACTGTTTCGAAATACCCTTCCACCTTCTTGTGTTCTACCACTTATGAAGTTCATCAGTTTGTGCTTAATTTAACTCCTTGGATCAAGAACAATTAACCGGCTGCAAGTACCTCCCTTGTTGGGTTTATTTCAAATCTCAAAAATATGGGAATCATTACTTTCCTTTCAGTGTCCTTCTAATAATACAGTAATGAAAGTGCTCTTGTTTTAGGAGACATAAATATTCACAAGAAAATTTCTTATAAAATGAATATGAATACACAATCTATTTAAGAATATGTAACACTATCAAATTATATGAATCCCAACCTTTATTCTTTAGTGAGCACACACTGATTTACTTTTTTCTAGGGACTGGATGTATATGCAGAAGACATACAACATAACACAGTCGTTGGTGTGCTCCACTGGAGATGAAAAACCTTTCGCACCACAGCTGAAGCATCTTCTGAAACAAGAGAACAAAGTTCCTCATGATCTTGGAATCGTAATCCTGTTGGCACTTTCTATTGGAATTCTGCAAGACTTATACAAAATATTAAGAGTAAGTAAAATATCATATAGAAATATAAATCCATATTGTCCTATTTTTTTTTTCTCAAAAGATTCATGGTGTAAATATCCAGACGGGCAAAATATTATATGAACATTGAGACCAAAATTGGATTCTGTAATAGAAAATTACTGTTTACTGGAAAGGTCGGTAAAGGCCATAAAGGAGATTATCCGACGGGAAACTAAAATCTCATTTTAACAAATACAAACAGTTCAGATCTTCAAATTCCTTCTTTTCTTATCAACTGCAACTTGTCGATATTAACACACTATCCACTATTAGAAAAACAAAAAACTCTTGAGTGGATCGCAATTGTGACCTTGATTAACCTATCCAGTTAACAACAGATTTTGGTTAAAAATATATATTAAACTGTTGTAAGGTGGCTAGTGTGACTCTCTGGTGATTTCAGAACCGAGAGATCACGGGATCGAATTTTTTCACTTTATTATCCCATTAACTCTGTCATCTGCTAGATATATTGCTAACATAGAAGGTCCTCGAGTTGAGCCGCTCATCAGCTGCCGGTTGAATCGAAGGTTCCCCGCAAAAACTTTTAACTTGGTCACAGTTGTGATCTTCATCTGTTGCAGTTGCCAGCAGTCTCTGGTTGAAGAACAATCTTGACTAATGCCATACTGAAATTGGTTGATAATCTCAGAACTGTTGGGTTGTGTGTTCCAGTGCCCTTCATTTCAGAATTTTTTACATTCCCTGTTATGAATTTCTCTGTTTATGTGGCATGTGCGTATGTACTCGCCTATATGTACTCGCCTACATGTGGTTACTTTATCGTACCTCTTAACGTTATGAAGGGATCTCTCCTCTACTTCATCTCCAGAATGTTCCACTTCCTGACAACCCTAAGGCTGAAGCAATACTTTCCAATATCCCTATGACTCATCAGAGTTTTCATCTTACAGCTGTGCGTAGGCGTGTGTACGTATGCATATGTACGTATGTGTGTAATATTTTTATATATTTTATTTAAAAACTTACAGAATACTAAAATGTACACAAACGTAAAAATGTCGACCAACATATAGACCATTTTCAAAACTTACACAAATTACAACCTCAACACAATCTATACCAATCCAATGAACACTAAACCCTTACACACTGATAACACTCCCTCAAAACCTGCAGCGTACAGGGTGAGGAACCCTTGCCTCCACACCATAGTGTCACAACCACCTTCCCCTTAACTTAATTTTCATCTAAAAACACTTTCCCCAATATATATATACATGATATGAAGGGGTAGCAGTAATGTTGAAGGATCAGTTATGGAAGGAGAAAAGAGAATATGAATGTGTAAATTTAAGAATTATGTGGATTAAAGTAAAGGTTGGATGCGAAAAGTGGGTCATAATAAGCGTGTATGCACCTGGAGAAGAGAGGAATGTAGAGGAGAGAGAGAGATTTTGGGAGATGTTAAGTGAATGTATAGGAGCCTTTGAACCAAGTGAGAGAGTAATTGTGGTAGGGGACCTGAATGCTAAAGTAGGAGAAACTTTTAGAGAGGGTGTGGTAGGTAAGTTTGGGGTGCCAGGTGAAAATGATAATGGGAGCCCTTTGATTGAACTTTGTATAGAAAGGGGTTTAGTTATAGGTAATACATATTTTAAGAAAAAGAGGATAAATAAGTATACAAGATATGATGTAGGGCGAAATGACAGTAGTTTGTTGGATTATGTATTGGTAGATAAAAGACTGTTGAGTAGACTTCAGGATGTACATGTTTATAGAGGGGCCACAGATATATCAGATCACTTTCTAGTTGTAGCTACACTGAGAGTAAAAGGTAGATGGGATACAAGGAGAATAGAAGCATCAGGGAAGAGAGAGGTGAAGGTTTATAAACTAAAAGAGGAGGCAGTTAGGGTAAGATATAAACAGGTATTTAAGGATAGATGGGCTAACGAGAGCATGGGCAATGGGGTCGAAGAGGTATGGTGTAGGTTTAAAAATGTAGTGTTAGAGTGTTCAGCAGAAGTTTGTGGTTACAGGAAAGTGGGTGCGGGAGGGAAGAGGAGCGATTGGTAGAATGATGATGTAAAGAGAGTAGTAAGGGAGAAAAATTAGCATATGAGAAGTTTCTACAAAGTAGAAGTGATGCAAGGAGGGAAGAGTATATGGAGAAAAAGAGAGAGGTTAAGAGACTGGTGAAGCAATGTAAAAAGAGAGCAAAGGAGAGAGTGGGTGAGATGTTATCAACAAATTTTGTTGAAAATAAGAAAAAGTTTTGGAGTGAGATTAACAAGTTAAGGAAGCCTAGAGAACATGGATTTGTCAGTTAAAAATAGGAGAGGAGAGTTATTAAATGGAGAGTTAGATGTATTGGGAAGATGGAGGGAATATTTTGAGGAATTGTTAAATGTTGATGAAGACAAGGAAGCTGTGATTTCGTGTATAGGGCAAGGAGGAATAACATCTTGTAGGAGTGAGGAAGAGCCAGTTGTGAGTGTGGGGGAAGTTCACGAGGCAGTCAGTAAAATGAAAGGGGGTAAGGCAGCCGGGATTGATGGGATAATGATAGAAATGTTAAAAGCAGGTGGGGATATAGTTTTGGAGTGGTTGGTGCAATTATTTAATAAATGTATGGAAGAGGGTAAGGTACCTAGGGATTGGCAGAGAGCATGCATAGTTCCTTTGTATAAAGGCAAAGGGGATAAAAGAGAGTGCAAAAATTATAGGGGGATAAGTCTGTTGAGTATACCTGGTAAAGTGAATGGTAGAGTTACTATTGAAAGAATTAAGAGTAAGACGGAGAATAGGATAGCAGATAAACAAGGAGGCTTTAGGAAAGGTAAGGGGTGTGTGGACCAGGTGTTTACAGTGAAACATATAAGTGGCATTTATGGATTTGGAAAAGGTGTATGACAGGGTGTATAGGGGGGCAATGTGGCAGATGTTGCAGGTGTATGGTGTAGGAGGTAGGTTACTGAAAGCAGTGAAGAGTTTTTAAGAGGATAGTGAGGCTCAAGTTAGAGTATGTAGGAAAGAGGGAAATTATTTCCCAGTAAAAGTAGGCCTTAGACAAGGATGTGTGATGTCACCGTGGTTGTTTAATATATTTATAGATGGGGTTGTAAGAGAAGTAAATGCGAGGGTCTTGGCAAGAGGCGTGGAGTTAAAAGATAAAGAATCACACATAAAGTGGGAGTTGTCACAGTTGCTCTTTGCTGATGACACTGTGCTCTTGGGAGATTCTGAAGAGAAGTTGCAGAGATTGGTGGATGAATTTGGTAGGGTATGCAAAAGAAGAAAATTAAAAGTGAATACAGGAAAGAGTAAGGTTATGAGGATAAGATTAGGTGATGAAAGATTGGATATCAGATTGGAGGGAGAGAGTATGGAGGAGGTGAATGTATTCAGATATTTGGGAGTGGAAGTGTCAGCGGATGGGTCTATGAAAGATGAGGTGAATCATAGAATTGATGAGGGGAAAAGGGTGAGTGGTGCACTTAGGAGTCTGTGGAGACAAAGAACTTTGTCCTTGGAGGCAAAGAGGGGAATGTATGAGAGTATAGTTTTACCAACGCTCTTATATGGGTGTGAAGCATGGGTGATGAATGTTGCAGCGAGGAGAAGGCTGGAGACAGTGTAGATGTCATGTCTGAGGGCAATGTGTGGTGTGAATATAATGCAGAGAATTCATAGTTTGGAAGTTAGGAGGAGGTGCGGGATTACCAAAACTGTTGTCCAGAGGGTTGAGGAAGGGTTGTTGAGGTGGTTCGGACATGTAGAGAGAATGGAGCGAAACAGAGTGTATCAGTCTGTAGTGGAAGGAAGGCGGGGTAAGGGTCGGCCTACGAAAGGTTGGAGGGAGGGGGTAAAGGAGGTTTTGTGTGCGAGGGGCTTGGACTTCCAGCAGGCATGCGTGAGCGTGTTTGATAGGAGTGAATGGAGACAAATAATCTATCCCAATCTAGAGAACACTAAACTATACACTCTGATTACACGCACTTAAAACCTGCAATATGCAGGATGAGTAAACCCTTGCTGCCACCACACAATATTGGCACAACCCCTTTCTCCCTAACATAGTTTGCAATTAAAAATACTTTTACCCAGTATACAAATACATGATATGAAAACTCTACCAATTAACAAAATCATGAATTATAATGTTAGGTTAAGACGTTTGTTTTTCCACCTATGTTAGTATCTGCATACAATATACACTATCACAATTACATTACTCCACCCTAGTCATAACTACCAACAAAGGCGTTTTTCTGTTATTATCCAATAAGATTACACTTCTATCCCACCCCACCCCAATTTATAACTGCGCACTCGCCAACAATATTCGCCTGTCCTTCCGCCAGTAACATTTCATCAATTATCACATATTTCTTAACAGTTGGTTCCACATCACCATACTGCCACCTCCTTTCTTCAATCTGCTCCATTAACAAAAGTGCATTGTATATGGAAGATTTCTGATGATCCCCAACAATTACATATGATATGTGCTAACTAAACTACAAAATAAACTCTGACACAATTAATTTTCATCTTAACTGTAGTTCCACCTGATCATACCAGATACAGTGAACTTCCCTTTCTTTGAGCACATTACTTACGCCTCATACCTTACTCGTATTCCCACTCACTCCCCTACACTTCATTCATCCATCTCACGCAATGCTCGACTCACAACCAACCTATACATGTACTTAGCACACAAGCCCATTACATATCCAACCACAGCTTTCATTATGCAAGAGCTGTATCAACCTCGCAACATTGTCATATTGCTCAAAAAGTCAATATACCAGATATTGAAACATGTTTTAAAACAACATCAGCCTTCTCTTTCACGAGGTAATAACATATGTCTTTGATAGTCTGCATTACACAAAAATTTATTAGCGGGTACAACCTACAATAACTCAATGTTGCTGTTATTACCAAACGTACAATACCATTTTCCTTAGTCAATCTTTAAACCTGACTGCTTCACATAACCTCTCCTTCTATAACTCCCTTTTAATCACAAGGTCCTAATTTATACAATCCTGGGCTTGGCAAAACCTTTCACACTAAACTTACATGTCAACACAGCACCACTCTTTACATACCTTCCCGACCCTCACATTCTTTCGCAAAAACTTTACCTCATACACTCCCCCCTCCTAAAACTAATGTGAACCCGCTTATAAAGGAAACCAGTCCCTTACATATAAGTAACTCGCCAAATTAATGAGGCTATTGACCGTAAGTTTGCGGTAGGGCTCTGGAAAACGTGCCCTCCACTGTCCCCCATAAATAAGTTTGTTCCTGCAAACCGTTCTGTACATGCCTGCCGCAATTGCCCTAATTCTAATTCCCTCCCCCCGTGTCCCTCATTCCCCAGGAAATATACAGAAAATCCGCCACTACATACATAATCGCCCTTTTCACTTCTCTGGAGACCCCGTGTACCTCTAATGTTAAGGCTCGCAGGGTTTCTACATTACTCCCACCCATCAACCTAAAAACTCTAGCTAACCACACCCTTACCTCCCTCAACTCTTCACAGAAATAAAGCGCATGAAAAGCCGTTTCCTGTTCTCCACAGTGGACGCAGGTCGGTTCCCTCACCAATCCCACTGAACACAAAACAGCTTTCGATGCTAATATCCCCATCATAAATCTATATACAAACTCCCGTACTCTCGGCATTAACTTAAGCTTACAAAAGTCATTTCATATCATCCCCCAATCATACAAGGGATAGACGGATACCCCCTGTATAATTTCTGGCCTCCTGCTCACCGCCGCCAAATGCCCCACCCTAAGCTTTGCCATCTCCCTAAACAATAACAATAACCTCAGCATATCCTCGCATTCAATTAATTCTTTTCTGCTCCACCATCTCCGCACATCCTCCATCACTTTCCCCACTCTAACCCCCCTTTCCCCCCCCGCCCTAACGAACCTCTGTTTCACATATATAGGGCCTTCACCCTCGGCCTCAACGCTAAAAGGCCTACTCCTCCACTGCGTATATTTGACATCGCCACCTCCTTGCTTAGCCATGCCCTCCCGAAACCCCAAACATAACGTAATGCCCTCCTCTGAATCTCCTGTATGTCCTGAGCCCTCAATGGATACACCACAGCCATACTCCATACTTTACTATAAACTAGTGAATTTACTATTATCGCCCACTGTTGTAAGGTGACGTCCCCCAGCTGTAAACTCCGTAACCTTTTTACTGCCTTCTCCGTCACCACCTCCGAGTTCACCTGTCTAGCCTCCTGTGCATCTGCCATGTATATAACTTCACAAATTTTTAGCCGAACCACCACTTCCCACCCAAACTCCAACCCCAAGCCCCCCTACCATGAACCCACCTCCAGCAAACTTGATTTTGCTCTGTTCACCTGCATTCCAGACACCCTCCCAAAAGGCTCCAACACTTTCCACCATACATAAGCCCTCCATTCCAGCTATCAGAACAGTGGTATCATCCACATACTCCACCACATCTATACACCCATCCTTTTCCCCATTTAAAGTCCCCCCCTCAACGAGCTCATAAAATGGATGCTGCATACACGCAAACAATATTTGAGACAGGGGACACCCCTGTCTCAAACCCCTCTCTATCTTGACAAGCCTACCCAACCTGCCATTAATTTGAACCCGCACCATTGCAGATGTATACATTGTATCAACCCACCTCACCACTCCCATGCCAAAACCTAGATGCATCAAACTAGCCCTCAGACAGTTTCTATCCTCCCTGGAATACCCATCTGCCCTTTATGTATAACCCCACCTAACACCTTCTTCATCCTATTGCCCAGTATCTTTGCGAAAATCTTGTAATCGCACACATTAGCGAAATAGCTCTGTATGCACTCAATACTCTTCCTTCTTGCTTTTTGCATACTAATACGACCACTCCCGTTCGCTGTGTCTGTCTCAACTTTGCCTCCCGACACATACAATTCATTACCCTCACCAGACAGTACTTAATGTGATCCCATTGAATTCTATAAAAATCATTTGAAATCCCATCTATACCCGGTGCCTTGCCAGTACTCATGTTGAACACAGCCTCCTCTACTTCCCCCATGCTAATCTCACCTCCCATCCCGATGCCCTCCTCTCCACACGACCCTCGCTGTATAGCCCTTGTGGCTTAGCACTTCTTTTTTATTATAATAATAATCCACACGACCCTAACCAACTCTCCCCCCCCCCCACACCTCCTCAATAGCATCGCCTTCCTCCCCCTTTTCCTTTGGAACAGATTATTATAATCAAAAAGCACTAAGCCACAAGGGCTTTACAGCGCTGCAGGGTAGGGAAGGAAGCGAGGGTATCGGGCGGCAGAAGGAAGAAGGGATGATTAGTAGGTTACAGAAAATAGCAGGGCAGGGGATAGTGAAGGGGTAGAGAGTAGCAAAAGATTGAGGTAGAAAGGGCTGAAGGTGTCATCAGAGTTTGTGAAGTCAGTTGTTGTCAAAAAGTCAATGAGAGAGTCCGGATGAAAGGTGGGTCCATCAGCGAGAAGGGAAGGTAAAGAGAGAGCAGTGGAGTGAAGACAATGTTGAAGGCAAATTCTGTGTGCTTGTTGATAAAGTGGGCAGTCTAACAGAATGTGGCTGACCGATAATGGAACCTGACAATTCTCACAGAGAGGAGCAGGGTGCCTCTCCATGAGATATCCATGAGTAAGACGAGTATGGCCAATGTGAAGGCGGGAGAGAGTAGTCTCCCAACCTCGACACTGGTGACAAGAAGACGGCCAGTAACCTATACTCGGTTTAATAGAACATTGTTATTGAGCAGAGCAGACCAACGTTGTTGCCAACAGGTGTGAAGGTGGAAACATAAACACATATGCAGTTTAATGTGATCCTTTATTGACAACGTTTCGCCCACACAGTGGGCTTTTTCAAGTCACTCACAGATCTACCTGGGGTGGAAGGTACGGGAGTATTTATAGTCGGGTTCAGAATGTTGAGGTCAGGTCTAGAATGCTGCATCTAATGATCTACCGCGCGGGGTTATAGACTCTTGGGTAGCTTGGCAGGGGTATTGGACAAGTTGTGAGTAGACCTTTTGCAGTGTTCTATGTTCTTATGTGGGATAGCGATGGAGAAGTTTCTTGGCGAGTGGTTCAGCTATGTTATAGAAGCCGTTGTTCTGGTTGAAATTGTTGGTTATAGAGATAAGCGATGATTGCAGGATTCTTCGGTATTGAGTGTTGTCTTCAGTGGCGATAAGTCTTGAGTTTCTGTAGTTAATTAAATGGTTGTGTGAATTGCGATGTTGTACACAGGCATTCCTTGTATCGTCAGTCCTGCTTGCGTACTGGTGTTCTGAAATACGTGTTTGGAGGTCTCTTGATGTTTTGCTCATGTATAATTTGTTGCAGTCATTACAAGGGATTATGTATACCCCTGCAGAGGATGGAAGCTTGTCCTGTCTATTACTGGTAATGTCCTTGATGGTCGTGGTTGTGGAGGTAGATACTTGGAATGATGTATTGGAAAAGATATTGGAAACATGTTTGGCAATAGAGTTGGTGGGGAGGACTATGTATCTCTTCTCGGCAGTGTCTTCTCTGGGTGTGTTGAAGATGTTTAATGCCCGCCGTCTGCAGTCTCTGATGAAGTGACGAGGATAGTGGAGTTTAGAAAATACTTGTTCAATTATAGTGCATTCTTCCTCAAGGAACTCATTGCTGCAGATTCTGAGTGCACGCAGGAAGAAGCCTATAATTACACCAGGTTTAGTTTTGGTGTCAGATGCAGCATTCTCCACCTGACCTCAACATTCTGAACCAGACTATAAATACTCCTGTACCTTCCACCCCAGGTAGATCTGTGTGTGACTTGAAAAAGCCTACTGTGTGGGCGAAACGTTGTCAATAAAGGATCACATTAAACTGCATATGTGTTTACGTTTCCACTGTGTCGGTATTTTATACCATTTATTTTCAGGTGTGAAGGTGGGTAGCTATTACAGCAAAATAGTCTGGAAATGGAATAACTCTATATGAAATTGGTAAGTCATGTACTGCTGACCGCACAGCAGTGTCTGCCTGTTCATTGCCCTGTACGTCAACATGACCAGGGACCCAACAAAAAACAATATCTTTATGCTTGGTAGAGATACGGCGTAGCCAAAGTTGGATATGGAGAACTAGGGGGTGAGGTGTATCAAATTTCCGTATAGCCTGTAGAGCACTAAGGGAGTCTGAGACAAACACAAATGATGACACAGGCATAGATGCGATATGAATAAGCGCTGCAAGAATGGCATACAATTCAGCAGTAAAAATGCTAGCCAAAGATAGTAAATGCCCTCGTATGACGCTGTCCGGAAACACTGCTGCGAATCCGATGCCATCAGAAGATTTAGAGCCATCTGTGTACATGGCGATGGCATGAGAATGAGAGTGGAAGTGATCAAGAAAAAGAGAGCGGGAAGCCACCATAGGCAGTTGGGCTTTTGCGCAAGGGAGTGAGAAAGAACAGACCCGAACAGCTGGAACTTCCCAGGGGGGTAGGGAAAAGTGAGATGCTACATGAACATATAAAGACGGTAACTGAAGGGAAGACAAGAGCGAATGTAGGTGAAGAGAGAAGGGATGGAGCAAACAGGGGCGGCGAACAAATAAAGAATGTCTACAAATATCAGTGACCATTCTATAAATGGGAGGATTGCGGAGATCGTAAGAGCACACATAGTAGCGAAGGCAATGGGCATCACGACGATCAGACAAGGATGGAGCATTCGCTTCTGCATAGAGGCTCTCAACAGGGGAAGAGCGAAAAGCACCAAGGCATAAACGTAATCCTTGGTGATGCATGGGGTTAAGGCTAGAGAGAGTAGCAGGAGAGGCCGCTGAATAGATCTGGTCACCATAATTGAGTTTTGATAAAATTAGGGCTGAATGTAGGTGAAGGAGAGTTCGATGATCAGCTCCCCAAGCTGTCATTCCAAGCTGGAAAGAGACAAAGGTTACCCACAGCTTAAGAAATCACTCTCCATGATAAGTACAATACCTAAAAGACGTGGTGATTATCAAAAACATTACATGGGATTTAAGACTGAAAGGACTAAGTTTATTATTGATCAAAAGTGAAGTTTTCAACCGATATATCCACTAGAATAAAAGCAGAGGTTTTTACGTACAGTTGTGCTGGGAGCTGTGAGTCAAGTGATTACTGTTTGGCCGGAGCCCCACACATCACCTTTCAGTGTGAGGAGAAAGGGGGGGAGGGGATAACGAGAGCTAGACTGACCCTACCTTAAAAAGCCACCAGCAATCAAGCTATCGTTGCCATATACTCGCTCGCTACTCCTATCTGTTGAACTTTTTCCTCACACTCCCCAATACCAAGACTTATAGTCAAGGAGTATAAGAAGAATAGGCGAGGATAAAGTTCTAATACGAAGTCGCGTAAGGCACCAAATCTTCTACTGACTGTCACGACTTAACCAGTCAGAGAAATAATTGGATGAACCATTGATATACACAATATAGAACTTAAAAGCTTGGAGAGCCAATGTTCACCTCAAGAGGCAACTGTTGGTTCCCTTAAAAGTTTCTAGGTATATTAAAGGTTTGTGATCCATCTCTAAAATGAATTCTTTTCCCAGTAAATAAAATTTAAGTTTGGAGATACTCCACACAAGGGCCAAACATTCCTTTTCTATGGTGGAGTATCTCGTTTCTGCAGGAAGGAGTTTCTGGCTTAGGAAGCATACAGGGAAGGGAGTACCATCATGGTATTGTAGTAACACCGCACCTAAGCCGGTATTGGAGGCATCAGTTCTTAAACATAATGTTTTATTAATATCTGGAATCTTAAGTATAGGGTCTTTCGAGAAGATATTTTTAATCTCTTTAAACTTTTCTCGAGCTATGTTGGAAAGTTCAAGAAGTTCCTTCACAGACTTTTTAAGGAAGTCGGATAAGATGCCTGTAAGATCAGTAAGGTTCGGGATAAACCATGCATAAAAATTTACAGAACCAAGAAAGCTACGCATGAGCTTCTTGGTTTTGGGGAATTTAAATTCTAATAAAGCTTTGATCTCACTGGGGTGAGGCTGCAAAGAGTTATTAGAAAGAATCAGTCTGAGATATCTAATCTTGTTATACCCAAGGAAGCATTTCTTTGGCTTGGCAGTGAGGCCATGTGAGCGTAACCTACGTAAAACTGATGTTAATGTTTGGATATGCTTGCCCCACGTGGATGTCATTACGTAAATGTTATCAAAATAAACTGAAACATTTGGCATATTACCCATGACCTTTCTCATCAGTCTCACGTAGGTAGAACAGGCAGTTACCAAACCGAAGGGCATAGTTCTATACTGCATCAGTCCTTGGTGGGTAGGAAAAGCGGTGTACTGCTTAGACGAAGGATCTAACATTACTTGATATGCTTGTGCAATATCAATCTCTGAAAAGAAAGAAGAGTCATAAAATTTATGTAGATCGCTATCTAATAAGGGCATAGGCTCAGCATCCCACCGAGTTATAGCATTAAGTCCTCTGAAGTCAATAGCAAGTCTATATGAATTATCCTCCTTCTTAACCATGACTACTGGTGAGCAATATGCAGATACTGAAGGTTCAATGATCTTTAGCTTGAATAATCTGTCTACCTCTCGGTCAAATGCATCCCTAAGGTGAACTGGAACTGGGTATAATTTCCGTTTGATAGGATTGTCCGTGACTAAGTCAATCTTATGGACTATCGTGGAGGTGACACCTGGAATATCAGTAAAAACATCTGAGAAGTTACTCACACATTGAAGTAGTTCCTGTTTCTTATGGTCATCCCAAGACTCATTGATATAAACGTTTGTTGCACCTGAGTGGTCAAGAGTCACCAATTCATGTAGTTCTTTGTCACAGTCTACGTTAGAGGTGTCAATTACGCACACCTTAGTTGTCTTATCAAGTTTGTGTGGAAAAACTAAATCAAAGTCATTCAGGCTGTTAACCGAATTTCTTCGGTAATATTTCTTAAGAATGTTGATATGATAAAACTTAGGTTTCCCCTTGACTTCTACAAGGTAATCAACTTTCCCACAAATTTTCAATACCTTATATGGACCTTTCCATGATACTAATAATTTATTTGACTTTATTAGTAAAAGTACCAGAACTTCATCCCCTACTTTAAAACTTCTCCTCTGACTTTTAGTATCAAAACAGGTTTTGTACTGGTCCACTGATAAGCTTAAATTTTTCGAAACTCTGTCAGATGTCTCCTCAAGTTTGGATCTAAGGTCAAGGAGAAACTGATAAGAAGACTGAACCTCAGCATTCACGTCCTCATTAGTCCATAAGTCATGAAGGATGGACAATGGACCTCTGGCCTGTCTACCATAGAGAAGTTCAAAAGGTGAAAACACCAGTCACTGGGAACTTCCCTCATGGCAAACAAAGCACAGGGTAGGTAACGATGCCACTCCTTAGGTTTAAGGGAGCAAAGTTTCCTTAAAATGGACTTGAGAACAGAATGCTGGTGCTCAATCCTCCCATTACAGCTGGGATGATATGGTGTTGTGAAGAGAGGCTTCACTCCCAGAAGTTGGTAGAGATGTTGCATTAAGTCTGATGTGAATTGTGTCCCACGGTCAGACAAAATTTCTCTAGGGATGCCAACTCTGGAAAAGATGGATAAAAGGGCTTCAGCCACCTCTGTCGTAGTTATGGTCTTTAAGGGAACAGCTTCAGGGAAACTCGAAGCATAATCAACTAATGTTAATATATATCTAAGTCCCCCAGATGAAAGTGGTGATAAAGGACCAACAATGTCAATAGCTACTCTTTCAAACGGTACCGTAAAGATGTACATTTTGACCATAGGTACTCGCCGGGTACCTCGGGAGGATGACAGTTGGCAAACTTTACAGGATCTACAATAGGTAGTGATATCTGAGGACATTTTAGGCCAAAAATAGGTTTCCCTAATTTTATTCAAGGTTTTACGATGCGAGAAATGTCCAGCCACTGGTAGGTCATGAGCCATTTTATGAACAGTCTCTCTGCATTGACTTGGAACAACTAAGATGGAATAGTTTATCTCATCTGAATTTAATTTGAATACTGATTTATACAGGATACCTTTTATATATTCAAATTTATAGGAAAAGTTTTTGATTGGGATAACTTGATTTTGTCTAGCTGCATTATGGCAATTCTGAAGAGAAGGGTGTAGTGATACTGGTCCTGTGGGGAGCAGCAGCAGGATAATACTGCACCACCTCTAAAGGCCCTTAACAACAACAACAGTTTGGTGTGTGTCATGGGCACCAACACATGGTGTGTGATTCTCTCCTACTTTATCCATTTATCAGCGATGCAGATTACATTATTAGATGTACTAGTCATTATATTTTGTTGTTGCAGAAGTACTATGAAGATTCTATGTTCAATAAAGCCTAGAGATAAGGCCTGTGTTTCTATCACAACAAAGGGCAATTACATTGTAAATTGACAAAGGAGTCCTTCAATATATCTAAAGGCTTAAAGTCGGGGAAAATCAAAGGGTGGACAGTAGGAGAAGCCTGGGCTTTGGTCTGAGCCATAGTCAAGACATTTATAGTATTGGAGGCAATATCCTCACTTTCATCTAACAAGTAAATCGGTGATCCTACTACCTCGCTTTCGAGAGTAGCATCACTGGTTTTTAATCCCACATGAATATCACGAGACATTGCCTCATCTGAACTTTCGAGGGGCTTCTCTGACTACAGGAAGAGGATCTGAAAAGCTTATGTCCATCTTTGATGATGAAAGGTCAACCTCAGGAAGAAGAATGGCACCTTTTACATTACCTATTAGTACAGAGCAAGAAGTGATGGGAGCTAGTACAGCTTCAGACCAACCTGTGAACCATTTAGACCTAATGTAACAATGGATGGTAGGAAAAATGTCTGCATGGCCCAAGTAGTCTGAAAGAATAGCATAGGAATGAGTTTCTTTAAGATTAGGGAACAGCTTATCAAAAATGACTATACATGTGAATCCTGTGTCTCGTAAAATGGTAGATACATTAAGTCCATTAACTGTTCCTGAACAGAAGGGTTGTTGTGATAGAAACACAGGCCTTATCTCTAGGCTTTATTGAACATAGAATCTTCATAGTACTTCTGCAACAACAAAATATAATGACTAGTACATCTAATAATAGCTTCTACAGGGATGGTGATGTCTTGCATATGTCAAGAGAAAAGTTATAACTACAGGCCACATATTTAAACTCACCATGTAATCTGCATCGCTGATAAATGGATAAAGTAGGAGAGAATCACACACCATGTGTTGGTGCCCATGACACACACCAAACTGTTGTTGTTGTTAAGGGCCCCTAGAGGTGGTGCAGTATTATCCTGCTGCTGCTCCCCACAGGACCAGTATCACTACAATCTCCCCCTTCTAAAATATCAGAGACAGTAATCTCCCAAACTGTTAGGTGGGCGACGTACACGTCCCGACCTTCGTAGCCCTTGAGCCTCTTCACCAGGTTCGATATTTTCCAGCGGGGTTTGATTAACTGCTGGAGCAGAATCCTCTATTTCCATAGGGGTAGTCTCAAGGGGCTTTCCAGGAGAAAACGAAGCATCTTTCACATCTATTGGTGTATCTTGAGATTCCACACTAATAGGGATTTCAACTGGGGCTAAATGTCTTGTAGATACTGAAGTCTCTTCACCATTTTGGTAGCGAATGTGGGCGTAATGTGGATTAGCTTGCAGGAGCTCTACCTCTTCCACTAAAGGATCCGTCTTGTTCATCCTACGGTGACTCTTCAGGAGAACGGGTCCAGGATGACATAACCAAGTGGGCACGGAGGCTCCCGTAGAGGAACGACGTGAATAGTTGAGGAGTCTTTCATGAGGGGTTGCATTAGTAGCTGTGCACAGCAGTGATCTAATAGAGTGAAGAGCATCAGGTAGGACAGTTTGCCAGTGTTGAACAGGTAGATTGCGCGACTTTAATGTCATTGTAACTGCCTTCCATATAGTACCATTGAACCGCTCCACTTGACCATTGCCTTGAGGGTTGTAGCTTGTTGTTCTGCTGCAGGCAATACCTTTGCTAGCCAAAAACTCCTGAAGTTCGTTACTCATGAACGAGGATCCCCTGTCTGAATGGATATAAGCTGGCATACCAAAAATAGAG
This sequence comes from Cherax quadricarinatus, assembly GCF_038502225.1. Taxonomy (NCBI): domain Eukaryota; kingdom Metazoa; phylum Arthropoda; class Malacostraca; order Decapoda; family Parastacidae; genus Cherax; species Cherax quadricarinatus. The sequence goes on from NC_091292.1 coordinate 62,894,744, forward strand.
AACAACTGTGAAAGACAACTAATAACAGTTGAAGCAGCCATATTTGCACAGGGGAATACAAAGGGAAACCTTGAATATTCATCTACTATGTTAAGGAAATACCTATTCTGATTTGTGCTTGGTAGAGGTCCTTTGAAATCTATATTCAATCTTTCGAAAGACTGGGTGGATTTTATGAGATGAGTCTTCTCTGGCTGATGAAAGTTTGGCTTGCACTCTGCACATACTCTGCATGCTCTGATCACTTGTCGCACATCTTCCACTGAGTAGGGCATGTTCTTTGATTTGACAAAATGGTACAGGCGTGTAACTCCTGGGTGACACAAAGCCTTGTGGAGAGCTGAGAGTGATTGCAAATCATGACATGCTGCTCCACAGTGGGACCTAGAGAATGCATCAGGTGAGATGTTCTCTTGACCCGGTCGGTACAGAATATCAAAGTCATAACACGATAGTTCCATCCTCCAGCGTAATATCTTGTCATTCTTTATCTTACTTTTGTGCCTCTTGTCGAACATATACATCACGGACCGTTGGTCAGTCCTTATGGTGAAATGTCTACCAGTTAAATAATGCCTCCAGTGGCGAACTGCTTCTATGATGGCCTGGGCTTCCTTTTCTACAGGAGCATAACATTTCTCTGATCCTTGAAAAGTTCTCGAAAAGAAGGCTACTGGTCGTCCTGCCTGAGATAAGACTGCAGCAATGGCAATGTCAGATGCATCCGTTTCCACTTCGAATGGTAGGGACTCATCAATGGCTTGAACTACTGAGTTTTCAATATCCTGTTTGAGAGTATGGAAAGCGGCTTCTGCTTCCTTTGTCACAGGAAATGTGGTAGCACTCAATGGGCGGACTTTACTTGAATAGTTGTAGATCCATTGTGAGTAATAAGCAAAGAGACCAAGAGTTCTTCGGAGTGACTTTTTGTCTTGAGGCATTGGAAGTTCCCGTAGAGGTCGTAGTCGTTCAGGGTCTGGGAATATTGAACCTCCTTCCACTACATAACCAAGGATGCTAAGCCTTTTAGTTGAAAAAGTGCACTTTTCCTCATTGTAACTGATATTTTTCTTCTTGGCGGCTTCCAAAAACTTATCAAGGTTTGCATCATGTTCCTCCTGGGTCTTGCCACAAATGGTAACATTATCTAAATACGCGTAGGTTCCCATGAGTTGCTCTTCCTGAATGAGTGAATCCATAATTCGTTGGAAGCAGGCTACCCCATTGGTGACTCCAAAAGGGACTCTGGTAAACTGATACAGGCCATCACTAGCCTGAAACGCTGTGTATGGTTTATCTTCATTCCTTATAGGGACTTGATGATAGGCACTCTGCAGATCAATTGTGCTAAACACGTAGTACTGAGCAATTTTGTTCACTGTATCGTCAATTCGAGGTAGAGGGTACCCATCAAGAAGTGTAAATTTGTTGATTGTCTCAGAGTAATCGATAGCCAGTCTCCGTTTCCTATAACCATCTTTAACAACAACAACCTGTGCACGCCAAGGGGAATCACTCGGTTCTATAATACCCTCCTTCAGCAGCCTCTGAGTTTCTTTCTCAATGAACATCCGATCCTCATAAGAATAGCGGCGTGACTTAGCTGATATAGGATGGCAATCCGCGGTAAGATTTGCAAACAGCTTTGGTGGGTCTACCCTTAAAGTGCTAAGTCCACAGACAACAAGAGGAGGCAGTTCACCTCCATATGTTAAGGTGACACTACCATGCAGCTTCTGAAAGTCCTGACCAAGGATAACATCAGAGCACAGTTGTGGCAGAATAGCTAAATGTACATCTTGATAATCCTTTCCATTAACTCTGAGATTTACCTTACAAAACCCTAAGGTCTGAATAGAGAGAGATGTTGATGCCATGGAAACGGTACCTGATGAGTGATGTAGAGTCAAGGAGAGCCGTTTAACTAAGTCAAGGTTGATGAAACTCTCTGAGCTGCCACTATCAATAAGACCATCTACTTCTGTTCCTTTGATGAATACTTTCACAACTGCCTTTGACAGTGAATTTGGAGTAGCCGCAGAAGTCACTGTTGCTAGAGTCGCATGATCACTGGAATGTGTGGAGGCAATAGCTCTTGTTGATGCATTAGCACGACATACTTTAGCAAAGTGACCTTTCTTGTGGCATTTATGGCACATTGCTTCACGAGCAGGACACTTTGGACGTGGATGTCTTGAAAAACCACAAAAGAAACACACCGTACCTGCTGCTGCTGTCACTGAGGCAGGTTCCCCAGTAACTTCATTGCAAGAGTCTTGGTCAGGAATTGCAGCACTTACCACTCGAGAAGGCTGAGTGGTACTGTATACTTCAGAATTCTTCTGGGCTGAATCTAGAGCTCTTGCCTGGTCAAAGGCAGCGGCTAAGTCGAGAGTTTTATTCTCCAATAAACGCTGCCTTATTATTGGTGATTGCAGGCCACTGATAAAAGCATCCCTGATGGACTCTTCACAATACTGAGCAGCTGTCACTGCTTGGAAGTGACAGTCCTTACCTAAAATTTTCAGTGCTTGAAAGTATTCCTCTAAGGACTCATCAATCTGCTGGCGGCGAGTTGCAAGGCGATAGCGTGCAAAGATTTCATTTGTAGGTTTAATATACTGAGACTTGAGGGTTTTGATAGCATCTTCGTAGGTATTACACTCAGAAATAGCCTCATATATCTTAGGTGATACAAAATTGATGAGCAGACTTAGTTTATCTAGATCTTCTTTAGGAAGGGCTCCCAAGAAGTTTTCGAAAGTCTTAAACCAGTGCTTCCATTCCTGAGCAGCCGTTGATAAGCTGGGGTCACAGTCTAGCCTCTCAGGTTTCAGTAAACGCTCCATGTTGTGATGTAGTCTAGCGCAGGATCACCACCAGGTAGCCCAGGATTCTATGTTCAATAAATTGTTGTGATAGAAACACAGGCCTTATCTCTAGGCTTTATTGAACATAGAATCTTCATAGTACTTCTGCAACAACAAAATATAATGACTAGTACATCTAATAATAGCTTCTACAGGGATGGTGATGTCTTGCATATGTCAAGAGAAAAGTTATAACTACAGGCCACATATTTAAACTCACCATGTAATCTGCATCGCTGATAAATGGATAAAGTAGGAGAGAATCACACACCATGTGTTGGTGCCCATGACACACACCAAACTGTTGTTGTTGTTAAGGGCCCCTAGAGGTGGTGCAGTATTATCCTGCTGCTGCTCCCCACAGGACCAGTATCACTACAAGGGTGCCTGGTCATTACAGTCTTTAAAACATGTTCCAACTTTTTGCACTTTCTTAGAAAGACAATCGGGACGTTTATGTCCCTTAACACCACATAAATGACAAACCGGAATAAAAGACATCAGTTTACTTTCCACTAGAGACTTTGATTTCTTAAGATCTGGTGAACCCTTGCCCTTAGGGTTCGATCCCTTTAGGTCTTTATAGGAATTGTGAGCCTCAGCATACAAGTCAGCGGCCTCAGCAACTTCCTCAGCTTTAATCAGGTTGCATTCTCTAATGAATGTTCGTATCTGGTGAGGAAGAGCTGTCAGAACTGGTCAGCAACCATGAAGTCTCTAAGAGATTCATAACTGTGACCAATTCCTGAGCTCTCTATCCAAAAGTCGAACAAACGAAAGAGTGTTACCTGTAACTGCTAAAAGTTTTGGCCATGCTGTAAGGTGGCATACCTGAAATCTTTCCTATAAGAATTTGTGGTTTTTTGATATGCTTTAAGGATTGCCTTCTTCAGTAGGTTATAATTACATATGATATCCTGCGACAAAGTTGCATAGATATTCAAAGCTGTACCAGAAAATAACATACCTAACCTGGTAGCCCAGGTGTCAGCAGGCCATTCACAGAGGGTAGCGGTATTTTCAAACCTGATAATGTATGAAGTAATATCTTCACCCTCTGTGAAGGGAGGTAAATTAGGTGTTAGAGTATGTGCACTAGCTGCATGATGTTCAATTGCTCCTTCCTCTAATTGTTGTTGTGTAAAAGTTAACTTTTTATTCTCTAATTCAAGGCGAGATTTTTCGAGCTCGCGATCTTTCTGTCTCTCTCGCAGTTCATTCTCTCTAGCTTTTTCCTCGCATTCTCTAGTTTTTTCCTCAACTTCTCTATCTTTTGCTCTTTCCTCAAGTTCTCTTAACCTAACTTGTTCCTCACGTCCTTTAGCTCTCTCCTCAAAATCAAGTCTATTACGCTCTCTTTCTCTTTCTAACTGTCTTTCTTGGTTTTCTCTCTCTATTCATTCTCTCTCCTTTTTCTCCTCTCTCTCAATTCTCTCTATCTCCTTTTTCTCCTCTCTTTCTCTTTCTAACTGTCTTTCTTCTCTCTCAATTCTTTCCTGGATCTTAGCACTAATGAAAGCTTCTAAAATTTTCCCTGTTATTCCTAACTTACTCCCAGCGTTCATCAAAAACTGGTATTCCTCCATACTTGCAATAATAACTTAAAGTACCAGGGGAAAATGAAATGGATGTATCAAAGAAAACGGAGGGCTCAATTCCTGCTCCGCTCAAACTGTAAATAAATCGGAGGGTTCTATCCCTGCTTCGATTAAACAGTATGAAAGAAAAACGGAGGGTTTTATGCCGGCTCCAACCAAACAGCAAGTAGAATGGGGTCCCTTGACCATCCAATCTTCTCACCAACAAATCAAGAGTGCCCTACGACAGTTCCCTTGATATAATACATAGAACTCAATGAAACAACTTGTCACTGGAAAATCTCGGGCCCCTAGAGTTTATTCCTCCAAATCGTTTCAAGCTCAAGAATAAAGGTGATAGAATTAACTAGTATATCCTGCCTTGACTTGACTTACAATAAATTGAGACTATAACAATCACCATATCTTTTAAATACCTGTACTGTAGTCCTACCAAAGAGAATTACTCAGGGCTGGTGGTAACCATCTGTGGTATGCGGCATTGAAGTTTCAATGGTAGATTCGAGATGGAGTTGAATCTTGATTCAGTCGAGTTGATCCTGGCAAGGTCGCCACTTGTGAAGGCTTACTCAGCCCTGTAACAACTTCAGACAGTATTACCAAGGCTGGCTCCTCCTCAGGAAAATTAATGAATAGAAAAAGAAATAATAATTCACAAAGATAAACACTTTATTATTTAGTAATGCAAAGATAAAACATTGAAAGATGACTGTGCATCCTACTTGAAAGAAAAATGAAAAATGAAATGGAAAAATGACATTTGAATTCAACGCTAATATGTACAGTTATACTGGGGTGTCTGGTTGAGGTTGACACCGTCTTGTAGAAATTGTAGCCGTTGCTGATGATGTGGGGGGGGGGTCACAAGTGTTGAGTGACAACCCAACGACTAGTTCTTCACAGAGTCTATAGCCTTGAATAGTCTTTCCAGATGACAGGAGCGCAGGTTCTTTACCACTGCAAAGATGAGGGGTAGTCATCTGCGGTTGACTGCAAGTAATCAGGCAGGTAGATCAATAAGTGATGTCTCGGGAATTCAGTCTGTCTCCTTCAATACTTTTCTTTGGTTGGCAGATGACCCAAGCTGTCATTCCAAGCTGGAAAGAGACAAAGGTTACCCACAGCTTAAGAAATCACTCTCCATGATAAGTACAATACCTAAAAGACGTGGTGATTATTAAAAACATTACATGGGATTTAAGACTGAAAGGAATAAGTTCATTAAGTTCATTATTGATCAAAAGTGAAGCTTTCAACCAATATATCCACTAGAATAGGAGCAGAGGTTTTTACTTACAGTTGTGCTGGGAGCTGTGAGTCAAGTGGTTACTGTTTGGCCAGAGCCCCATACGTCACCTTTCGGGGTGGGGAGAAAGGAGGGGGAGGGGATAGCGGGAGCTGGGCTGACCCTACCATTAACAAGCAGCCAGCAATCAAACTATTGTTACCGTACACTCGCTCACTACTCCTATCTGTTGAACTTTTCCCTCACACCAAGAAAGATGAGCAAGGATTTTAAGAAGGTTCAGCCGGCTGTGACAAGATGCCTTCAGAGAGGTAATGTTGGGTTTCCAAGATAACCTACGGTCAAAGAGAAGGTCTAGAAACCTGACTGTATCACGTTCAGGGATACGGGAGCCACAGAGGTACAAAGGATGATCGGAGATGACAGAGTGTCTAGTGAAAGTAATTTGGTGAGTTTTAGTACTGGAAAATTTAAACCCGTGCATGGTAGCCCAATTGGAAACAAAGTCGACCGCATGCTGGAGAGAAACTGTAATGAGGTGACAGCACCTGCACAAGCAATAGCAAAGTCATCTACATAAAGTGATGACCAAATATTGGATGGAAGAATAGAGGCCAAATCATTTATAGCAAGAAGAAAAAGTGTTGTGCTCAGAACACATCCCTGAGGGACACATTCAGCTTGAACAAAGTCCGGGGAGAGCACATTATTGACTCGAACACGGAAATGTCTGTCAGTTAAAAAGTTCTTAAGGAAAGATGGTAGATTGCCTCGGAGGCTTAAGGAGTGGGCTTGGACTAAAATATTATACCTCCAAGTTGTGTCATATGCCTTCTCAAGGTCAAAAAATATGGCAATAACTGAGTGGTTATTCGCAAAGGCATTACGAACATACTTATTCAAGCATAGTAAGGGGTCTATGGTAGAACGGCCCTTACGAAAGCCATATTGATGAGTGGAGAAACTGTTGTGTGTCTCTAAATACCACATTAAACGTCTATTTACCAGACGCTCCATCACTTTGAAAACTGCACTGGTAAGAGTGATAGGATGATAGTGGGAGGCTTCATGTCCCGTAGTACCCAGTTTGCGGAAAGAGAGAACAATGGCAGATTTCCACAACTGTGGAAGAACTCCTTGTGACCAAATATGATTGAAAAGGCGTAAGAGAACTGCAAGGGCTGACTGATGTAAATGTTGTAACATACGAATATGAATGTTGTCGGGCCCAGCTGTCGATGATCGGCAAGCTGAGAGTGTTGCCTCCAGTTCCTGAAGTGTTAAAGGCACATTATACTGTTCTTCTCTGAGAGAAGTAAAATCCAAGGGTGCTAACTCTCTGGTAGACTTTGAGGAAAGAAACGAGGGGCAGAGATTAAGCCCCAGAGAAATACGGACCAGATGATTGCCAATTTCAATGGCAAAATCTAGAGGGTTTGCTATATCAACACGGGCAACGAGCAGAACAGGAGCTGGGTCAGGAGAATATGTACCACTCAATTTCCGTACTTTTTTCCAGACCGCACTCATAGAGGAAGCAGAGGTGATGGTGGAGACATAATCTCGCCAGCAAGTGCGTTTAGCATCATGGATGACACGGCGAGCGATCTCACTCTTCTGCTTGAATTCAAGAAGTCTCTCAGTGGTTCTATTATACTGGTACCTGTCCCATGCAGCACGTTTCAAACGTACTGCACGAGCACAAGCAGGAGACCACCAAGGCACGCATTTCTGATAATGTCTGCCCGAGGTTTGGGGTATAGAATGAGAAGCTGTGGTTAAAACTGAGGACGAGAAGAGGTGTAAAAGCTCATCAATGGAGGATGAAGAAGGAACCTCACTAAAAACAGTTAGTTGTGAGTAAAGGTCCCAATTTGCCTGATCAAATTGCCAGCGTGGGTTACGAAGAGGTGGTGAACATGTAATATTCACCACCTCTTCGAATATGGGAAGTAAGAGTTAGTTTAATATGTTTATTATGCACCCCATACCCATCCTGTGGGCAGTAGTCAAAAGATTACAGAGGTACATAATGGGTCCAGGGACTGGACTCCAAAGTTTCTATAGCTGAGCAAGTTACAGAGGTAATGAACTCACAATTTACAAAGGTAATGAACTCACAATTTACAAAGGTAATGAACTCCAGGTAGGTCTGGTCACAATCATGACAAGTTACAAAGGTATTTACAGATTACAGAGGTACATAATGGGTCCAGGGACTGGGCCCCCAAAGTTTTGATAGCTGAACTAGGTACAAAGGTAATGAGCTCACAAGTTACAAAGGTAATGAATTCTGTAAGAATGGTTACTTACGTTTATACATGGCTACAATCATGAACAAATTATAGTGTAATGAGCAATTCACACTTCCACACCCGGTCACAACTGTAATGAGTTATTGGTGCAAATATTGATTGTTGAGACACACACACACACACACACACACACACACACACACACACACACACACACACACACACACACACACACACACACACACACACTTTAGTTTAATATCTTTATTATGCACCCCATACCCATCCTGTGGGCGGTAGTCAAAAGATTACAAAGGTACATAATGGGTCCAGTGACTGGACCCCAAAGTTATGATAGCTGAACTAGTTACAAAGGTAATGAACTCCAGGTAGATCTGGTCACAATCATGGCAAGTTACAGAGGTAATGAATCAGCCTCACTCCTACACATGGTTACAGTCGGGAATAAGAATGATTGGAAAATGATCACTGTCATGTAAATCTGGGAGAACAGACCAGGTGAAGTCGAGTGCAGCGGAGGAAGAGCAGACTGAGAGATCGATGCAAGAGAGAGTATGAGTACAAGGATCAAAATGGGTGTGAGTACCTGTATTTAAAACATGGAGGGGGTGGGAAGCAAGAAAAGCCTCTAGCTGAATGCCACAGGAATCACAGTGAGACCCCCCAGAGAAAATGATGGGCATTAAAATTGCTAAGTAACAGAAGTGGTGGCGGTAATGACGAGACAAGAAAGGCAATATCCGAAATAGATAATGCTCGAGAAGGAGAGAGGTACAAAGAACAGAGTGTATACCACCTATGCAGGTGGATACGGGCAGCTGTGTAATGCAGTGAAGCATGAACAAATAGCTGATGGTACGGAATATCAGTGTGTAGAAGAAGGGCACTTTCGTTAAAGGTCCCATCAGGAAAAGGATCCGAAGAATACAAGAAATTATAGCCTGAGATGGGATAGATAACAGCAGAGTGTAATTTTGGTTCTTGTAAGCAAACACCAACAGGGGAAAATTGGGAGAGCAACATCTGAAGCTCACCCCGATTACCCCTGAGGCCGCGTATATTCCACTGTAAATAGGCCATGATTGGCAACGATAAAGATACTAGAAATCCGCAGGTAAGGGTACTTATGGACTAGAGGATTTAGAAAAGTCCACATGCAGTGGCAGTGGAAAACGTTCAAGCAGCGAAGGAATGGTGCACTGTGAAGAAAGGAGTTGTGCAGATGGAGAAGAGGAAAGAGAAGGAACAGAGGGTGGATCAGTGTCCATTGATAGTTTGGTCTCTGCAATATATTCAGAGATTGCTTCAAGTGTTTTGGAGTTCAGACACGTCGTATGGGAGACAATATTGGAGATGGAAGGAGGAGGAGTGTGAGTAAAGATTGGAACTGTAATGGACTGTATCAAGGTAGGGGGGGGCAAAAGGGTGGAGGGAACTGGAGAAGTGTGGGAGGGGACAGAAGAGGCAGAAACCCGGGAAGTGGCAGAAGAGGAAGAAACTTGGGAGGGGACAGGGGAGGAAGGCACAGTACGAGGAGGAGGATGAACCTCCACACTTGTAACAGAGCCAGTGAAAGGTACAGAGACCGGGAAGGTAAAGTGTGGAGGTGGATGAAGGGAAGGAGGGGTTAAAGGAGATTTTTTGGACTTCTGAGTAGAGGGACGATTGGGAGGAAGTGTTGTATGAGGTCGGGGTTTGTGAGGGAGAACACGAAGAAGTGAGAACAGATTGAGGTGTTGAAGTAGGGACGTCTGAACCCAGGACAGCAAAAGAAGTAGATACAGGAGTGACTATGGGACTGGTAACCGCAGAGGAGGCTGCAGAAGATGGGATCCCAGAAGTGGGGGGACGTTTTGAAACACAAGAATAAGAAACACGGGGTAGTCTCCCCTGGAGGTGGAGATGAGAAACTGCCATAGCATAAGGGAGACCTTCTGCCTCTTTGAGGCAACGAGTTTCCCACTCATTCAAGTAGACCTGGCAACGGCAAGAGTACGAAGGGTGAGCCTCATGACAATTAAGGCAAGAGGAAGGTCGACTGCAAGGTGTATTAGAATGGTCATCAGCACCACAGACTGGGCATTCAGCTATAGATCTGCAATATTTTGCTGGGTGGCCAAATCGCCAGCAATTTCTACACTGTTGCGATGTAGGGATCACCTTTCGAACTTGTAACCGATGTCCTGCTACATAAACAGAGGATGGAAGTTCACGGCTGTCAAAAGTTAAACAAGACACATTACAAGGGTATCATCTCTGCCCGTGGGCAGGAAGAACATAAGTGTCTACCTTGAGAATTGGGAGATCTTGGAGTTCCAGCTGTTCGAGAATGTCATTGCCACATGTCTGGAAATTCTGTTGGACTATGGTATGGGGCAGAATGACAGTACCACTACAAGAATTGAGGGAATGATGTTTTTCGATAGTGATAGGTATAGTATCGAAAGAAAGAAGAGAAAGTGAAAGAAGAGAAAGATCATGAGCTTGGGTAGCATTCTGGACTGTGATGATATGCATACCACTCTTAAGAGCATGAAAGAAAATATCTCTACCAACATGGCGTAGGAGCACTTTGCCAATACTATGGTCGGAAAGATAGGCAGTAGAAAAACTCGGTCTTAAAGTAAAGAATTTAGTCCATTGTGTGGTCCAAAACTGAGTGTGGAGAGGGAGTGCATGACATGTCTGTCTTTTCCAAGTAGAATGGGAAGGTAATGAAGTAAGGTCATCAGGAGATTGTCATTGGCGTTTAGAAGTGGGACCAGAGTTGGTCTGATGTGGGACAGGCTGGCTATTCGAAAATTGCCGCACCATAGAGGGAGAGGCTGGAAGCATAGTCAAAGGAGAGCGGAGGTACAAATCGAAGGAGCCAGTCGAAACCCAGGCACCTGAAGCGGGTGACGAAACAGCACCAGCAAGAGGTACAGGGGTCTTAGAAGTGTCCAAAGAGTGGCCAAAAGATGAGGCAGGGTCAGAACGGGGTGCGGTAACAATAAGGGGTCCGGGGGTAGCAGGGTCATGGATTTGGGACTTCATGGTTAGGTTACTTCTTTCTTTTTGTTTTTAAGAAAAAAAAGAAAGAAGAAAAGAAAATAAAAATAAAAAACAAGAATAAAAAAAGGGGGACCAGGGATAGTTCCTAGGAGGAATGAAAGGGCCAGAAATTGCCCTCTGCCCCCAAGAGGACCTCAGCACCTCAAGTAGCACAGATGCAGCATGGAACCCGTGCTATACCCTACCCTTCATGCCAGTAAACCAGTAATCTGGGATACCAACCTCACATCTGCCGAGCTATCTTGGTGGACAAAAGAGAGGGCGGCTGGATATCTGCCACAAAGCATACCTCCTTCGGCCACCACCCCCAGAATCCGAAAGGTGGCTTCCAGAGATACACCCGTCGCCTGAAAGACACCCAAAGCCACCCTCCGGGAAACCGGAGAGGGATCGGAACATCCCCAGGTGATCCAGATTCCACGGCAAACTATGCTACCACCAAGAACCTCAACAGAATGGGATGGACCCTGGTACCCTTTCCCCTACCTAGGAACTAGCATGCCTGTGGGAAAAATCCCAAAGGCCAAAAAAGGAAGGGTAAAAGAGAGGGGTGGGGAGGAGGAGGAGGAAAGAAAAAAGAGGAGGATGGGATAGGGAAGGGGGGATTGGGGTGTAATTAGGTTCGGTATGTGGAAGGAGACCGACAGGTCTAATTCCTCTGACCAAGAGCCTCTTCACCATGTCAAGGAGCCCCCCTTGAAAAAGTTTGGAACCAGAAATCAGCATAATTACTCATGCCTTCTGTAGTATTTAGTACCTGCCCCTTATGATATCCACCCATATCCTCACTTACCTCCAAGCTTAAAATAGTCGAATCCTTCTGCCTTACCCTAAAACCTCGCAAAACACTTCCCGAAGGTTTATCCCCCCACAGCACAGCCTCCATTCCCGCCCTTACACGTACCGCATCAAATCTATCATTATGTAACTCCACCAACCTGTCCCTGAGTTGCACCATGTTTCGATATTGCCACCCCTCCTTCCTCATAACACCCATTTAGCTGATATTCCAAATAATTTTGCAACCCATACCTCCACCCTGCCTCTTCCCTTCCCTTCCCTTCCTTTTATAAAAACCTGCAATACCCGGCTTAGCGTGCCTTTCCCACCATTCTAAGACACACGACTCCACCTCTCTAGAATCCCAAAAAGTTTGCCACCATTCCCCAAACACCATACTCACCTCCTCACTCCTCACGAGCCTTACATTTAATTTCCAAAAACCCGATTGTATCCTAACCATACCCTCCCAATCAAGATCCACGATAACTGCCCTATGATCAGAAAACCTCACATCAAAAGTCCTAACTCCCAACACATGTACAGCTTCCATTGCATAGATCCTATCTAGTCTTGCAGCATAACCCCTTCTGACAAACGTATACTCAACCCACCAACCACCCCTCCCCACAACATCCAAAACCCCCACATCTCCCAACACATTGCATAACATGCACAACATACACCCTGCACCCCTCGGTTCCACATTCCCCCGCCGAATAACACAATTCCAATCTCCCCCTATGACAGTGACTAAAGGTAATCCCCTTAAATAGTACATCAAAAATTCCCTCACAAAGTTCTCATTGGCTCTTGCGTTGTCATCTGCCGGCATATATACTCCTATAAAACAAACCCTCGTTGCACCCCACTCTCCCTCCACCCTCACGACCCTCGCCCCCTCCTCCTACCCCAAAATACGCAAGGGACTGGTTTCCTTTAAAGCCACAGCAACCCCACCTTTCAACCTCAACAAGCCACTCACATACAACTTATATCTTTTCAAAGACAACTCACAACCAAACTTATAATTGTGCTCCTGAATGAAACATATATCTATATTAAATCTCCTTAAAAACCCTTCCACCCACACTCTTTTTACCTCAACTCTCAGGCCATTAACATTAATTGTTACAACCTTGAATTATAAGATAAGATAAGATAAGATTTCGTTCGGATTTTTAACCCCGGAGGGTTAGCCACCCAGGATAACCCAAGAAAGTCAGTGCGTCATCGAGGACTGTCTAACTTATTTCCATTGGGGTTCTTAATCTTGTCCCCCAGGATGCGACCCACACCAGTCGACTAACACCCAGGTACCTATTTGCTGCTAGGTGAACAGGACAACAGGTGTAAGGAAACGTGTCGAAATGTTTCCACCCGCCGGGAATCGAACCCGGGCCCTCCATGTGTGAAGCGGGAGCTTTAGCCACCAGGCCACCGGGCCAGGCCAGTAAAGGCGGCTTGCCCCGCCGCCTTGGAAGGTTACCCGCGAGACTTGGCTGCTGACTTGAGCCATGTTTAGCACCCTGTCTATCCAGACCCCCAATCCCCCCATGTCCTTTGAACCTTTCAGTACTTCAATACCGCTACACCCACTCTCCGGGAGATCCAACCTGGGCCTCCAAGACTTCTTTCCTGATCTCTGCCCAGGCGTTAAGACGTCGTCCATTTCCGACATCCCAGCTGTTCTCTTGCATGAACCTCTGTCTCCACCCGTAACCTCCTCTTCCGTGCACTCTGTGAACCTCAGCCACTACCGTGTGCACCTTGCCCTCATTACACATGGTCTCCCCACGTCCCTATGTGTCTGTTGTCTCCTCCAATGATCGTCCACGCTGCCTATCATCCAGACTTCCCTCCACCTCACTTAGGAAGGTATTCAAAACCTCATCCAGCATTCCATCCTGTTGCATTACACGCTCACCATCATTGCTCGCCATCGTCGTCTGCTCTGGCACCGTCCCCACCGGTAACATAGCACGTGATTCCATCTCCGCCTCTGCTTTATCCACTTCCTCACTCCAACTGCACGATGCCTGCCTTTCAGCCGTACCTGTCTCCGGCACCACAGAACCCAACTGCTGATCCACCGGTGTTGGCATCTGTTCCCTCCGTCCTGGCTTCCTATGGCATTGGGTTGCCATATGGCCAAATGACCCGCACAGCCTGCATGTCCTTCTCTGTCCTGCATAGTATACGTAGACCTGCATTCGGAACTCTTCCAATAGTGATTGCCGTAGCATCATCTTAAGTATTGATTGCCGTAACATCATCTTAAAATTGAAGGATCCCTCGGGCAGTCCCACATAAGGCCCATCCTTCCACACTCCCAATTCCGCCACATGAATCTTGCCATAATGATGGAATACCGCTACCACGTCATACTCTGTAGCTTCAAAGGGCACATTTCTGACTTCTATATATGTCACATAGCTGGATACATCATGTAGACATACCACCACTGCTGTATTCACGGCCATCCTCTTCTCTTGGTACGTGTCGACTATTCTTGAGAAAAATCCAGCATTTATGAATTTGATGAAAATCCTTGTTACTCCGTTAACAGCCACACCATACAGCTCTTCATTGGGTATCCCATACACATCACAGACAATCATAGGGAGTATCACCTGCATTGTAGAACTGCTTAGGGTACCACATACCAGCTCAACACAGACAGTATTTACACAGCGTCCATGTCTGTCTGCCATTATGATTGCTGAGATTCACCACCCCCCACCAGGGGACAGCAGAGGCAAGCTCAGAATGCATCCTCTCACTTCAGAGGTCGAGAGATGAATGACGAATGATGTGCGTAATTACCTATTGTTAGTTATAGGATCAACAATGTTCTTTTTAGTAAATTTTCATATTTGCTTAAATTTCTAGTGATTCTAGCACTTTTAAATTCCTCTCATAATCACGAATTTTATTTTATGGATTGTTGTGATAGAGACACAGGCCTTATCTCTAGGCTTTATTGAACATAGAATCTTCATAGTACTTCTGCAACAACAAAATATAATGACTAGTACATCTAATAATTGCTTCTACAGGGAGGGTGATGTCTTGCATATGTCAAGAGAAAAGTTATAACTACAGGCCACATATTTAAGCTCACCATGTAATCTGCATCACTAATATATGGATATAAGAGAAGAGAATCACACACCATGTGTTGGCGCCCATGACACACACCAAGCTGTTGTTGTTGTTAAGGGCCCCGAGAGGTGGTGCAGTATTATCCTGCTGCTGCTCCCCACTGGAGCAGTATCACTACAATCTCCCCCTTCTAAATTATCAGAGACAGTAATCTCCCAAACTGTTAGGTGGGCGACACATACGTCCCGACCTTCGTAGCCCTTGAGCCTCTTCAACAGGTTCAATATTTTCCAGCGGGACTGACTAACTGCTGGAGCAGAATCCTCTATTTCCATAGGGGTAGTCTCAAGGGGCTTTCCATGAGAAAACGAAGCATCTTTCGCATCTATTGGTGTATCTTGAGATTCCACACTAATGGGGATTTCAACTGGGGCTACATGTCTTGTAGATACTGTAGTCTCTTCACCATTTTGGTAGCGAATGTGGGCTTGGGCTTGCAGGAGCTCTACCTCTTCCACTAAAGGATCCGTCTTGTTCATCCTACGGTAACTCTTCAGGAGAATGGGTCCAGGATGACATAACCAAGTTGGCACAGAGGCTCCCTAAGAGGAACGACGTGAATAGTTGAGGAGTCTTTCATGAGGGGTTGCATTAGTAGCTGTGCACAGCAATGATCTAATAGAGTGAAGAGCATCAGGTAGGATAGTTTGCCAGTGTTGAACAGGTAGATTGCGTGACTTCAATGTCATTGTAACTGCCTTCCACATAGTACCATTGAACCGCTCCACTTGACCATTGCCTTGAGGGCTGTAGCTTGTTGTTCTGCTGCAGGCAATACCTTTGCTAGCCAAAAACTCCTGAAGTTCGTTACTCATGAACGAGGATCCCCTGTCTGAATGGATATAAGCTGGCATACCAAAAATAGATAACTGTGAAAGACAACTAATAACAGTTGAAGCAGTCATATTTGCACAGGGAAACACAAAGGGAAACCTTGAACATTCATCTACTATCTTAAGGAAATATCTATTCTGATTTATGCTTGGTAGAGGTCCTTTGAAATCTATATTCAGTCTCTCAAAAGGCTGGGTGGATTTTATGAGATGAGTCTTCTCTGGCTGATGAAAGTTTGCTGCCGCCCTCTTCCTCGTCCCAGCGTCCTCCTCCTTGTGACCGGGGTGTCCACACGATGAACCTCTACCACCACCTTCATCGATGCCTTCCGACCAGAGATCGTCACGCCCCCGCCAGCCTCACCAGCACCAACAACCGCCTCCTGCTGCTCAGCTGCCATGGACACAAGCTCCGGACTGGCCGATGGCACAGCCGTGGAGACCACATCTGTAGACGGGAACATGTTATGCAAAACCGACGATAATGTAGCATCCAATTCCTCCACTTCTGCTATCGCCTGGTCCTCCCCAAAATCCTGCTGTACCACCTGCGATGCAGGCAACTCGGGAGACGTCAGCTCCAATTCTGACTCCACCACTGACTCCTCAGTCTCCTCACTCCAAAGGTGACCATGCCCACCATCTCCTTGTCATCTATGTGTGGGAGCCTCCTGCCCAACGTCATTTGTTGCTTCACCGGCCGGCCTCCTGGCCTGCCCTCACTGCTCACACGCTGCCGCCATATGATCATAGGCTCCGCAAAGGCAGCCCGTCCATCGTTGGCCAGCATATGACACCATGACCTGCGTGCAGAAGTCATTAAGGTACACATATGACGGTATGGCCTGGCGAAGAGACATCTTAAGGGTAAACGTACCTTCATGGAGACCAGCATTCACCCCAGCCTCCAACTTGCTGTGTTTTGAAGATTGAGACACTTATGCAACATATGGGAATCTTTATTCAGGAAACGTTTCGCCACACAGTGGCTTCATCAGTCCGATACAAAGTAGAAAGGCGTAAGGAGAGGAGGAGTTTGAGGTAATCAGTCCCTCAGCCTGGAGTCGATGTGTTCAGTCCATCAATCTTGTAGATCGATGTGTTCAGTCCATCAATCTTGTAGATTGATAGACTAAACACATCGACTCCAGGCTGAGGGACTGATTACCTCAAACTCCTCCTCTCCTTACGCCTTTCCACTTTGTATTGGACTGATGAAGCCACTGTGTGGCGAAACGTTTCCTGAATAAAGATTCCCATATGTTGCATAAGTGTCTCAATCTTCAACTAGTCGGTTTTTCAAACCATTCGTCATTGCTGTGTTTTGCCATGTGTACCACTCCGTATCTGCTGAAAACACTGCGGAGATCCATTGCATCGGCCTCGAAGGGCACGTTACGCAGTTTTACCCATGTGTATTGTCGTGAGACATCCGCCATATGCACATGCACTGCAGGGAACACATCTACGCAGACCTCACTCCCTAGTTCTCCGTATCCAACTTTGGCTACGCCATATCTCTACCAAGCATAAAGATATTGTTTTTTGTTGGGTCCCTGGTCATGTTGACGTACAGGGCAATAAACAGGCAGACACTGCTGCACAGTCAGCAGTACATGACCTACCAGTTTCATATACAGGTGTTCCATTTACGGACTATTTTGCTGTAATAGCTACCCACCCTCACACCCATTGGCAACAACGTTGGTCTAATCTACTCGGTAACAAACTTCATTCTATTAAACCGAGTACAGGTTACTGGCCGTCTTCTTATCAGTGCCGAGGTTGGGAGTTAAGTTTAATACGTTTATTATGCACCCCATACCCATCCAGTGGGATACATAATGGGTCCAGGGACTGGGCCTCAAAGTTTTTATAGCTGAGCAAGTTACAGAGGTAATGAACTCACAATTTACAGAGGTAATGAACTCCAGGTAGGTCTAGTCACAATCATGACAACTTACAAAGGTATTTACAGATTACAGAGGTGCACAATGGGTCCAGGGACCGGGCTCCAAAGTTTTGATGGCTGAACTAGGTACAAGGTAATGAACTCACAAGCTACAAAGGTAATGAACTCACAAGTTACAAAGGTAATGAATACTGTAAGAATGGTTACTTACGTGTATACATGGCTGCAATCATGAACAAATTTTAGAGTAATGAGCAATTCACACTTCCACACCCGGTCACAACTGTAGTGAGTTATTGGTGCAAATGTTGATTGCTGAGTCTCTCTCTCTCTCACACACACACACACACACACACATACAAATTCATACACACACACATAATCACACACACACACACACACACACACACACACACACACACACACACACACACACACACACACACACACACACACACACAGAAGTAAGACACGAGAGAGAGGGGTGGGTAGATTGCATTTTCCTAGACTGCAGGAAGGCCTTTGACACAGTTCCCCACAAGAGATTAGTGCAGAAGCTGGAGGATCAGGCGCACGTAAAATGGAGGGCACTGCAATGGATAAGGGAATACCTGACAGGGAGGCAGCAACGAGTCATGGTACGTGAAGAGGTATCACAGTGGGCGCCTGTTACGAGCGGGGTCCCACAGGGGTCAGTTCTAGGACCAGTGCTATTTTTGATATATGTGAACGACATGATGGAAGGAATAGACTCTGAAGTGTCCCTGTTCGCAGATGACGTGAAGTTGATGAGAAGAATTAAATTGGACGAGGATGAGGCAGGACTGCAAAGAGACCTGGACAGGCTGGACACCTGGTCCAGCAAATGGCTTCTCGAATTCAATCCAGCCAAATGCAAAGTCATGAAGATTGGGGAGGGGCAAAGAAGACTGCAGACAGAGTATAGGCTAGGTGGACAAAGACTACAGACCTCACTCAGGGAGAAAGACCTTGGGGTGACCATAACACCGAGCACATCACCGGAGGCACACATCAACCAAATAACCGCTGCAGCATACGGGCGCCTGGCAAACCTGAGAATAGTGTTCCGATACCTTAATAAGGAATCGTTCAAGACACTGTACACTGTGTATGTTAGGCCCATACTGGAGCATGCAGCACCAGTCTGGAACCCACACCTGGTCAAGCACGTCAAGAAGTTAGAGAAAGTACAAAGGTTTGCAACAAGGCTAGTCCCAGAGCTCAAGGGAATGTCGTACGAGGAAAGGTTAAGGGAAATCGGACTGACGACATTGGAGGACAGAAGGGTCAGGGGAGACATGATAACGACATACAAGATACTGCGGGGAATAGACAAGGTGGACAGAGATAGGACGTTCCAGAGAGGGGACACAGGGACAAGGGGTCACAACTGGAAGCTGAAGACTCAGACGAGTCACAGGGACGTTAGGAAGTATTTCTTCAGTCATAGAGTTGTCAGCAACTGGAATAGCCTAGCAAGTGAAGTAGTGGAGGCAGGAACCATACATAGTTTTAAGAAGAGGTATGACAAAGCTCAGGAAGCAGAGAGAGAGAGGATCCAGTAGCGATCAGTGAAGAGGCAGGGCCAGGAGCTGAGTCTCGACCCCTGCAACCACAATTAGGTGAATTAGGTGAGTACACACACATACACAAACTCATACACACACACACACACACACACTCATACACACACACACACACTCATACACACACACACACTCATACTCACACACACAAGCAAGACTGGATCTTGTGTTCACCCTGAGCAGTTCAGACATTGAGGACATCACTTACGAGAGGCCCCTTGGAGCTAGCGATCATGTGGTGCTGAGTTTTGATTATATAGTAGAGTTACAAGTGGAGAAGGTAACAGGAACTGAAGGGGTCAGGCCAAACTATAAAAGGGGGGACTACACAGGTATGAGAAACTTCCTGCAGGAGGTTCAGTGGGACAGAGAAATGGTAGGAAAATCAGTAAACGAGATGATGGAATATGTGGCAACAAAGTGCAAGGAGGCAGAGGAAAGTTTTGTTCCCAAGGGAAACAGAAATAATAGGAAGACCAAAACGAGTCCTTGGTTTACCCGAAGGTGTAGGGAGGCAAAAACTAAGTGCAACAGAGAATGGAAAAGGTACAGGAGGCATAGGACCCAGGAAAACAAGGAGATTAGTAGAAGATCCAGAAACGAGTATGCACAGATAAGGAGGGAGGCCCAGCGACAGTATGAAAACGACATAGCATCGAAAGTCAAATCTGACCCGAAACTGCTGTATAGCCACATTAGGAGGAAGACAACAGTCAAGGACCAGGTGATAAGGCTGAGGAAAGAAGGTGGAGAACTCACAAGAAATGATCAAGAGGTATGTGAGGAGCTCAACACGAGATTTAAGGAAGTATTTACAGTAGAGTCAGGAAGGACTCTGGGGGGACAGACCAGATGAGGACACCAGCAAGGAATACACCAACAAGTGTTGGACGACATACATACAGATGAGGAGGAGGTGAAGAAACTGCTAAGGGACATCGATACCTCAAAGACAATGGGACCGGACAACATCTCCCCGTGGGTCCTTAGAGAGGGAGCAGATATGTTGTGCGTGCCACTTACCACAATCTTCAACACGTCCCTGGAAACTGGGCAACTACCTGAGGTATGGAAGACGGCAAATGTAGTTCCCATTTTTAAAAAAGGAGACAGAAAAGAGGCACTAAACTATAGACCTGTGTCATTGACGTGTATAGTATGCAAAATTATGGAGAAGATTATCAGGAGGAGAGTGGTGGAGCACCTGGAACGGAACAAGAGTATAAATGCCAACCAGCACGGATTCATGGAAGGCAAATCCTGTGTCACAAACCTTCTGGAGTTTTATGATAAAATAACAGAAGTAAGACACGAGAGAGAGGGGTGGGTTGATTGCATCTTCTTGGACTGCAAGAAGGCCTTTGACACAGTTCCTCACAAGAGATTAGTGCAGAAGCTAAAGCATCAGGCGCATATAACAGGAAGGGCACTGCAATGGATCAGAGAATACCTGACAGGGAGACAACAACGAGTCATGGTACGTAATGATGTATCACAGTGGGCACCTGTGACGAGCGGGGTCCCACAGGGGTTGGTCCTAAGACCAGTGCTATTTTTGGTATATGTGAACGACATGATGGAAGGGTTAGACTCAGAAGTGTCCCTGTTTGCAGATGATGTGAAGTTAATGAGGAGAATTAAATCTGATGAGGACCAGGCAGGACTTCAAAGAGACCTGGACAGACTGGACACCTGGTCCAGCAAATGGCTTCTCGAATTTAATCCTGCCAAATGCAAAGTCATGAAGATAGGGGAAGGGCACAGAAGACCACAGACCGAGTATAGGCTAGGTGGCCAAAGACTGCAAACCTCACTCAAGGAGAAAGATCTTGGGGTGAGTATAACACCGAGCATGTCTCCGGAAGCACACATCAACCAGATAACTGCTGCAGCATATGGGCGCCTGGCAAACCTGAGAACAGCATTCCGATACCTTAGTAAGGAATCGTTCAAGACACTGTACACCGTGTATGCCAGGCCCATACTGGAGTATGCAGCACCTGTTTGGAACCCGCACTTGATAAAGCACGTCAAGAAACTAGAGAAAGTACAAAGGTTTGCGACAAGGTTAGTTCCAGAGCTAAGGGGAATGTCCTATGAAGAAAGATTAAGGGAAATCGGCCTGACGACACTGGAGGACAGGAGGGTCAGGGGAGACATGATAACGACATATAAAATACTGCGTGGAATAGACAAGGTGGGCAAAGACAGGATGTTCCAGGGAGGGGACACAGAAACAAGAGGCCACAATTGGAAGTTGAAGACACAAATGAGTCAGAGAGATATTAGGAAGTATTTCTTCAGTCATAGAGTTGTAAGGCAGTGGAATAGCCAAGAAAATGACGTAGTGGAGGCAGGAACCATACACAGTTTTAAGACGAGGTTTGATAAAGCTCATGGAGCGGGGAGAGAGAGGGCCCAGTAGCAACCGGTGAAGAGGCGGGGCCAGGAGCTAAGACTCGACCCCTGCAACCACAAATAGGTGAGTACAAATAGGTGAGTACACACACACACACACACACACACACACACACACACACACACGCACACACACACACACACACTCACACACTCATACACATACACACAAACACACACACACACACACACACACACACACACACACACACACACACACACACACACACACACACACACACACACACACATGCACATATGTGGTAATGCTTTATTTACAGCTAGCAAAGTCAGGGTATTTCTCCAGAATGGTCTGTAATATACCACTGTGGATAAAATACTTAGCCATTTCTTGAACACTTCTGAGTGAGTTGTTTCTAAATTCATTAATTTTATTGCACTACAGTACATAATGACGCAGGGTGTGACAATAATCCATCTGGCAAAGTTTACATTTCGTTTGGTCTACATCTGGTGGTGGTGATTTAACCTGCCAAAGATACTTGTAACCCAGCCGGAGCCGGGCGGTAGTGACATCCAAGAGTCTGCTTATTTTGTTGGATGCACCATAGACATGTGGCTCCTCCTGCATGATAGAATGATGATAGATGGACTCACTGGTGTCAATCTCCCTGAGCCTTAAGTCCATAAAATTCAGCTGAAGTTCTTTTCGTATTATTGTTCTCAAACTACTACCTGACAAGCCAAGATTGTAATCTACTCCCTCTTTGAAAGCATACAGCTTAGCCAATTTATCAGTTCTATCATGCATCTGAAGACCAATGTGAGATGGAATCCACAGCATGTGCACTCTGACTCCATTGTCCACAATCCTACCATACCTGTGTCTGGCTTCTGACACAAGCATGCCACAATTTATGCTTAATGAGTTGAGAGCATTTATGGATGACAGAGAATCAGTTACAATTAAACTGTCAATCTTTGATACATAGATGCATTTCAGTGCAAGGAGTATGGCAAACAGTTCTGTCTGAAGGGTAGAGGCCCAATTATTGATTGGGCCTCTACCCTTCAGACAGAACTGTTTGCCATACTCCTTGCACTGAAATGCATCTATGTATCAAAGATTGACAGTTTAATTGTAACTGATTCTCTGTCATCCATAAATGCTCTCAACTCATTAAGCATAAATTGTGGCATGCTTGTGTCAGAAGCCAGACACAGGTATGGTAGGATTGTGGACAGTGGAGTCAGAGTGCACATGCTGTGGATTCCCGAGGTTGGGAGACTACTCTCTCCTGCCTTCGCATTGGCCACACTAATCTTACTCATGGGTATCTCATGGAGAGGCACCCCGTTCCTCTCTGTGAGAAGTGTCAGGTTCCAGTATCGGTTAGCCACATTCTGTTAGACTGCCCTCTCTATCAACGAGCACGCAGAATTTACCTCCAACATCGTCTCCGCTCTACTACTCTCTCTTTACCTTCCCTTCTTGCTGATGGACCCTCCTTTAATCCTGACTCTCTCATTGACTTCTTGACAACGACTGATTTACTCTACAAACTCTCATGATGATACCTTTCGCACTCCCCTCAGCCCTTTCTACCTCAATCTCATGCTACCCTCTACCCCTGCACTATCCACTGCCCCACTGTTCTCTGTAACCTACTAATCATCCCTCTCCCTTTTCCCACCTGATACCCTTGCTTCCTTCCTGCCCTGCAGTGCTGTATAGCCCTTGCGGTTTAGCGCTTCTTTTTTATTATAATAATAATATTACGTATCTGATACAAACATAAAATATAACACAAAAAATAATCATGCGAGTCAAAGCTAAATATAGAAGAGAAGAGAGTCCTGGTGATGGAGTTTAGCACAGCATCAGCAAAGTTTCAGTGGTCTTATCATAGCAAATGTACAGTATGATATTTTCTGTGGAGTCGAAAGTGAAAATGACTTCCACACCAATGAACACAGGCAGCCAAAACTTCAGTAGTTGGTCAATGGAGAATGTCGGAGAGAGCAACGGTCAGCAAGCTGTATGTAGTGACGCAGCGCAACATATTAGACAGATGCCAACTGGTGCATTAAAAAGAACGGCTTTGCGTAAACTTTCGTTGGCTATGGGATCCAAAGGAAAACTGTCCATATTGCCTTCAAAAGGGAAATTGTCGATATAGCATGCAAAAGGTGAATTTTAGATATGTTGCGCCTTTTCTCTCAAGGCGATTCGCAGGGCTGTAAGACAAAAAAACACAACAGTTAAAAAGCCTGACAGTCATTCACACGCTAGGTAGAAGACCTTTATAAGAGAGGGTGAGGACCAAGAAAAATTACGTTAATAAACAAAAGTCAAGTCATAATGTAAATACACAACACCAAGAATAATATAACAATAACATATGAGTTGCACTTCATACTTAATAAAGATCTGATGGGAGCAGACACTCAATTGAAGGGTCCCTCTTAAACTGCCACTGGGTGGGGAAAAAAGGTAGGGGGCGGGAAAAGTGAGGTGACATTGCCTGCCATTTACCATTCATTCATGCTTCCTCTCGCTTAACTAATGAATTTTTCCTTTACAAAACACTTTGATAAATTAGACACATGTGCAACTCTTGGGTATCTTTATCGAGGAAGCGTTTCGCCACACAGTGGCTTCATCAGTCCATACAAAGGAGAAACTTGAAGAACAGGAGGAGAATGAGGTAATCAGTCCCTCAACCTTGAGTCGATGTGGTCAGTCCATCAATCTTGAATAGAATATGGCATATGTGCGGAGAAGCAGCTTATAAACCATAGGCAGGAGAGGTGCAGCAGTCGTAGGTGGTGTCACATTTGTCCAATGCGGAAGTAGGTCGTGCCCAAGGGTTAGGCAAGTGAAGAATTTCCAAGTATTAAGATCCCAAGAAGTTGCAGTGTCTGACAGGATTGTTGATGAATGGTTCAGAGAACCGACATGTTGTTAAATTAGACACATGTGCAACAATTGGGTATCTTTATTGAGGAAACGTTTCGCCACACAGTGGCTTCATCAGTCCATACTGATGAACGTATCGGTTCTCTGAACCATTCATTAACAATCCTGTCAGACACTGCAACTTCTTGGGATCTTAATACTTGGGAATTCTTCACTTGCCTAACCCTTGGGAACGACCTATTTCCGCATTGAACAAATGTGGCACCACCTACGACTGCTGCACCTCTTCTGCCTACGGTTTATAAGCTGCTTCTCCGCACATATGCCGTATTCTATTCAAGATTGATGGACTGACCACATCGACTCAAGGTTGAGGGACTGATTACCTCACTCTCCTCCTGTTCTTCAAGTTTCTCCTTTGTATGGACTGATGAAGCTACTGTGTGGCGAAACGTTTCCTCAATAGAGATACCCAAGAGTTGCACATGTGTCTAATTTATCAACGTGTCGGTTCTCTGAACCATTCATCAACAAAACACTTTGAGTTCATTATTTATGTTCCCTATTTCCTTCTTGAATTTGATATGTTTATCTGTTCATTGTTTTTAAGTACCATTGGACGGGAGAATATGGCTCTGTAGAAAATAAAACGTATTTGTCCTCACTTCTTCTTTCACATTACTTCTTAGTAGTGTCATTCTTTTATTTCTATCCTTTACATGATGAACATCTGTGATTTGATTGATATACCAAGGTGAGGTGAAGTATAAAATTGTTTTGGAGATTCAAATGACGCTTTTTTATTAATTTCGGCTAAAATTAGGAAATTTATATTTAAAATACTAATTCACAAGGGCCGGGTCACAAACTGGTAAAAACCCGGGCGGGACAACTCGGGCGAACCTGCTACTACTACTAATTAATAGTTTTATTTTACTAAAACTGACAACGAAAATCAACATGTTTTCCCACTTGTAGTAAATAATTTTAACCTTTCTTTACAGCTGAGAATGAGGTACATGAAATGGGAAAACTTTAATTTCCTTCTCTGCACTACAACTACCTTCATCTTCATTATAGATATTACATCATGTTCTAAAAGCACAAACATGAGAGAGGTATGAAAACGAAATTTTTCAAAAATTAAGTAAATGTTTTCATGCACAGCTACTTACACTAGCAAACAAAATTGAACTTTTTATCCAGTTGAGAAACCAAATTGGTTGATTTAAGATAAAACTGATGAGCTGATCAAGAATCTGAGCTTCATCTCTATCACTTAAGATTTTTAAATCTTATTATCAATATTACCTAAAAATCATCGGTATTATATTAGATATTACATTAGATATTAATCTTTCTGAAAATAAATTCATTATATACATATATTTCTGCTTAAATAGCAACGCTTTCTTGCCGAATAAGACAAGCTAAAATTTTGCCGAATAAGACAAGCAATAATTTTGCAAAAATCATTTTGAACTTAACGAAAAAATATATTTAATTTTTTGGTGTATTAAATTACTGTAAACTAATCTAAAATATATTTAGTTGGATTAGGCAAAATTAAGTATCGTTTGCTATAATAAGGTTAGGTAAGTTTCCTAAGGTTCTTTTGGTACAAAATTATTAATTTTTATATTAACATAAATGAAAAAATATACATTTAAACGTATAAGAGAAAATTTTAGAAAGGACTTAATTTTAAATGTGTTCTTGCTAATTGACCAGTTTTACCTATTTGGCACGACATATATAAGGATTCGAACCCATACTGTTTTGGTCCGCCTCATGGTGAGTGAAAACCACATGATGCTCTAACCCACAGGACCACAAAATCCCACAAAGAATCACTCACCCAACAGAGCTAGGTGGTTTACCATGATCTGAGGACATATGGTTAGAATCCTTGGCTAGTATTAGTGTTGTTATTGATCAATACCACTCGTTCATGAATGCAATAATATAAAATACTGTTTGCTGAGGTTAGTACACCAAACGGGGAGGAGAATGAAATTAGCTCTGAGGCACCCACACCACCGCAAGTTCTCAGATCACCATAAAACCCCTAGCTCTGCTGGGTGCGTGATACTTTGTAGGATTTTGTGGTCCTGTGGGTTAGATCATCATGTTGCTTTTGCTCACCATGAGGCGGGCCAAAAACCCATGGGTTCGAATCCTTGGCTAGTCGCAGTGTTGTTATTGATCAATACCACTCATTTGTGGGTACAATAATATATACTTATATATATATATATATATATATATATATATATATATATATATATATATCTTTCTTTCAACACACCGGCCGTATCCCACCGAGGCGGGGTGGCCCAAAAGGAAAAACGAAAGTTTCTCCTTTTACATTTAGTAATATATACAGAAAGGGTTACTAGCCTTTTGCTCCCGGCATTTTAGTCTCCTCTTACAACACGCATGGCTTATGGAGGAAGAGTTCTGTTATATATATATATATATATATATATATATATATATATATATATATATATATATATATATATATATATATATATATATATATATAAATATATATATATATATATATATATATATATATATATATATATATATATATATATATATATATATATATATATATATATATATATATATATATATATATATGCAATTAGATCACAGTAAACAGGTGATTTCAGAATATGCAAAACAACCACTGTGAAAGAATAGTGAAATTCCAAGCGCTTTCATGACTTCTCACATTATCAAGGACATACAGTTCCTTGATAATGTGAGAAGTCACGAAAACGCTTGGAATTTCACTATTCTTTCACAGTGGTTGTTTTGCATATTCTGAAATCACCTGTTTACTGTGATCTTATTGCATATACAGTGGACCCCCGCATAACGATCACCTCCGAATGCGACCAATTATGTAAGTGTATTTATGTAATTGCGTTTGTACGTGTATGTTTGGGGGTCTGAAATGGAATAATCTACTTCACAATATTCCTTATGGGAACAAATTCGGTCAGTACTGGCACCTGAACATACTTCTGGAGTGAAAAAATATCGTTAACCGGGGGTCCACTGTATATATACAGTGGACCCCCCGGTTAACAATATTAACTGGGGGTCCACTGTAAATATACAGTTTACCCCCGGTTAACGATATTTTTTCACTCCAGAAGTATGTTCAGGTGCCAGTACTGACCGAATTTGTTCCCATAAGGAATATTGTGAAGTAGATTATTCCATTTCAGACCCCCAAACATACACGTACAAACGCAATTACATAAATACACTTACATAATTGGTCGCATTCGGAGGTGATCGTTATGCGGGGGTCCACTGTATATATACATTATATATATATATATATATATATATATATATATATATATATATATATATATATATATATATATATATATATATATATATATATATGAGAGTTCATCATATGCCGAAATTATCGTAAGGCGAATTAATTTTCCCCATAAGAAATAATGAAATCAAATTAATCCGTTCCTGACACCCCAGAGTATGGAAAAAAAAAAATTTTACTACATGAAATATTAATTTTAATACACACAAACTGAAGAAGACATGCACAGTTAATACTCTACTAAGAATAGAATACATGACACTTACCTTTATTGAAGATCTGGTGATGATTGATGGGATGGGAGGAGGGGAGAGTGTGGAAGTTGTTATTGTTTAGAAGGGGAATCCCCTTCCATTAGGACTTGAGATATCAAGTCCTTTTCCGGGGTTACTTCCCTTCTTCTTTTAATGCCACTAGGACCAGTTTGAGAGTCGCTGGACCTCTGTCGCACAACATATCTGTCCATAGAGCTCTGTACCTCACATTCCTTTATGATTTGTCTAAAGTGGTTCACAACATTGTCATTGTAATAGTCACAAGCACAGCTTGCAATAGCTGTGTGAGGGTGATTTTCATCCATAAAGGTTTGCACTTCAAGCCACTTTGCACAGATTTCCTTAATCTTTGAAGTAGGCAACTTCTTCAATTTCTCTCTCCCCTCCTCCGAAGCAGTTTCCTCAGGTCTGGCCTCTTGCTGTTGAAGATGATCTAGCAGCTCATCAGTGGTTAGTTCTTCATTGTCCTCCTTCACCAACTCTTCCACATCCTCCCCTCTAACCTCCAACCCCAAGGACTTCCCCAATGCCACAATTGATTCCACAACTGGCATAGCCTTCTCAGGCTTAGCCTCAAACCCTTCAAAATCCCTTTTGTCTACACATTCTGGCCACAGTTTCTTCCAAGCAGAGTTCAAGGTCCTCTTAGTCACTCCCTCCCAAGCCTTACCTATAAGGTTTACACAGCGGAGGATACTAAAGTGATCTCTCCAAAACTCTCTTAGAATCAATCGAGTGTCTGAGGTCACTTCAAAGCACTTTTGAAACATAGCTTTTGTGTAGAGTTTTTTAAAGTTTGAAATGACCTGCTGGTCCATGGGCTGCAGGAGAGGAGTGGTATTAGGAAGCAAAAACTTCACTTTGATATAGCTCATGTCCCCAGAAATTCGCTCTGCCAAGTCTGAAGGATGACAAGGAGCATTGTCTAATACCAGGAGGCGCTCAAGGTCCAATTTATTTTCCAGGAGGTAATTTTTCACAGTGGGGGCAAATGCATGGTGTAACCAGTCATAGAAAAAGTCCCTAGTGACCCATGCCTTACTGCTTGCCCTCCACAGCACACACAAATTAGCCTTGAGCCTGAACGCTCTGGGAGTTTCAGAGTGATACACTAATAAAGGCTTCACTTTGCAATCACCACTAGCAATAGCACACATCAAGAGAGTAAGCCTGTCTTTCATAGGCTTATGTCCAGGGAGTGCCTTTTCCTCCTGAGTAATGTAGGTCCTGTTTGGCATTTTCTTCCAAAACAGGCCTGTTTCGTCACAATTAAACACCTGTTCAGGTTTCAGTCCTTCACTGTCTATGTACTCCTTGAATTCCTTCACATATTTTTCAGCCGCTTTTTGGTCCGAACTAGCAGCCTCACCATGCCTTATCACACTATGTATGCCACTACGATTCTTAAATCTCTCAAACCAACCTTTGCTGGCCTTAAATTCACTCACATCACTAGTTGCAGGCATTTTTCTAATTAAATCGTCATGCAACTTCCTAGCCTTTTCACATATGATCGCTTGAGAGATGGTATCTCCTGCTATCTGTTTTTCGTTTATCCACACCAACAACAGTCTCTCAATATCTTCAAGTACTTGCAATCTCTGTTTCAAAAACAAACTTGCATCTTTTGCAAGAACAGCTTCCTTGATTGCTGTTTTGTTGGCCACAATAGTAGCAATGGTTGATTGGGGTTTAGTATACAACCTGGCCAGCTTCGAGACACGCACTCCACTTTCTTACTTATCAATTATCTCTTTCTTCATTTCCATAGTAATTTTCACCCTTTTTCCCGCAAGGTTGGCACTAAAAGCTTTCTAGGGGCCCATGGTGACTTATTTTGCAGCTAAAATCACTAAAAACACTGTGATAATATGAAATGTACCGAATGTATGCCTGGATGCGACCGCACTGGCTGGCTTGTAAACATTGGCATGCACGGGGCAGTTGAGGCCACATGTGGGACGTGTCCCGGACGAATTGCATGAGGCGAGGCAAAATTTTTGCGTTAAAATGTATCGTATGGCGGATTTAACGTAATGCGATGCCATCGTAAGGCGGGGGTCCACTGTATATATATATATATATATATATATATATATATATATATATATATATATATATATATATATATATATATATATATATATATATATATATATATATATATATATATATGTGTATGTATATATATATACAGCAGACCGTTATTTAACATGGTAGTTACGTTCCTGAAAACACCGTGTTAGGTAAAAACCGTGTTAGATGAACTGAAGAACTTATGGGAAAAATAGAGTTACATTCCTGAGAGCCCCAAAAAAGCCAAAGAACTTTTTTTTTAGGCCTCCACATCTTACAAAATGAAAAGTGAATATGTAATTGCAGTTCATTGTTGTGATGTATTATGTTGTTTTTACTGCCTTAGACTACAAATGTAACAGAAATAATAGTATTTCTTACCATAAATTGTGGGTGCTGGTGTTTGTGAATGATTGTGAAGAGTGGAGAGTTATGCTGTGGCCCTACTGGTCTGAGGTGGATGGTAGAAGTCTTGGTACTGAAGTTGATGGTTGTACTGGAGTGTCTAACTTTGTCATTCAGTCAATAAAGTCGTTCAGCAAGTCAGTCAAGTGATTCAGTAAGTCAGTCAAGTGATTCAGTAAGTCAGTCAAGTGATTCAGTAAGTCAGTCAAGTGATTCAGTAAATCAGTCAAGTCGTTCAGTAATTTATTTATTTATTTATTTATTTATTTATTTATTTATTAACAATTTGAGCACACATACAGAGGTACAAAAAAATACAGATAAGAGCAGCATGCCAAAGCCACTTATACTATGCATAGCATTATGGGCTGGCTTAAAATTAACTTAAGATTAACTAAGCAATGATGAAATCAGTGATAAAACATTAATGTAAACAGATTACTATAAAGCACAAGTGAGTATTACAAAGACAGGTCATATGGTTGCATGCATTGTTGTACATTCAGTCGTATGGAGTATTCTGTTAGGTAGTGTATTTAAAAAATAATAAAGTAAGATTGGGTTTTAGGTTTAACATTTATGTGATATAATTGTGAGAAACATTTAAGATATACAATTTATAAGGTTCAGTTATTCAGTATTTATTTGGTTTTGGGTGAGTAAGTGATCTTTGAGAAGAGACTTGAATTTATAAACAGGTAGTGTTTCTTTTATATTTACAGGTAATGAATTCCAGATTTTAGGGCCTTTTATGTGCATTGAGTTTTTGCATAGTGTGAGATGGACACGAGGAACATCAAAGAGTGATCTGTGCCTTGTGTTATGGTCATGTGTTCTGTTGAGGTTGGCAAGGAGATGTTTGAGGGGAGGGTTAATATCAGAGTTAAGTGTTCTATGTATGTAATAGGTGCAGTAATAAGTATGGATGTTTTGTATGGTGAGTAGGTTTAGTGTATTGAATATTGGTGGAGTGTGCTGCCTGTAGTGAGAATTTGTTATCATTCTAACTGCAGCCTTTTGTTGGGTAATTAGTGGTCTGAGATGGTTAATTGTTGTTGAGCCCCATGCACAAATTCCATAGGTGAGATAGGGGTAAATAAGAGAGTGATATAGGGCCAGGAGGGCTGACTGTGGAGCATAGTACCGTATCTTTGATAGTATGCCTACAGTCTTGGAAATTTTCTTAGAAATTTGTTGTATATGTGTATGAAATTTGAGTCTATTATCAAGGTGGATTCCTAAGAATTTTCCCTCTGCTAGCTTTGTGATAGGTGATCCGTTTATCATTATGTTAAGAGGGACATCTGTAGCTCTGTTACCAAACTGAATGAAGTAGGTTTTGTCAATGTTTAGTGTAAGTTTGTTAGTCCTCATCCAGGTAGATATTTTCTGTAATTCGGTATTTACAGTATTGGCTAGCGTGACTGGGCTCGGGTGGGAGAAGACGTATGTAGTGTCATCTGCAAATAGTGTGGGTTTGAGTAATTGCGAAGCATTTGGTAGGTCATTTATGTATAGGACAAAGAGAAGAGGGCCAAGGACACTTCCCTGTAGGACACAAACTGTAATTGGTTGTGCAGAAGAGTTTGCCCCATTTGCGTACACATATTGGCTTCTGTTGCTGAGGTATGACTTGAGGTAGTTGAGGGAGTGCCCTCTTATACCATAGTGTGACAATTTTACGTGGAGCAAGTCATGGTCAACTGTATCAAAAGCTTTACGTAAGTCAATGAAGATCCCCAGTGGGACTTCTTTTTTCTCTATTGCAGTGTATATATGTTCTAGCATGTGTATAATAGCATCATTAGTATTTTTATTAGGCCTGAATCCAAATTGGCAGGGGTTGAGTATGTTTAGGGAGATAAGGTAGGAGTAGATTCGTTTATGAATTAATTTTTCGAAGATTTTTGAGAGAGGGTGTAAGTTGGATATTGGCCTATAGTTATTCAACTCTGTTTGGTCTCCTCCTTTGTGGATCGGGGTGACCCTTGCTATTTTGAGTACTGTAGGGAAGGTGGAGGATTCAATAGATTTGTTAAAGAGTGTTGCAATGATTGGTGATAGCACTTGTGACACTTTTTTGTATATAAAGGGTGGTAAGGTATTTAAATCTCCTGCCTTGTTTTTTAGTGCGTTGATAATAAGGGAGACTTCGTATGGGTTAGTCGGAGCTAGGAACAGTCTGTTCGGGTAGTTGCCGGTGAGGTAGTCATTTGGTGGGGTATCTGAGCTTGGGATTTTATTGGCAAGGTTTTGTCCTAGCAAGTCAGTCAAGTCATTCAATAAGTCAGTCAAGTCATTCAGTAAGTCAGTCAAGACATTCAGTAAGTCAGTCAAGTCATTTAATAAGTCAGTCAGGTCGTCCAGTTAGTCAATTCATTCAGTAAGTCATTCAGTAAATCAGTCAAGTCATTCAGTTAGTCAATCAAATCATTCAGTAAGCCAGTCAAATCATTCAGGAGGTCAGTCAAGTCACTCAGTAAGTCAGTCACTCAGTCATTCAGTAAGCAGTCAGTCACTAAGTCAGTCAGTCAGTCACACAAACTTACGTTTACTTTTCGTTAATTCTAAGACTTAAATGTTTACACTTTTTCTTGCCACTTTGAGCAACACTGGGATGCTTACTGGGTGTCATGATTGCTTGGTAGATACAAGATATAGCAATTAAAAGATCAAAACACAATTCACAATCACAAGCTTGTAGCAGAGAAGAAGTTGGACTGGACACGTATGAGGTACAAATGCTTTGATGGTGGGGTGGTGTCCGGGGGGGGGCTGGGGACGGTGGGAGGTCTCCCCAGCTGAACCACAACAAGGCTTCCCGCAAACTGAACGGTGTTAAATTCATCATACGACGTGTTACATAAAATTGTGCCGCAATTCTTCAATCGTGCTATACTCAAATCGTGCTAAATAACGGTCTACTGTATATATATATATATATTTTTTTTTTTTTTTTTATTATCACACTGGCCGATTCCCACCAAGGCAGGGTGGCCCGAAAAAGAAAAACTTTCACCATCATTCACTCCATCACTGTCTTGCCAGAAGGGTGCTTTACACTACAGTTTTTAAACTGCAACATTAACACCCCTCCTTCAGAGTGCAGGCACTGTACTTCCCATCTCCAGGACTCAAGTCCGGCCTGCCGGTTTCCCTGAATCCCTTCATATGAGGCGACTAAAATGCCGGGAGCAATGGGCTAGTAACCCCTTCTCCTGTATACAATTACTAAAAAAGAGAAGAAGAAAAACTTTATAAAACTGGGTTGCTTAAATGTGCGTGGATGTAGTGCGGATGACAAGAAACAGATGATTGCTGATGTTATGAATGAAAAGAAGTTGGATGTCCTGGCCCTAAGCGAAACAAAGCTGAAGGGGGTAGGAGAGTTTCAGTGGGGGGAAATAAATGGGATTAAATCTGGAGTATCTGAGAGAGTTAGAGCAAAGGAAGGGGTAGCAGTAATGTTAAATGATCAGTTATGGAAGGAGAAAAGAGAATATGAATGTGTAAATTCAAGAATTATGTGGATTAAAGTAAAGGTTGGATGCGAGAAGTGGGTCATAATAAGCGTGTATGCACCTGGAGAAGAGAGGAATGCAGAGGAGAGAGAGAGATTTTGGGAGATGTTAAGTGAATGTATAGGAGCCTTTGAACCAAGTGAGAGAGTAATTGTGGTAGGGGACTTGAATGCTAAAGTAGGAGAAACTTTTAGAGAGGGTGTGGTAGGTAAGTTTGGGGTGCCAGGTGTAAATGATAATGGGAGCCCTTTGATTGAACTTTGTATAGAAAGGGGTTTAGTTATAGGTAATACATATTTTAAGAAAAAGAGGATAAATAAGTATACACGATATGATGTAGGGCGAAATGACAGTAGTTTGTTGGATTATGTATTGGTAGATAAAAGACTGTTGAGTAGACTTCAGGATGTACATGTTTATAGAGGGGCCACAGATATATCAGATCACTTTCTAGTTGTAGCTACACTGAGAGTAAAAGGTAGATGGGATACAAGGAGAATAGAAGCATCAGGGAAGAGAGAGGTGAAGGTTTATAAACTAAAAGAGGAGGCAGTTAGGGTAAGATATAAACAGCTATTGGAGGATAGATGGGCTAATGAGAGCATAGGCAATGGGGTCGAAGAGGTATGGGGTAGGTTTAAAAATGTAGTGTTAGAGTGTTCAGCAGAAGTTTGTGGTTACAGGAAAGTGGGTGCAGGAGGGAAGAGGAGCGATTGGTGGAATGATGATGTAAAGAGAGTAGTAAGGGAGAAAAAGTTAGCATATGAGAAGTTTTTACAAAGTAGAAGTGATGCAAGGAGGGAAGAGTATATGGAGAAAAAGAGAGAAGTTAAGAGAGTGGTGAAGCAATGTAAAAAGAGAGCAAATGAGAGAGTGGGTGAGATGTTATCAACAAATTTTGTTGAAAATAAGAAAAAGTTTTGGAGTGAGATTAACAAGTTAAGAAAGCCTAGAGAACAAATGGATTTGTCAGTTAAAAATAGGAGAGGAGAGTTATTAAATGGAGAGTTAGAGGTATTGGGAAGATGGAAGGAATATTTTGAGGAATTGTTAAATGTTGATGAAGATAGGGAAGCTGTGATTTCGTGTATAGGGCAAGGAGGAATAACATCTTGTAGGAGTGAGGAAGAGCCAGTTGTGAGTGTGGGGGAAGTTCGTGAGGCAGTAGGTAAAATGAAAGGGGGTAAGGCAGCCGGGATTGATGGGATAAAGATAGAAATGTTAAAAGCAGGTGGGGATATAGTTTTGGAGTGGTTGGTGCAATTATTTAATAAATGTATGGAAGAGGGTAAGGTACCTAGGGATTGGCAGAGAGCATGCATAGTTCCTTTGTATAAAGGCAAAGGGGATAAAAGAGAGTGCAAAAATTATAGGGGGATAAGTCTGTTGAGTGTACCTGGTAAAGTGTATGGTAGAGTTATAATTGAAAGAATTAAGAGTAAGACGGAGAATAGGATAGCAGATGAACAAGGAGGCTTTAGGAAAGGTAGGGGGTGTGTGGACCAGGTGTTTACAGTGAAACATATAAGTGAACAGTATTTAGATAAGGCTAAAGAGGTCTTTGTGGCATTTATGGATTTGGAAAAGGCGTATGACAGGGTGGATAGGGGGGCAATGTGGCAGATGTTGCAAGTGTATGGTGTAGGAGGTAGGTTACTGAAAGCAGTGAAGAGTTTTTACGAGGATAGTGAGGCTCAAGTTAGAGTATGTAGGAAAGAGGGAAATTTTTTCCCAGTAAAAGTAGGCCTTAGACAAGGATGTGTGATGTCACCGTGGTTGTTTAATATATTTATAGATGGGGTTGTAAGAGAAGTAAATGCGAGGGTCTTGGCAAGAGGCGTGGAGTTAAAAGATAAAGAATCACACACAAAGTGGGAGTTGTCACAGCTGCTCTTTGCTGATGACACTGTGCTCTTGGGAGATTCTGAAGAGAAGTTGCAGAGATTGGTGGATGAATTTGGTAGGGTGTGCAAAAGAAGAAAATTAAAGGTGAATACAGGAAAGAGTAAGGTTATGAGGATAACAAAAAGATTAGGTGATGAAAGATTGAATATCAGATTGGAGGGAGAGAGTATGGAGGAGGTGAACGTATTCAAAGGCGTATGACAGGGTGGATAGGGGGGCAATGTGGCAGATGTTGCAAGTGTATGGTGTAGGAGGTAGGTTACTGAAAGCAGTGAAGAGTTTTTACGAGGATAGTGAGGCTCAAGTTAGAGTATGTAGGAAAGAGGGAAATTTTTTCCCAGTAAAAGTAGGCCTTAGACAAGGATGTGTGATGTCACCGTGGTTGTTTAATATATTTATAGATGGGGTTGTAAGAGAAGTAAATGCGAGGGTCTTGGCAAGAGGCGTGGAGTTAAAAGATAAAGAATCACACACAAAGTGGGAGTTGTCACAGCTGCTCTTTGCTGATGACACTGTGCTCTTGGGAGATTCTGAAGAGAAGTTGCAGAGATTGGTGGATGAATTTGGTAGGGTGTGCAAAAGAAGAAAATTAAAGGTGAATACAGGAAAGAGTAAGGTTATGAGGATAACAAAAAGATTAGGTGATGAAAGATTGAATATCAGATTGGAGGGAGAGAGTATGGAGGAGGTGAACGTATTCAGATATTTGGGAGTGGACGTGTCAGCGGATGGGTCTATGAAAGATGAGGTGAATCATAGAATTGATGAGGGAAAAAGAGTGAGTGGTGCACTTAGGAGTCTGTGGAGACAAAGAACTTTGTCCTTGGAGGCAAAGAGGGGAATGTATGAGAGTATAGTTTTACCAACGCTCTTATATGGGTGTGAAGCGTGGGTGATGAATGTTGCAGCGAGGAGAAGGCTGGAGGCAGTGGAGATGTCATGTCTGAGGGCAATGTGTGGTGTGAATATAATGCAGAGAATTCGTAGTTTGGAAGTTAGGAGGAGGTGCGGGATTACCAAAACTGTTGTCCAGAGGGCTGAGGAAGGGTTGTTGAGGTGGTTCGGACATGTAGAGAGAATGGAGCGAAACAGAATGACTTCAAGAGTGTATCAGTCTGTAGTGGAAGGAAGGCGGGGTAGGGGTCGGCCTAGGAAGGGTTGGAGGGAGGGGGTAAAGGAGGTTTTGTGTGCGAGGGGCTTGGACTTCCAGCAGGCATGCGTGAGCGTGTTTGATAGGAGTGAATGGAGACAAATGGTTTTTAATACTTGACGTGCTGTTGGAGTGTGAGCAAAGTAACATTTATGAAGGGATTCAGGGAAACCGGCAGGCCAGACTTGAGTCCTGGAGATGGGAAGTACAGTGCCTGCACTTTGAAGGAGGGGTGTTAATGTTGAAGTTTAAAAACTGTAGTGTAAAGCACCCTTCTGGCAAGACAGTGATGGAGTGAATGATGGTGAAAGTTTTTCTTTTTCGGGCCACCCTGCCTTGGTGGGAATCGGCCGGTGTGATAATAAAAAAATAAATAAATATATGTCGTGCCGAATATGTAAAACTGGTCAATTAGCAAGAACTCATTTAAAATTAAGTCCTTTCTAAAATTTTCTCTTATACGTTTAAAGATGAATTTTTTTCATGAATGTTAATGTCACAGACCGGGCCGCGGGGGCGTTGACCCCCGGAACTCTCTCCAGGTAAACGCCAGGTAACCTTATTATAACAAGAACAATTTATTTTAGCCTAAAGATGAATTTTTTTCATGAATGTTAATGTCACAGACCAGGCCGCGGGGGCGTTGACCCCCGAAACTCTCTCCAGGTAAACTCCAGGTAAAACAATAATTTAATACTAAACAAACACAGTAAAATACATTTTTTTCGTTAGGTTCAGAATGACTTTCGCGAAATTATTGCATATACAAATTTTTGCTTGTCCTATATGGCAAGATGAGCGCTGCTATTTAAGCCAAGATCGCAAGTTCTGCCTATTCGGCACGACATATATATATATATATATATATATATATATATAATATATATATATATATATATAATATATATATATATATAATATATATATATATAATACAGTGGACCCCCGCTTAACGATCACCTCCAAATGCGACCAATTATGTAAGTGTATTTATGTAAGTGCGTTTGTACGTGTATGTTTGGGGGTCTGAAATGGACTAATCTACTTCACAATATTCCTTATGGGAAAAAATTCGGTCAGTACTGGCACCTGAACATACTACTGGAATGAAAAAAGTTCGTTAACCCTTCAGAGGGCAAGGCAGACTAAAATGCAGATTTTGAAAGTGATTTCGTATGAGGAGATAGAGCCACTCGATGTAAGGTCACTGAGACCATCCAAACAGAGTTGTGAAAGTAACATCTCGGGCAATTGCAGATATTCGAACACCGAGTATATGCGGTCCTGCCCGTTTGGGGTATAACAATTTAGAATGTTGCAAGGTTGCAATTGTTGAAAAAAAACGAAATAAATATTTTTTAAATTTATTATAAAAGTAGACAATATAAAAAACATAAATGGAACTTGTTTCTGAACAATTTATAAGCAGTAAAAAAATAGAAGTAGGAACTACTTATCAACAATGACACATTGCAATGAGATACAACTTACAAATGAAATATTCTTGAGTTCCCTGAGAAAGAACAATCCTTTTACATCACTAATTTCTGCAATGAAACTTTATGAAACAATTTCTATCCTTCTTGATGGATAGATTTACTTTGCATGTGGCACAGGAAAATGAAGATGCGACATGATTATTCTTGTTGCTGCAATACTTGCATGTAAGCAAGTATCTTCTTCTTGTTCAATTTCTTCTTTTTGGATGGTGGCATAGCTTCCTTCTCATCTGTTGGCACCTCTGCATCTTGTGGCAAGTATTCATCATCAGTTTCCACCACTTCCAGGTCATCTGGATCTTGATCTGAGTCACTGTCATCCCAAACACAGACAAATTTCGACTTATCCTTGGAGGACTCACCGTAGAACAATTTCTTATTGATCTGGAAGGACAATAAAAACGTTCTGTACACACCCAGACCATTACTGAATTCATATATACACTACCAAATTTTATGGAAATATTTATATACCGAAACTTGAAAACTGCACCTAAAAGGGCAGGAACGACTGTGCTTGGTCATATTTTGTTGCACTTTTTTCATTTGCATGGTGCACTCGTAATATGCTTCACAACGCCTTCATATATATATCAAAATATGGCTAAACTATTCATTTACACACTAGACACACAAATCAGTACTTACCGACATTGTATTGGGTGAAATGCTTCAGTATATAAGGAGCACTATACCGAGAAACACGAGTTTTGGCGCCGGCAAGGTAGAAGTGTTTACATTCTGCTGTCTCGACCAATGGGAAGCGAGCAGCCGCCATCACCGCTCAGCCTGGGCGACTCAGGGAAGGTCTGTGATTGGTCAGAAATAGAGAATGGGAACCTAGATACGCGGCGGGAGTTGTAGGACGTGCGCAAAAAACCACGCTATGATGACCGCCTACACTCGGGTCTGCCCGGTAAAGGGTGTCCACTGTATATATATATATATATATATATATATATATATGTCGTGCCGAATATGTAAAACTGGTCAATTAGCAAGAACTCACTTAAAATTAAGTTCTTTCTAAAATTTTCTCTTATACATTTAAAGATATTTTTTTTCATTAATGTTGATGTAAAAATTTATAATTTTGCACCAAAAGGAACTTAGAAAACTTACCTAACCTTATTATAACAAGTGCAATTTATTTTAGCCTAACCCAACTAAATATATTTTAGATTTGTTTAAAATAATTTAATACTAAACAAACACAGTGAAATATATTTTTTTGTTAGGTTCAGAATGATTTTGGCGAAATTATTGCATACACAAATTTTCACTTGTCCTATATGGCAAGATGAGCGTTGCTATTTAAGCCAAGATCGCAAGTTCTTCCTATTCGCATAGTTTCTGTGATATACAACTCCACGGTAAATGATGTCACCAAGACAGTCATCACGGAGACGAAATATGAGGGAAACCTCATATTATTGCACACATACACACACACACACACACATATATATATATATGTATATATATATATATGTGTGTGTGTGTGTGTATGTGTGCAATAATATGAGGTTTCCCTCATATTTCGTCTCCGTGATGACTGTCTTGGTGACATCGTTTACCGTGGAGTTCTATATCACAGAAACTATGCATGGTGGACTATAATTAAGTTCACATGTGAATTTACCGTTCCCAAATTAGTTAACACATATGTTGTAAACATGAACTGAAAACTTTGGTCAGTGTTATTAGTAATTGGTACTCATAATAAACCATATTCCGTTATTTAATCATAATTTCCCACAATAAAGGCTCAAACTTGGATGTGTAAATACATATAGCAAATTTTTTCTTCATTATGCATGAAATAGCAAGCAGTTTTATGTTCATTTTGTAATTACAGTGGACCCCCGGTTAACGATATTTTTTCACTCCAGAAGTATGTTCAGGTGCCAGTACTGACCGAATTTGTTCCCATAAGGAATATTGTGAAGTAGATTAGTCCATTTCAGACCCCCAAACATACATGTACAAACACACTTACATAAATACACTTACATAATTGGTCGCATTCGGAGGTAATCGTTATGCGGGGGTCCACTGTATATATAATACAGTGGAACCTGGGCTTACGAACTTGATCCGTTCCATGACCTTGTTCGTATCCTGATTTGTTCGTATGCTGAGTCAATCTTCCTCATTTAAATTAATTGAAAATCCATTAATCCATTCCAGTGGAATTCCTGCTCTCAAAGGCAGGAAAAATACACTTCAATATAACGCTAATATCAACTCTACGGCTTATTTATCTGCCATAATTGATCTAATATGACATAATAAACAATATAAATAACTTAGAAACCTGATATTTACTCTAGAATGCATAAAACCTGTCATTACGTATGTGGCTAGTAGTGGTGCCGGCAGCGGAGGAGAGTTTATTGTTTGGAAACAGGACAAAATTCTCCTTCAATATGACGCTAATATCAACTCTACAGCGTATTTATCTTTCACAATTGTTCTAATATGACAAAATAAACAAATAAATAACATGGAAACCTGATATATACTCTAGAGTGAATAAAATGTCACTATGTGGCAAGTGGAGGCGGCCATAACCGCTCCCACATTGTTGTGGTATTCACTACCATCTAGTGACGGTTTTTCAAAGCAGTCTATTATTATTATAGTACATTATATTATTATTATACGCATTATTATTATATTATATTATTATTATTATTATTATTATTATTATTATTATTATTATTATTATTGTGGAAAATTGCATTTACTTTTATGTATTATTATATACATAACAGTAAATGAACATTGATAATTATTATTTATCAGTTAGACAAGTAGGAATTTGGGACACCTAGGTCGCAAAAAATGTCCCCCTTCGACACCTACCACTGTCATATCCACAAGTTGCTCTGGACATATTAATTAAATGAAATATACATACACCAGGAATACTGGTAAATATATAAATTTGTGGACTGTATATTAAAATTAAAAAAGGATTATATATACACACATTTACATAACAGAAGGAAAATATATCTTAATATCACTCACCAATTTGACTGGAGATTAATGTGTGTCATACTCAGAAAACCTCAGTCTAACTAGATCTATGAAAATAATGCTGGCCAGAATTATACACAAATCTAGAGAGCTTATCTGAGGTTCCTGGAGCTGTCTTGTCCAGTCGTCTGATATCTCAAGTTATGCAGGAATGCATGTCCAGCAATTTTGCCTCC
This sequence comes from Cherax quadricarinatus, assembly GCF_038502225.1. NCBI lineage: Eukaryota > Metazoa > Arthropoda > Malacostraca > Decapoda > Parastacidae > Cherax > Cherax quadricarinatus. The sequence continues at coordinate 62,936,806 of NC_091292.1, forward strand.
TATTTGAGAGGTGCCAGCCCAATTTCAACCTCTAGAGCACGAAAATTCCTTCCCATCACACCAACGTTGTACATAATTCAAACCCAAGATGGTGAGTCTCCTCCTGCGCAGGCACAGGCTCAGTTTCCCATTTTCCATCACATAAATTTTATTAAATACAATATAGCCCATCTATTTATCTATAAATTACTGTATTTCCGGAAAATATATACCGTATTTTCCACACTGCGGCCGGCCGGAGTTCGTTGCTAAACGATTCAAATTACTCCTTCCTTTAGGAGACGATTCCAGCCAGTTCTGGCTTGAGTGGCTGTTCTCCTAGTAGGTCTTACTACGATTTCATCTTCCGGCATCACTTGGTCTGCGTTATCTTCGATATCACTCGTGTCATTTTCCCTCAGATTTTCATTTACGTTTGATTGAACACCTAATTCCAAGGGAATCAATTTATTAATTGTGCGTAAACTTTCCTGGCCACGACACAACACTTTGACATTCCTGACAACACCTTGTGTATCTGGGTACAGTGTCAATACTTTGCCAAGAGGCCACAATGTTCGATGTTGTTCAGTGTCAATTAACACAATGTCACCTGGTTGAATGGTCTGTCGATTTACTGCCTCTGTCGCACCATAAAAGTGTTCACGTAGTGTAAGAAGATATTCCTTATGCCACACATTAGACCAATGATCAATTACTTTATTTAACATTTTAAATTTATTACACAACACAGCCGCATCATTGTAATCTTCATCACTTTCTTCGATTATCTCTATAGACAGGGGCAGCTTCCAATTTCCTTCCACATATTAGGTGAGAAGGTGTTAATACATCTGCATCAGGTGTATCACTCATGTACGAAAGAGGCCTATTATTTATACAATTTTCTGCCTCCACTAACACTGCACGGAATTCTTCCAAATTAATTCTCTTCCAGTGTAGTACTTTGCGGAGACACCTCTTCACTGTGCCTATCAGTCTTTCATACAGCCCCCCCTGCCAAGGGGCTCTAGGAGTAATAAATTTCCAGGTACACCCTCGCTGGGTTAACAGAGATTGAACATCATTACTATTATTTAATTCTATCAAGTGTTGAGCACCTGCTACAAAATTTGTGGCATTATCCGAAATCATCAATCTCGGACAGGATCTCCTAGCTGCAAATTTTCGAAACAGCTGTATAAACTGTTCTGCAGACAAGTCCTGTGCCACTTCTAAATGAACTGCCCTAGTAGCAGTACAGGTGAACAAACAAACATACACTTTCAGTGGAACACCATTTGACGTACCTGTTAAAATTATTGGACCACTATAGTCTACACCTTTTACATCGAATGGTTTCACTAATTGTACACGCTCCTTTGGCAATAGTGGAGGACCTGGGTACATATAGGATCTGGCATCCACACGGCGACATATTACACAAGATTTAATCACCCTTTGTACACTTTGCCGTCCTTGTGGAATCCAGAAAGTTTCCCTAATACAATTTAAGGTATCTTGTACCCCACCATGCATTACATTTTTATGGGCATTTAGAACAATCAAATTTGTTAGATGATGAGTTTTGGGCAGTAAGATAGGGTGTTTAGCATAATCACCCAATTCAGCATTTTGTAACCTACCTCTGCACCTAGTTACATTGTTCTCTAAATACAGCCCCAATTTCTCTGTTATAGAACCTTTCACAATTTTTCTTTCCATCATCAATTTAATCTCATTTCCATAGATTTCTTCCTGTACCCTCTTTATCCAATATTCAAGAGGATGTGAAAACTTATATGAAATATTTATCTTGTTTAGAAATTCAAACACCAACTTAGTTACATTGATCAGTTTGGGTAAAGAAGAATACCTATTTATATCAATGGATAAAGGACAAACTATTGGAGCGGTGGTCACAGTAATTTCAACAGGAGCAATATACGCCTTTTGTACAGGCCAATTTGCTTTATTTACCAACCAGCTCGGTTCTTTAAACCATGATACAGCATTTACAAATTTAGCATAAGGTAAACCTCGAGACAAGAAATCAGCTGGATTCTCCTCACCAAGTATATGATTAAATGTTAACATATGCTGACCCAAACTATTATACTTCTCTTGCATCTGATTAATTTCAGCAACTCTGTTTTGTATGTACACAATTTTACTGTTTCCATTATGAATCCATTGCAAGGATACCTCATTATCAGACCAAATTACAGTGTCACTAATATTTATCTCCTGCAACTTATTTCTTATATAATTAGCTAATTTGACACCTACATAAATGGCTGTTAATTCCAACTGAGGTAAGGTACGTGATTTAATTGGAGACACTTTAGCCTTAGACATAACAAGAGAAATATCACTATTACATTGAAGGTAAGCAACTGCTCCATATGCCAATTTTGAAGCATCACAAAAAATGTGGAGTACATTTTTCCCATTTGGATTGGCCACCTGGTGTGGGAACTCCAACATTGGAATTTTTTCATAATCACCAATTAATTCATCCCACCTGTTAATGAATTCCTCAGGTAGAATTTCATCCCAAGCACATTTAAGTTTCCATGCTTCCTGAATTAATAATTTCCCTCTTATAGTAAGGGGTGACACTAAACCTAGTGGATCAAAACATTTGGAAACTTCAGCAAGCAAAACTCTCTTAGTTAATTTATTGGGCATACTGTAATTATTAGGTATTAACATCAAACAAATCTCTCTCAGTATCCCAATTTAAACCCAATACATTACTACATTTTGGCACTTCATCTCCAGGGTAATCTTTACTATTTTGTCCTTCAATTTCGACGAATTACTATTCCATTCTCTCAGAGGCATATTTGCACTTTGCATTATTTTATTAGCCTCTCCATAAGTCATTAACAGTTCCTCTTCAGTTGACATCACACCCAGGAAATTGTCCACATAAAATTGTTTGCTCATTACTTTACTCAATGGACTTTCCATACATTTAAGGTGTGCATTTATCGTCGCTTGAAGTAGGAGCGGACTGGATGTAGCACCAAATAATACGCTAATAAAGCGAAAGGCTTTCAGAGGGCTAAGTGGGTCAATAGGATTTTCAGGCCATAAGAAGTGGGTACAATCCTGGTCAGCCTCTTGTAAACCCACTCTTAGGAAAGCTTTAGTTATGTCAGCCATAAAGGCATAATTTTTCATCCTGAAATTTAATATCTCCTAATTTTTCTGTCAACGACGGACCTGTCTAGGTACATTTTTGTTACTCCTGGCATTACAATTAAACACAATTCTCAGATGAGTGGTCTTAGAATCATTCTTCACTCCGTGATGTGGCAAATAGTGACCATAAATTTTGGCTTGCTTAGGAGGTACCTCTTCTATAAATTTATTAATTAACTGCTCAGCAATTATATCATTATAGGCAGTTAACAATTCTGGTGTCTTAGTTCGTGGAGCTGAGCCTTTAACTGCCCATATGCCATTCTGTAATTAGTGGGCAATTCTGGATGGTTCAGTCTCCACGGAAGTCGTACCCAGTATTGTCCAGATTCAAATTTTACATCTCTCAGGTATTGATCCTGAGTAAAAGAATCATCTGGACTTTCTTCATTTACATTTATTCCAATGCTGTCTAATTCCCACAATTTATGCACTGGCTCAACACCATCCTCTATGGAAGAATTATACTGGGGCACGACTTCATGAGTAAGACACACAGTTATGGTATTTGTAGTTTCCTCTAGTCATGAATTATTATTACGAGGAATCCTACCATACATTACATGGCCTCCTGCGGTCTTCAAAAGGGTGACACCACATTTCTTTACCATACCCTTTACAAAGGAGGCATAATAGTCACTACCTATCAAAATATTTATTGGGCCTCCAGAATCATCACTTATCCCAGAAGGTGCTAAATTTACATTATGTGAAAGTCTTTCTGTAGCTTTACTAAGCCCTACTGTAGATATTTTCTCTGGAAGTCTATCTACAATTACTGCATTAACACGTTTTTTCTCATTGCCCAACCTGACAGTTACATAAGTAAGTAAGTAAGTAAGTAAGTTTATTCAGGTATACACAAATACAGTTACATAGAATTATCATACATAGCAGCATATGTGTAGAGAACCTAGGATAACCCAAAAAAGTCAGACAGAGTGACTTATTTCCATTGGGGTCCTTTTACCTTATTATTATAATATAAAGGTTATAATATTTTCTTATTATTCTACAATGAAGATAACATCTTATTATCATACTAAAAAGACTATCTACTACACCAAGGTCATTAAGACTATCTACAATACGAGGGTCATTACTAGGAATAAGGTAAAATTTACACGTATGTTAGCTAAAAAATAGAAAATCATTCCCCTCCCTTTCTGTAGCTACATTCATCAGACACCTTTTGGCACTCTTCTTGAACTGGTTCATGCTATGACTGGCTTTGACATGTGCGGGTAGTCTGTTCCATTCCTTTATTGCTGTACAATAAAAGGTGTTTGAAGCCTGGCCACTGACTGTGGGTACTACAAAGTTGTGTTCTCTCCCCCTAGTACTATGATTGCTTTGGTTCCCAACCTTGACAAAACTGACAGCAAGATATTCTGGACATTGTTTGTGAGCAATTTTATAAACATGATTTAGCTTCAGTTGTTTTACTCTGTCTTCAACATTCAGCATATCCAACTGCTGTAATTCATCCTGGCCTACATGTTCTCTTGGTCCCAGGTCCAGGATGAATCTTACGATTTTGTTCTGGGTGATTTGCAGTCTATCTTTCAGTTTTTTTGTCAAGGCAAGTACCAAGAAGAGCAAGCGAAATCCATATGGCATTGTATAAGGGCTAGACATAGGGTCCTGCGAGCCTCAGTAGGTAGACACTGCTTGTCTATACAGGAACTTCAGTCTGGCATTCGCTTTCTTTACTACACTGTTCCCTATCAATTCTCCTGACATGCATGGGTCAAAGGGGATTCCCAAATATTTTACTGATGAAACCAAAGTGATGGGCTCCCAATTACATTGAACATTAAAATTATTTACCCTTCTCAGTTTATGTTTCGTGCCAAAGAGAATGGCTTCAGTTTTCCCTAGGTGTAATGATAATTTGTTGTCTACTAACCATTTGCTGCAGGACTCCAGTTCCAGTGTTAAAACATTAGCAATATCTTGTGGGTCTTTACCTGACACTAACAGAGCACTGTCATCTGCATACAGTAGGAGTTTGCACTTGACACTGATAGGCATATCATTGACATAACATAAGAATAATAAGGGACCCAGAATACTACCTTGGGGAACTCCACATGTTATCGGCAGGGGTTCTGATTCTGTTTTGTTGATTTTGACTATTTGTCTCCTGTTGCGAAGGTAGGACTTAAACCAGTCTACAGAACCTATACCGATAGCTTGAAGTTTATTACATAATATATTGTGGTTGACAGTATCGAAGGCCTTTTGCAGGTCTAAGGTTACCATACCTATGAGGTTCCCCTTAGACATTTCAGTTCTCAGGTAATCCATCAGATTAATAAGGGAGGTGTCGGTTGAGTAGGATCTTCTAAAGCCCGATTGATAGCTATGGAGAATGTTGTTGTCATTAAGGTACTTAACTACTTGAGAACACACCACCCTCTCTAGAATTTTAGATATTATACTGAGTATACTAACAGGCCTATAGTTGCTTACATCAGACCTACTATTTTTCTTGAAGATAGGAGTAACTCTGGCCTCCTTGAACCCCTCTGGTACGGTATTAGTGGTGATTGATAGATTTATTATGTGAGCAATAGGGATTGACAGTTCAGAAGCACCATCTTTTAGGAACTTAGACGGGATGTTATCAGGGCCTGTGCTCTTAGTTGGGTTTAACCTGCTTAGTTCTTTTTGAATAAAGTCATGAGATACACTTACTAGTTGACAACTGTTTGGGGTTACCCCTTTATTGGTATAGTATGTTTGAAACTTATCAGAGTCTGTGTTAAAGGTATTTGATGCAGCTGGTAGTTTACTTACTAGTGTTGATGCAACAGATGTGTAGTATGAATTAAAGCAATTTGCCACCTTAGATGTTTCGTGGCATACCTCATTATCGATAGTGAGCACTATGTTAGACCTATCTACGGGCTTATGGCTATACCCCAACTGTTTTAGTTGTTGCCAGAGCTTTCTGGGGTTATGCTTATACTCTTCAATTTTTGAGCAGTAGTGCTTTGCCTTTGCTCCTTTTATAAGTCTCTGTACTCTGTTCCTCACCCTTTGGAATTCATTTAGTGCTGCAATATCCTGTCTGTTTGCTTTAAATCTTTTTAGCAGCTGGTCTCTGAATTTCATATTATCTAATATCTCAGTATTCATCCATTGTTCAGTTCTTCGTTTAATTCTAACCTCTTTAACTGGTGCAATATTATCAAGGATGGTAGTGAACATTGTTTTGAATTTTTCCCAGGCATCGTTTACGTCCGTGCAACTTGTTATCTCTGTCCAGTCACAACTGTGTAGCCTATTTACCAGTGTTTCTTTACTGTAGTTTCTAGTTGACCTCATTTTTATTGTCCTGTGTAGGCCTATCCTATCCCTAGTGATTTTCCTGGTGCAGTAAATGATGAAATGATCACTAAGACCTGTGGTAATGACGCCTGACTGACTAATGTTCTCAGAGCGGTTACAAAGTATGTGGTCAATTAGGGTGGCTGAGAACTGTGTGATCCGGGTTGGAGTATTAATTAGTTGAGTGTAACTATTTAATCCTAGAATTTGCTTATACCTTTTGCATAGCCTGTTATTTTGCTGCTGAAAACAGATATTGAAGTCGCCCAGTATTATTGTCTCGCAATTGTTTTCAACTCCGGACAAGACTCTGGAAAAGTCTTCTAAGAACTGGTCCTGGGTAGGAGGGCGGTAACTAGTTCCTACTAAGATGGGTTTGGTCTTAGGAAGCAGCACTTCAAACCATAGAATCTCCAGTTTATTGTTATTTAAATCAGGTCTTGGGTTGTAGGCACATACTCCACCACCCTTTCTGTTCCTATCTAAGCGTTTTATATTGTAACCATCTATTTTGACCTCGTCGTCAGTCACCGTATCATCCAACCAAGATTCAGAGATGGTTATAACTGCCGCCCTAATTTTATTAGCTAGAATCCTAATCTCTGCCAATTTAGGAAGAAGTGATCTTGCATTGACATGAATAAAGTGAAGGCCTGTTTTCATAAAACAATCATAATCATCAATATATGGCAATGGGTCATTTGTATTAAAATTAGGTAAATCATTGCCATCACTGCTAAAGGGTAACTGTGCCAAAGTGCATTTGTTACACACAAAATGAATTCTGGCACCATTGCTATAATTGTACATACATCCATCATGCACCCACCCCTTACACATTTTACATAAGGTGCCTTTTCTGTTTTTCATGCGTACTGTAGTACAGTGTATGCACCTGTTTGGTAGTGTTTGAGATAATAATGGCTGTATTGTCTCACATTGACCTATGTATGCATTACATATGGAGTTAAGGTTATCATTCCTAGCTACTAGACCGTCATTATTACCGTCATTTATCTGTCTGTTTTGCCTCTGCACAATAGTTTGAGGTCCTGGATTAATTTGGATATCACCACTTAAGAGCGCTACAATAAGAGCTGTGTGCCACTGTTTTTGTTTGGGTATGCAGTGTTGCCATACCTTGCGGCGATAGTGACATTTACTTTTCTGGTAGGATGGCAACTGTTGGTCTTTTACTGTCCAGGGCGCTGTTACTCCATTCACCTTTTCCAGCCCCCATGACTGATTTCTTTCTTCATGGAATTGAAGAAGAAATATAAATATAATTATGGCAGCCTGTCCCCCCCTAATGCCTGCCATTTTCACTCTTCACTCTTTTACTCATATACAATAATATTTATTTCTCTTTTCCAGTCCCTAGTACACTTAGTATCTGCTTTAGCAATCACCACTGAATTACTAGTAAAATTTCCTCTTCAAAACCCTCTTCACTGCTCACTTTTCCCTTAACTTCACAAAACCCTTACAGTTAACCCCCTATTACACACTCCCCTTCCCATCTCACTTCACAGTCTGGCTTCCCCAATTAACTTCTAACTCCTAACAGTGTCATACAATTGAGCCCTTTTATCTGGGAGAAAACCAGATAATTTTAAAGTTGTGGGATCTCCCATCTGTACTTTCATACCATCAAGACATTTACGTTTTATGAAAGTACGCTGGGATCCCTGGTCCAATAATGCATTTACATTTTTTGATTTATGCCTTTTATCATAAATTTTTACCTGTAACACAGGTAAGGCTACTTCAGCAAACCATCATTATTAACATTAGCAGCAATTTTTACATTAGCCACTGTTGTGTCAGGATTGTCAACATTATCATTATTATCAACATTAACATATAGGCCCTTACACATGACTATATGGTGTCTTCCTTTGTGACATTGATAACAGAAGTTTAATTTGGCATAACAATCCTTTACATTGTGATTACCCAAACACCTGATACATCTGTCAAGTTCCTCCAATCTTTCAACTTTATCATTCCATGAATTGTATGCATTGCAATTCTTAGAAAAATGAGTACCCTTGCAGAAAAGACAATCTCTCTTTTCCTTGACTGGTTTCCTATTAACTGTGCTACTCTTAGGAGGGTACTTATTCTTCTTAACTTGTGGAGAATCATTATTTCTGATTCCTGCTACTTGATATGCACCTATGCAACTCTTTTTAGGAAATGAATTTTGATTATTACTATTGTTATAATTTTTCCCTTTATGAAACTTGACAGATACCTCAGAATTATTATGTGTTGCATCTTTAAAATGAGTTGGTTGGCTGGTCTGCAACTGAACAATTAATTCTTGTAGACCTAGTCTTATTTCCTCCAGACCAAAATAACCTTTGTGATATTTATTCAAGACCCATTCAAGTGTTTTACAGCTTAATTTATTCTGTACCATGGCACTCAATAACCAGTCTGATTCCTTCAGATTATATTTATTACTTAATATTTTGAGAGTGCTCTCCAGTTTAACTCTAAACTGCTGTAAACCTTTGTAAGTGTGATCTGGGGATTTTAAATTAACAATGATATTCACTAGATCCAACCTACTTTGTTCTATATTACCATAAGTGACCTTCAACAAGTCAACTGCTTCCTTGTAAGAGTCATTTTCATTGGGAAAGGCTTGTATGAGTATGTGAGCATCTCCTCTTACCTGTCCTTTGAGGTAAAATAATTTAGTTACACAGGCTAGGTCACTCCTGTCATGCACAGTTGCTTTAAAAATTGACCAAAATTCCTCCCAGTTTTCTCCAGGATTAAACACAGGTAAACATAGTTCTGGGAGTTTTGGCAAAGACATATTATTTGTTGGAGCAGACTGATTAACTGCCTGGTTTACACATTTTAATTTATTCAAGGAATGACTTTTACAAGAAAGAATCTTTTCTTCTAATTCATAATACTGATTAATCATAAGATCTACTTCAGTCTCATCTACACAGTTTACTAACAAATTTCCTTCATATTTGTTGTAATATAATTTGTATGAATCATATATATTACCTAAAGCATCTAAATACAATTTTAAATCATCAGTATTCACAGTTTCTTGATTCATTAATTCCAAACATTTATTGTATGCTTTTGTTACATGCCCCTTTCTAGCTTGCAGAGATGTTGTCTTTGCTCTATATTCCATATGTTTGTCTTCTATATTAATTTCCTCATTTTCGGCCATGATGCAATGTATTAAATTCAACTTAATAACACTGATTATGTACTAAATTATGCACTTTATAAAGGTAAATAGTACAACTTACCTTTCAATAAATTCTAGCTACTTGAGCTTAGCAATTACATGTATAATATAAATTTTAAATGTACAGTGGACCCCCGCATACCGTCGACATCACATAACGTTCAATCCGCATACCGCTCGCTTTTATCGCAAAAATTTTGCCTCGCATACCGCTCAAAAACCCGCTCACCGCTCTTCGTCTGAGACGCGTCCAATGTGCGCCCTTAGCCAGCCTCACATGTGCCGCCGGTGGCATTGTTATTTTCATTACCAAGGGCAAGTACCTTACACTTATCCACATTAAACTTCATCTGCCATTTCTCAGACCAAGGCATACAATCGGAACATTTCATATTATTACAGTGTTTTTGGTGATTTTATCTGCAAAATAAGTGACCATGGGCCCCAAGAAAGCTTCTAGTGCCAACCCTACAGCAATACTATTTCATTGACATCAACGACAGCGGCAGCGGCAACAGGAACCTTGTCCTCTATTTTTACTTCTACCTGAGGTTCCCAGCAGCCCAGTGATGACCTAATCAAGACCCGCATAACACTAACATATGTGGATACCCAGAATGATATAAAGCAACTGCAGAAATCACCCAAAAGTTCACAAATTACCAACAAATAGGACTCATACTACACCTCCTACCCCGCTGCCACTGAAGTGATACTCCACTACATTCACCCATCACCCATCGCCTATAATTCACCCGAAGCCACAGCCAATGGACAAGGGTCAGAACAATAAAAGAAGATCCAGTAACCAGCTAAGGACTCCTAACATCAAAGGTGAGAGCAGCAATAACACCAGGAAAACTTGTGGTACTGCCAGCCAGGACACAACCCTCATCACCCACCGGCACCACCACAACACACGACAGACAACAACAAACATGACCGCCGCTACAGTCCAAGATAACTCCTTCCCAGTATTTGATGTCAAGAAGATCACCGACCCAGAAATAGCTAAACTCCTTATGATTCAGAACCAAACGATCACCAAACTAACTCAAGAAATGCAGGAACTAAAGGCTAGCAATGCAGATTACCTCAACAAGATCACTGCTCTAGAACATAAACTAGACACTCTAGAACAAAAAAGCAACACCCACACCCAGTCCCTAGACACCATCAACACACTAAAAGACCAAGTCACCCTACTTACTACCAACATTACAGAGGAAAGATCAAGAGTGGACCAACAACTTGCCACTGTCATAACCAACTTCCAAGACCATAATGACCAACAGCAGCTAACTGACGCTGTTGTAGTTAACAGCAAACATCTCCCAGCCACAGTCACCCAAGAGACCTGCATGGAGACCACCCTACAGCTTATCAAGGACCACCTTCACCTTAACATACGTAGTGACGACCTAAAGGATTGCAAACTGATGGGCTACCAAGCAGGTAAAAAAAACAGTGCTGTTAAAATTCCAAACTAGCCTACAAAGAAACAACCTACTAAAAACATCTATTTCTATGAAAACTGATGTTTACGTCAATGAGTGCCTTACCAAAACAAGACAAAACCTTCTTTATCGGCTAAGAAAATTACGCTATGCCCAAAAAATCCACCAGTGCTTTGTGAGGGATGGAAAAATCGCAGTTAGGAAACAGCCCACTGGGAAGAGATACTTCATCTCTACAGAACATGACCTTAAAACATTCCTAAGTGAGGCTGGACTAACAGAATCAGAGTAAAGTGCAGATAATACCCATAGTCCACCGTTAGTGTTATATTGTCATAAATTTGTGCCCCCCTAAAATTCTAATACCCCAACTACTTTTGATTGTCATTGTTGTATTCAACGACCATTCTACCTCATAGTCTTAATTGTGTTTAATATCTACAGAATCTATCTCCTTTTTTACAACTTACCACATCACTGTTCCATTTTATTTTATTATAAACTAACCATAACTTGTCTTCAATAATTCTACCTCACTTTAAAAAATACTCAATTGCCCAATTTTATTCTAAATCCCAATTATTGCCCAATTTTACTTTAAACTATATTGATCAAACTTATTGTAAACTTCTTTTATTGACCATTTTTATTCCATACTTTTTTAAACTAGTATTTTCAACTACAACTTTTATATTATCCTGTCTACCATCTTACTAGCATATTATAACCAAGTCATTGCCATTTTTATTTTTATCATTTTTTTTTTTTTATTCTTTTGCTACCATAATTTTTGTATTTTATCCTGTCAATTTAAATCTAATTATACACTAATTCTTGTAAACAACTTATATAAGACCTTAGTGCAATTACAATTGAGAGTCTTGTGCCTTTATTATATTATTAGATTAATCACAGTTTTACTCTAGGTCATTCTAGCTCAATACATAGTCAATACCAAATTCACTATACTAGACCATAGTGCAATTACTAGTGAGAGACTGGTGCTATTTGTAATTTGTATTTTTATATTATTAGACTAAACCGAGTTATACTATAGCTCTTTCTAGCTCAATACATAGTCAATACCAAATTCACTATATTAGACCATAGTGCAATTACTAGTGAGAGATGGGTGCTATTTTTAATTTGTATTTTTATATTATTAGATTAAATTCAGTTGTACCATAGCTCATTCTAACTCAATACATAGTCAATACCAAATTCACTATATTAGACCATAGTGCAATTACTAGTGAGAGACTAGTGCTATTTTTAATTTGTATTTTTATATTATTAGATTAAACCTATTGTACTATAGCTCATTCTAGCTCAAAACATTGACTCCACAAAAGTCATTATTAGACCTTAGTGCAATTACAAGTGAGAGTCTTGTTCTATTTTTAATTTGTATTTTTATATTACTAGTTTATACCCCCCCAGTACCAACAATACCACCAGTCCGATAACATTCTTCTTTGCAAATATACAGGGTCTAAAGCCAGCAACAAACAACAAAATACCTTTCATCCGTGGACTGCTTGCAGAGGCAAAGGCAATGTTCGTGGCTTTCACTGAGACCCACATAAAGGATCACTTGGACAACGAAATATGGATCCCAGGTTACAACCTATACAGATGTGACAGAGTGAACAGGCAAAAGGGGGGGGTTGGCCTGTACATTGCAGAGTCACTTGTTTGCACAGAACTGCTAAATGCCTCAAATGATGTAGTGGAAGTTTTAGCAGTAAAGGTCGAGAACCAAAACCTAGTCATTGTGATAGTCTACAAGCCTCCGGATGCAACATCCCAGCAATTCCAGGAACAGCTGTTAAAAATTGACCACTGTCTGGAAAACCTTCCAGCTCCTGCACCCAACATCTTGCTCCTGGGGGATTTCAACTTAAGGCACCTAAAATGGAGGAATATAGCAAATAATATTGTTGCAGTAATAACACCAGGAGGCAGCTCTGATGAAAACTCACACTCACGCGAGCTTTTAAATTTTTTTTTATTATCACACCGGCCGATTCCCACCAAGGCAGGGTGGCCCGAAAAAGAAAAACTTTCACCATCATTCACTCCATCACTGTCTTGCCAGAAGGGTGCTTTACACTACAGTTTTTAAACTGCAACATTAACACCCCTCCTTCAGAGTGCAGGCACTGTACTTCCCATCTCCAGGACTCAAGTCCGGCCTGCCGGTTTCCCTGAATCCCTTCATAAATGTTACTTTGCTCACACTCCAACAGCACGTCAAGTATTAAAAACCATTTGTCTCCATTCACTCCTATCAAACACGCTCACGCATGCCTGCTGGAAGTCCAAGCCCCTCGCACACAAAACCTCCTTTACCCCCTCCCTCCAACCCTTCCTAGGCCGACCCCTACCCCGCCTTCCTTCCACTACAGACTGATACACTCTTGAAGTCATTCTGTTTCGCTCCATTCTCTCTACATGTCTGAACCACCTCCACAACCCTTCCTCAGCCCTCTGGACAACAGTTTTGGTAATCCCGCACCTCCTCCTAACTTCCAAACTACGAATTCTCTGCATTATATTCACACCACACATTGCCCTCAGACATGACATCTCCACTGCCTCCAGCCTTCTCCTCGCTGCAACATTCATCACCCACGCTTCACACCCATATAAGAGCGTTGGTAAAACTATACTCTCATACATTCCCCTCTTTGCCTCCAAGGACAAAGTTCTTTGTCTCCACAGACTCCTAAGTGCACCACTCACTCTTTTTCCCTCATCAATTCTATGATTCACCTCATCTTTCATAGACCCATCCGCTGACACGTCCACTCCCAAATATCGGAATACGTTCACCTCCTCCATACTCTCTCCCTCCAATCTGATATTCAATCTTTCATCACCTAATCTTTTTGTTATCCTCATAACCTTACTCTTTCCTGTATTCACCTTTAATTTTCTTCTTTTGCACACCCTACCAAATTCATCCACCAATCTCTGCAACTTCTCTTCAGAATCTCCCAAGAGCACAGTGTCATCAGCAAAGAGCAGCTGTGACAACTCCCACTTTGTGTGTGATTCTTTATCTTTTAACTCCACGCCTCTTGCCAAGACCCTCGCATTTACTTCTCTTACAACCCCATCTATAAATATATTAAACAACCAAGGTGACATCACACATCCTTGTCTAAGGCCTACTTTTACTGGGAAAAAATTTCCCTCTTTCCTACATACTCTAACTTGAGCCTCACTATCCTCGTAAAAACTCTTCACTGCTTTCAGTAACCTACCTCCTACACCATACACTTGCAACATCTGCCACATTGCCCCCCTATCCACCCTGTCATACGCCTTTTCCAAATCCATAAATGCCACAAAGACCTCTTTAGCCTTATCTAAATACTGTTCACTTATATGTTTCACTGTAAACACCTGGTCCACACACCCCCTACCTTTCCTAAAGCCTCCTTGTTCATCTGCTATCCTATTCTCCGTCTTACTCTTAATTCTTTCAATTATAACTCTACCATACACTTTACCAGGTACACTCAACAGACTTATCCCCCTATAATTTTTGCACTCTCTTTTATCCCCTTTGCCTTTATACAAAGGAACTATGCATGCTCTCTGCCAATCCCTAGGTACCTTACCCTCTTCCATACATTTATTAAATAATTGCACCAACCACTCCAAAACTATATCCCCACCTGCTTTTAACATTTCTATCTTTATCCCATCAATCCCGGCTGCCTTACCCCCTTTCATTTTACCTACTGCCTCACGAACTTCCCCCACACTCACAACTGGCTCTTCCTCACTCCTACAAGATGTTATTCCTCCTTGCCCTATACACGAAATCACAGCTTCCCTATCTTCATCAACATTTAACAATTCCTCAAAATATTCCTTCCATCTTCCCAATACCTCTAACTCTCCATTTAATAACTCTCCTCTCCTATTTTTAACTGACAAATCCATTTGTTCTCTAGGCTTTCTTAACTTGTTAATCTCACTCCAAAACTTTTTCTTATTTTCAACAAAATTTGTTGATAACATCTCACCCACTCTCTCATTTGCTCTCTTTTTACATTGCTTCACCACTCTCTTAACTTCTCTCTTTTTCTCCATATACTCTTCCCTCCTTGCATCACTTCTACTTTGTAAAAACTTCTCATATGCTAACTTTTTCTCCCTTACTACTCTCTTTACATCATCATTCCACCAATCGCTCCTCTTCCCTCCTGCACCCACTTTCCTGTAACCACAAACTTCTGCTGAACACTCTAACACTACATTTTTAAACCTACCCCATACCTCTTCGACCCCATTGCCTATGCTCTCATTAGCCCATCTATCCTCCAATAGCTGTTTATATCTTACCCTAACTGCCTCCTCTTTTAGTTTATAAACCTTCACCTCTCTCTTCCCTGATGCTTCTATTCTCCTTGTATCCCATCTACCTTTTACTCTCAGTGTAGCTACAACTAGAAAGTGATCTGATATATCTGTGGCCCCTCTATAAACATGTACATCCTGAAGTCTACTCAACAGTCTTTTATCTACCAATACATAATCCAACAAACTACTGTCATTTCGCCCTACATCATATCGTGTATACTTATTTATCCTCTTTTTCTTAAAATATGTATTACCTATAACTAAACCCCTTTCTATACAAAGTTCAATCAAAGGGCTCCCATTATCATTTACACCTGGCACCCCAAACTTACCTACCACACCCTCTCTAAAAGTTTCTCCTACTTTAGCATTCAAGTCCCCTACCACAATTACTCTCTCACTTGGTTCAAAGGCTCCTATACATTCACTTAACATCTCCCAAAATCTCTCTCTCTCCTCTGCATTCCTCTCTTCTCCAGGTGCATACACGCTTATTATGACCCACTTCTCGCATCCAACCTTTACTTTAATCCACATAATTCTTGAATTTACACATTCATATTCTCTTTTCTCCTTCCATAACTGATCATTTAACATTACTGCTACCCCTTCCTTTGCTCTAACTCTCTCAGATACTCCAGATTTAATCCCATTTATTTCCCCCCACTGAAACTCTCCTACCCCCTTCAGCTTTGTTTCGCTTAGGGCCAGGACATCCAACTTCTTTTCATTCATAACATCAGCAATCATCTGTTTCTTGTCATCCGCACTACATCCACGCACATTTAAGCAACCCAGTTTTATAAAGTTTTTCTTCTTCTCTTTTTTAGTAATTGTATACAGGAGAAGGGGTTACTAGCCCATTGCTCCCGGCATTTTAGTCGCCTCATACGACACGCATGGCTTACGGAGGAAAGATTCTTTTCCACTTCCCCATGGACAATAGAAGAAATAAAAAAGAACAAGAGCTATTTAGAAAAAGGAGAAAAACCTAGATGTATGTATA
Source organism: Cherax quadricarinatus (assembly GCF_038502225.1). Taxonomy (NCBI): domain Eukaryota; kingdom Metazoa; phylum Arthropoda; class Malacostraca; order Decapoda; family Parastacidae; genus Cherax; species Cherax quadricarinatus. The sequence goes on from NC_091292.1 coordinate 62,953,400, forward strand.
TATATATATGCATGTGCGTGTCTGTGAAGTGTGACCAAAGTGTAAGTAGGAGTAGCAAGATATCCCTGTTATCTTAGCGTGTTTATGAGACAGAAAAAGAAACCAGCAATCCTACCATCATGCAAAACAGTTACAGGTTTTTGTTTCACAGTCATCTGGCAGGACGGTAGTACTTCCCTGGGTGGTTGCTGTCTACCAACCTACTACCTATAAGCTTTTAAATCTCTGCACAAAATTCAATTTAAACCAGCAAATAATAGAGCCTACTAGACTGGAGAATACACTAGACCTCATCTTCACTAACAATGATGATCTGATAAGAAATATCACCATATCAAAAACAATATACTCAGATCACAACATAATTGAGGTTCAGTCATGTATGCGCGGAGCCCCAGACCGACATAATGAGATTAGTCACGAGGGAGCATTCACCAAATTCAACTTCAATAACAAAAACATAAAGTGGGACCAAGTAAACCAAGTCCTAACCGATATAAGCTGGGAAGATATACTAAGCAACACAGACCCCAACTTATGCCTAGAACAGATTAACTCGGTAGCACTCGATGTATGTACAAGGCTTATTCCTCTAAGAAAAAGGAGGAGTAGATGTAAAACAGAAAGAGACAGGCGCTCCCTTTACAGGCGACGGAAAAGAATAACAGAGCTGCTAAAAGAGGTCAATATATCTGAAATGCGTAGGGAGACACTGGTCAGAGAAATAGCAAGCATCGAACTTAAGCTAAAAGAATCCTTTAGGAGTCAGGAATCGCGGGAAGAACTAAAAGCCATAAATGAAATCGAAAGAAACCCAAAGTATTTCTTCTCCTATGCCAAATCAAAATCGAGAACAACGTCCAGTATTGGGCCCCTACTTAAACAAGATGGGTCCTACACAGATGACAACAAGGAAATGAGTGAGCTACTCAAGTCCCAATATGACTCAGTTTTTAGCAAGCCGCTAACCAGACTGAGAGTCGAAGATCAAAATGAATTTTTTATGAGAGAGCCACAAAATTTGATTAACACAAGCCTATCCGATGTTATCCTGACGCCAAATGACTTCGAACAGGCGATAAATGACATGCCCATGCACTCTGCCCCAGGGCCAGACTCATGGAACTCTGTGTTCATCAAGAACTGCAAGAAGCCCCTATCACGAGCCTTTTCCATCCTATGGAGAGGGAGCATGGACATGGGGGTCGTCCCACAGTTACTAAAAACAACAGACATAGCCCCACTCCACAAACGGGGCAGTAAAGCAACAGCAAAGAACTACAGACCAATAGCACTAACATCCCATATCATAAAAATCTTTGAAAGGGTCCTAAGAAGCAAGATCACCACGCATCTAGAAACCCATCAGTTACACAACCCAGGGCAACATGGGTTTAGAACAGGTCGCTCCTGTCTGTCTCAACTATTGGACCACTACGACAAGGTCCTAAATGCACTAGAAGACAAAAAGAATGCAGATGTAATATATACAGACTTTGCAAAAGCCTTCGACAAGTGTGACCATGGCGTAATAGCGCACAAAATGCGTGCTAAAGGAATAACAGGAAAAGTCGGTCGATGGATCCATAATTTCCTCACTAACAGAACACAGAGAGTAGTCGTCAACAGAGTAAAGTCCGAGGCAGCTACGGTGAAAAGCTCTGTTCCACAAGGCACAGTACTCGCTCCCATCTTGTTCCTCATCCTTATATCCGACATAGACAAGGATGTCAGCCACAGCACCGTGTCTTCCTTTGCAGATGACACCCGAATCTGCATGACAGTGTCTTCCATTGCAGACACTGCAAAGCTCCAGGCAGACATCAACCAAATCTTTCAGTGGGCTGCAGAAAACAATATGAAGTTCAACGATGAGAAATTTCAATTACTCAGATATGGTAAACATGAGGAAATTAAATCTTCATCAGAGTACAATACAAATTCTGGCCACAAAATAGAGCGAAACACCAACGTCAAAGACCTGGGAGTGATCATGTCGGAGGATCTCACCTTCAAGGACCATAACATTGTATCAATCGCATCTGCTAGAAAGATGACAGGATGGATAATGAGAACCTTCAAAACTAGGGAGGCCAAGCCCATGATGACACTCTTCAGGTCACTTGTTCTATCTAGGCTGGAATATTGCTGCACACTAACAGCACCTTTCAAGGCAGGTGAAATTGCCGACCTAGAAAATGTACAGAGAACTTTCACGGCGCGCATAACGGAGATAAAACACCTCAATTATTGGGAGCGCTTGAGGTTCCTAAACCTGTATTCCCTGGAACGCAGGAGGGAGAGATACATGATTATATACACCTGGAAAATCCTAGAGGGACTAGTACCGAACTTGCACACGAAAATCACCCACTACGAAAGCAAAAGACTTGGCAGACGATGCACCATCCCCACAATGAAAAGCAGGGGTGTCACTAGCACGTTAAGAGACCATACAATAAGTGTCAGGGGCCCGAGACTGTTCAACTGCCTCCCAGCACACATAAGGGGGATTACCAACAGACCCCTGGCAGTCTTCAAGCTGGCACTGGACAAGCACCTAAAGTCAGTTCCGGATCAGCCGGGCTGTGGCTCGTATGTTGGTTTGCGTGCAGCCAGCAGCAACAGCCTGGTTGATCAGGCTCTGATCCACCAGGAGGCCTGGTCTCAGACCGGGCCGCGGGGGCGTTGACCCCCGAAACTCTCTCCAGGTAAACTCCAGTTGTACTTTAGTTCATTCCAGCACAACACATAGACAACATCAACTTCATTATGTGTAGTAGTGACTATACTCTACATGACCAAAATACTCTAGCTATATACTTGTCCAAACTTCCTACCACTACAGATATCAGTACTAGAACTCAACACACAACTCAGGATATAAATAACCATAATTTAAACCTAGAAGATGATTGATCACGTTGACCCTGATCTAAACCTCCATAATCTGACACCCAATCAAAACCTATTGGAAAGTAACTGCCTTTTTAACACAGCATCACAAGCCAGCACTATCCTAAACAATGCTAAAAGTCTATCAGTACTTAACTACAACATCAGGTCCTTAAGCAAACACTATGATGATCTCTTAGCACTCCTTGAATCACTAAAGACACCCTTCTCCTGCATTATTCTTACTGAGACCTGGCTTAAGCAGGACACAATAGATATCTACCCTCTACCAGGATACACAGCAATTCACAACTGCAGACCAAACCAAGTTGGGGGTGGTATTGCAATCTATTACTCTAACCAATTATCTTGTCTTAGCACCACTTGCTTTAGTGATGAATATGGGGAATACATTATTGCTAATTTTACTGTAAAAAACCTTAAGACGCCTATAACAATCGGTGCCATTTACCGGATACCTCACACAAACATCCCAAATTTCAGTGAGAAATTAAAGTCACTAATAACAAACAGACAAATGAATAAGCACCACCTTCTCTTAGCTGGAGACTTCAACATCAACCTTGGCTTACTAGATGATCAGCCTGTAACTGACTTCATCAACAATATGAACAACACACTTCTCATACCAACAATAACTAAACCAACCAGGCTCACTGAGACAAGTGCAACCATAATAGACCACATATGGACCAATATACTAGCCCCCCTTAAATCAGGGATAATCACAGATAGCACTACAGACCACTACCCTACCTTCCTCCTGACAAACATTGGTAAACCACCACTTGAATACAACAAAGTCTCATTTAGACTCCATGACGAGGCCTCAGTAAGAAATCTAGAACTGCAGACACATTCATCACCTTCAAAACTACCATTAGAAAACATCTTATCTCCCTGATACACCCCGTCAACTAACTACACGAATACCACCTGGTGGTTCACACTTACACTCACTCACTCATTTGACCATAAACAGAAATATTAATCTCAATCTTAAAATAATGAATCCTGTGATACTTCAATTGTGGAAATTATTTATTTTCCGAAGCTATAGTGCCTAATAAGTGTTTAATGTGTTGATTTGGGTCAAAATGTATTTGCATTTTTAATGGAACCAGCTGGGTTCCCGCTGCGCCTGCGCAGATGTGCAGGGGGGTGGGGGGTCGAGCTGGGGCACGGGGAGTGTTTTGAATGTGGTGAGGAGGCTGGGAAAGCATGGAACCACGAAATTGGCATTCACGGCGGCCTAAGGATTAATATAGGCCTCATTTCATATTAGGAAGTGCCGTAACTGTTCCTGGTGAAGAGTGAGGGAACGTGATTTACGGGACCACCGTAAAAGGGTGGTAAAATTAGTGAATAATGGTTTGACGGGGTGTGACTGGTGCACGGCCATGGTGTGTGTCCAGGGGAAATACCCGTGTGTTAATCCTCGCTCATCGGCCTCAGATCTTAATGGAGTGACCTCTAATGTGTATACACGTAATAGTTATGAGACGTTAAATCGTCTTGTGAATGGTAATGTAATCAGTGATAATAACATTGAGTTAAGAGAATGCGGGATGTGAAATAGATCGCCCTGCTCCGAGTGAACGTGTGACTCTCGTACCGAGGATAATGAAGCTTTATGGAATCACGACTTCTAACCGGGACAAACCGACGGATACCTCGTCCTGCCGGAATAAGAACCGTGTCGGTGTAGCAGGACATCGAAATGAGATGGGGAATGGAGGAAATAAGGAGTATCAATCACCCACAGTTAAGTAACCCTTCTAGTTATAGCAGACTGATGCTGGCCAGTTAGGTATGTTGTAATTGGATAGGTTATGAGTGATCCAGCTACATCAAGTGACCACCAGAGAACATCTGGTAAGTGGTGGGATTATGTACAAATGTTTTTCCTTGATGGATGTATCCATGTGTATCCTACCCCCCCCCCCTTCATTCAGCTAAACTAATATAATCTAAACAGTCCACAATTAATTAGTAGCGCCGTGCTTGAGGGTGCTACCCAATTTATACTGGTCTCGGATAGATGTGGACAAGATTGTGAGGGTCGAGGGGCCACCTGTAGTGACCAGAGGTGGTTTAAGTTTTCTCACATGTCTACACGGGGTGACTACGATAAACAATATGGTTGTCTCCCAATGAGATTACTTGTATGTATATAATGTTGAGGTACATACAGATAAGCACCCTATAAAATTTTCCACACCAATACTGAAACTATGTACTGTGCCAAAACAAAAGCATTCACATTGCTAAACTCACAAACTAGTATTTAGTCACTTAGCCATAATACCAACTTACCTCATAATTTGTAATATTTTACAATTAAGAATAAAACTAAGTCTGTCTGAAATGCCTAGCCACGCTAAGCGTTCTAGTGGTAAGATAAGATAAGATAAGATAAGATTTCGTTCGGATTTTTAACCCCGGAGGGTTAGCCACCCAGGATAACCCAAGAAAGTCAGTGCGTCATCGAGGACTGTCTAACTTATTTCCATTGGGGTCCTTAATCTTGTCCCCCAGGATGCGACCCACACCAGTCGACTAACACCCAGGTACCTATTTGCTGCTAGGTGAACAGGACAACAGGTGTAAGGAAACGTGTCGAAATGTTTCCACCCGCCGGGAATCGAACCCGGGCCCTCCGTGTGTGAAGCGGGAACTTTAGCCACCAGGCCACCGGGCTCATGTAATCACTATTTTACAACATGTAAACCACACAATAACCAAATTTCTGTAAAATCAACATTGTAATCTTTATAGAGAATAAACTTTGAATTGAATAAGGGTGAGAATTACTATTGAGATGAAGAAAAAGATCATTGATAAGTATGAAAGTGGAGTGCGTGTCTCCGAGCTGGCTAGGTTGTATAATAAACCCCAATCAACCATCGCTACTATTGGTGGTACAGCTGCTGCTGCTGCTGTACCACCGTCAGCTGCTGCTGCTGTACTGTCAGCTGCTGCTGCTGCTGTACCACCGTCAGCTGCTGCTGTAGTACCATCTGCTGCTGCTGTAGCATCGTCTGCTGCTGCTGTAGCACTGTCAGCTGCTGCTGCTGCTGTAGCACTGTCAGCTGCTGCTGCTGCTGCTGTAGCACCGTTGTTGGTGTGGCTTATTGAGAATACCAAGAAACAATTAACCCCAGAGGATTTGCCACCCAGGATAACCCAAAAAAGTCAGAGTCATCGAAGACTGTCTAACTTATTTCCATTGGGGTCCTTAATCTTGTCTCCCAGGATGCAACCCACACCAGTCGACTAACACCCAGGTGAACAGGGAAAAATGCCTGGAACTAGTGTTCATATTGGTGAATTTAAAGCCAGCAACGGTTGGTTTGAGAGATTTAAGAATCGTAGTGGCATACACAGTGTGATAAGGCCTGTTCTGGAAGAAAATGCCAAACAGGACCTACAGTACTCAGGAGGAAAAGGCACTCCCAGGACACAGTGTCTCATCAGTCATTGCTGCATCTTCAATAAAGGTAAGTGTCATTTATTCTTCATTTAGTAGAGTATTACATGCACAATATATATTGTGCATGTACTACTCTACTATTGTGCATGTATCCTTCTCTTTGTGTGTAGGAAAATGTATATTTCATGTGGTAAATTTTTTTTTTTCATACTTTTGGGTGTCTTGCACGGATTAATTTGATTTCCATTATTTCTTATGGGGAAAATTCATTCGCATACCGATCATTTCGCATAACAATGAGCCCTCTTGCACGGATTAAAGTCGCTATGTGGGGGTCCACTGTACATTAATACGTACAAACTTTTAGCCAGCCTTGGCTTATCAAAATTATTATACAAATTAATATAAATCCTTGCCAGAATTTGGCATAGCAAAATTAATATTATACACATTAATATAATTAGCAACACCTGGCTTATCAATTACACATACACTGATATAAATCTTGGCCAGAATTGTCTTATCAAATTAATATTATACAAATTAATATAAACTTAGCCAGACTTGACTTATCAAAATTAATATTGTAATAATTATAATCCACTACACATTAAATAAATTTGTGAACTTAACATCCACCTCCTTCTGTCATTTCACATATAATTATTAAGTAATTAACCAATTAATGACTTCACTAATTACATCCGGTTCGAAGGACCAATGGGCAAATTAAATGCAGAAAATTGCATTTACTTGGATGTATTGTTATATACATAACAGTAAATGAACATTGATAATTATTATTTATCAGTTAGACAAGTAGGAATTTGGGACACCTAGGTCGCAAAAAATGTCCCCCTTCAATACCTACCACTGTCATATCCACAAGTTGCTCTGGACCTATTAATTAAATGAAATATACATACACCAGGAATACTGGTAATATATAAATTTGTGGACTGTATATTAAAATTAAAAAAGGATTATATATACACACATTTACATTACAGAAGGAAAATATATCTTAATATCACTCACCAATTTGACTGGAGATTAATGTGTGTCATACTCAGAAAACCTCAGTCTAACTAAATCTATGAAAATAATGCTGGCCAGAATTATACACAAATCTAGAGAGCTTTTCTGAGGTTCCTGGAGCTGTCTTGTCCAGTCGTCTGATATCTCAAGTTATGCAGAAATGCATGTCCAACAATTTCGCCTCCTATTTGAGACGTGTCAGCCCAATTTCAACCTCTAGAGCACGAAAATTCCTTCCCATCACACCAACGTTGTTCACAATTCAAAAATAAGATGACGAGTCTCCTCCTGCGCAGGCGCAGGCTCAGTTTCCCATTTTCCATCACATAAATTTTATTAAATACAATATAGGCCATCTATTTATCTATAAATTACCGAATTTCCGGAAAATATATACAGTATTTTCCACAATAATGGGGAAGCGCTTGGGGAGGGAGGGGATGGAAGGCATTCATTCTTAATTTAGAGAACTGGAACACAGATCCAATTCCCTAGATGAATAGTCCCTCACTACGTATGTACTATTACTACTGCTACTACTACTAGCAATAATAATAATAATAATAATAATAATAATAATAATAATAATAATAATAATAATACAAAATAATAGTAATAATATGCAATAACAGTAAGGAGAAATTCAGAAGGCTGCCAGTAGTTGGCGCCACGATCTGCAAAACACTGGTAACCACTACCATTCTTCACGTGTCTAGAAGTAAGTAGTCTGTAAGCATTAGGTTAAGTCTGCCCGAAATGCCTTGGCATGATAGTGGCTTTATTTGCTCCAATCTTATTGGATCACTACGACAAGGTCCTAAATGCACTAGAAGACAAAAAGAATACAGATGTAATATATACAGACTTTGCAAAAGCCTTCAACAAGTGTGACCATGGCATAATAGCGCACAAAATGTGTGCTAAAGGAATAACAGGAAAAGTTGGTCGATGGATCTATAATTTCCTCACAAACAGAACACAAAGAGTAGTAGTCAACAGAGTAAAGTCCGAGGCAGCTACGGTGAAAAGCTGTTCCACAAGGCACAGTACTCACTCCCAGCTTGTTCCTCATCCTCATATCCGACATAGACAAGGATGTCAGCCACAGCACCGTGTCTTCCTTTGCAGATGACACCCGAATCTGCATGACAGTGTCTTCCATTGCAGACACTGCAAGGCTCCAGGCGGACATCAACCAAATCTTTCAGTGGGCTGCAGAAAACAATATGAAGTTCAACGATGAGAAATTTCAATTACTCAGATATGGTAAACATGAGGAAATTAAATCTTCATCAGAGTACAAAACAAATTCTGGCCACAAAATAGAGCGAAACACCAACGTCAAAGACCTGGGAATGATCATGTCAGAGGATCTCACCTTCAAGGACCATAACATTGTATCAATCACATCTTCTAGAAAAATGACAGGATGGATAATGAGAACCTTCAAAACTAGGGAGGCCAAGCCCATGATGACACTCTTCAGGTCACTTGTTCTATCTAGGCTGGAATATTGCTGCACATTAACAGCACCTTTCAAGGCAGGTGAAATTGCTGACCTAGAAAATGTACAGAGAACCTTCACGGCGCGCATAACGGAGATAAAACACCTCAATTACTGGGAGCGCTTGAGGTTCCTAAACCTGTATTCCCTGGAACGCAGGCAGGAGAGATACATGATTATATACACCTGAAAAATCCTAGAGGGACTAGTACCGAACTTGCACACGAAAATTACTCACCACGAAAGCAAAAGACTTGGCAGACGATGCAACATCCCCCCAATGAAAAGCAGGGGTGTCACTAGCACGTTAAGAGACCATACAATAAGTGTCAGGGGCCCAAGACTGTTCAACTGCCTTCCAGCATACATAAGGGGGATTACCAACAGACCCCTGGCAGTCTTCAAACTGGCACTGGACAAGCACCTAAAGTCAGTTCCTGACCAGCCGGGCTGTGGCTCGTACGTTGGTTTGCGTGCAGCCAGCAGCAACAGCCTGGTTGATCAGGCTCTGATCCACCAGGAGGCCTGGTCACAGACCGGGCCGCGGGGGCGTTGACCCCCGGAACTCTCTCCAGGTAAACTCCAGGTATATGTAGACACATATTGTAACTTTTGCAAAGAAATAAATAGTTTATTTATTTATTTAATTAAAGAACCTCCCTTGAGGGGGAAGTTCGCATCCTGAAATTTCGTTTGCAGCCAGAAGTAAACAGTCGACCAAACGACGGTTTGTATCCTGAAAAGTTCGCATGGTGGGGCGTTCGTAAGCCGAGGTTCGTTTGCACTCTGTAATTTTGTATATAAATGAAGTATGAAGCCTATTCCTTATGTACTATTATATTTTTTCTCTTTCCATTCTTGATTTATCATGAAATTGACATAAACAAATTAATTAATAAACTGTACTATAATGCCCATTGAAATTGTATGTTACGTATTATCATACTCCCATTACACAAATCCTTAACTATGATATTATATAACAATAACAAAATTATATTTTACCAGAACTGGCAGTGGCTGGTGGGAGTAGTAGCTGTAGTTACATCATGGTTGAACGTGTTGCTAATGACAAGTGCCTTTCTGATGACAAATGTCTTCCTAATGACAAGAAGTGTCTCCCTGAGGACAAGAATTTTACGCTTTTGTAGCTCATCCTTCTTCCAAGTCATCCACCTCCTTCGTACTCTTTTCTGGATTACTTTTCCTCTAGTAGTCATAGGAACACTGATATACATTATCAATACAATAGGAATCAAAGGAGAAATTGCTTATAATCATGTCTGGGACAGTGTAATTCAAGTCATTTCTCAACCGTGGGTTGGCACAGCAATATATGTTGCACTAACTATAGTTATCTGGTTTGAAATGTTTGATAAGAAAATTAAAAAACAAAAAAAAAAGTACATGGATAGTCAGTCTACTTTTATTGTAGAAATAATACTGAATATTGACGTTCTGTATCCATACTTGAGGAAGAAGTTTTACGTATTTTGGATACTCAAACATGCAAAGAAAAACTTACGTTTGCCACTTCAGAGAAACAAGGATGAGGAAGAACTAAGCGAAACGGAAAGTGACAGTGAAGTTCTATATAATATTAAAGGAAAATTTGAAAAACTTCAACAAGATATCGAAAAACGGAACTTACAAGATGAAGAAGATAACATTAAAGGGGAAATTAAAACCATTCAGGAAGATATAAAAGAACTGAAAATACTGTTACAAGATATAAAAAAAAATACCGACAAAAAAAACTGAATAATGTGAAATTTCTGTATATAAACTTTAAATATCCTGACACTCCTGGTATTGTGTTGTAGTAACTAATTAACTTGAAGTTTTAACTCTGGATGTTTATTAGAGATATTAGTTTCCCAAACAATATACCCGATAATGTAACATGATTTGTATATTATATATTTGCCTTACATTGTTACTGTGAAAAATTATGAGCAGGTAAAACACATTGACTCGTGTACTGAAAGCAATTGTCGGACGCTTTTATTTTTATTTTTATAATAGGCCACAACAACGAGTAGATAAAATAAAAAGAAAATAAGAGCTATTATCTAATATCTCATGTGTTAAATGTGGAAAATTACATTTATCTGGATGTAACTCATAATGTACATACCAGTAAATGATAACAAAGATAATTATTATTTATCAAAGTTACATAGACAAGTAGGAATTTGGGACACCTAGGTCGCAAAAATGTCCCCCTTCGATACCTACCACTGTCATATCCACAAGTTGCACTAGACCTATTAATTACAAATGAAATATGCATCACCAGGAATTCTGGTAAATATATAAGTTTGTGGACTGTATATTAAAATTAATAAATGATTATATATATATACACATTTCTATAACAGAAGGAGAATATATCTTAATATCACTCACCAATTTGACTGGAGATTAATGTGTATCATACTCAAAAACCTCATTCTAACCAAATTTATGAAGATAATGCTGGCCAGAATTAAAACACAAATTTAGATAGCTTATCTGAGGTTCCTGGAGCTGTCCTGTCCAGTCGTCTGATATCTCAAGTTATGCAGGACTGCACATCCAACAATTTCGGCTCCTATTTGAGAGGTGTCAACCCAATTTAACCTCTAGAGTGACGAAAATTCTTCCGATTATTCACTAACGTTTCTTGTTCAATTCAAACAACAATGGCGAGTCTCCTCTGCGCAGGCGCAGAATTTCCCATTGTTTATAACGTAAATTTTATTAAATACAATGTACTACACTAATTTACATAAAAAATACACTGTATTTTTTCCGGAAAATACATTACTTTACTCAATGGACTTCCCATACATTTAAGGAGTGCATTTATCGTCACTTGAAGTAGGAACGGACTGGATGTAGCACCAAATAATACGCTCCTAAAGCGAAAGGTTTTCAGAGGGCTAAGTGGGTCAATAGGATTCTCAGGCCATAAGAAGCAGGTACAATCCCGGTCAGCCTCTTGTAAACCCACTCTTAGGAAAGCTTTACTTATGTCTGCCGTAAAGGCATAATTCTTCACTCTGAAATTTAATAAGATATCTCCTAATTTTTCTGTCAACGACGGACCTGTCATCAAACAGTCATTTAAACTAGGTACATTTTTATTACTCCTGGCACTACAATTAAACGCAATTCTCAGAGGAGTGGTCTTAGAATCATTCTTCACTCTGTGATGTGGCAAATAGCGACCATAAATTTTGGCTTGCTCAAGAGGTACCTCTTCTATAAATTTATTAATTAACTGCTCAGCAATTATATCATTACAGGCAGTTAACAATTCTGGTGTCTTACTCAGTTCGTGGAGCTGAGCCTTTAATTGTCCATATGCCATTCTGTAATTAGTGGGCAATTCTGGATGGTTCAGTCTCCACGGAAGTCGTACCCAGTATTGTCCAGATTCAAATTTTACATCTCTCAGGTATTGTTCCTGAGTAAAAGAATCTTCTGAACTTTCTTCATTTACATTTTTTCCAATGCTGTCTAATTCCCACAATTTATGCTCTGGCTCAACACCATCCTCTATGGAAGAATTATACTGGGGTACGATTTCATGAGTAAGACACACAGTTATGGTATTAGTAGTTTCCTCTAGTCATGCATTATTATTACGAGGAATCCTACCATACATTACATGGCCTCCTGCAGTCTTCAAAAGGGTGACACCACATTTCTTTACCATACCCTTTACAAAGGAGGCATAATAGTCACTATCAAAATATTTATTGGGTCTACAGAATCATCTACACCAGAAGGTGCTAAATTTACATTATGTGAAAGTCTTTCTGTAGCTTTACTAAGCCCTACTGTAGATATTTTCTCTGGAAGTCTATCTACAATTACTGCATTAACACGTTTTTTTCATTGCCCAACCTGACAGTTACATAAAGAGTGTCATACAATTGAGCTCTTTTATCTGAGAGAAAACCAGATAATTTTAGAGTTGTAGGATCTCCCATCTGTACTTTCATACCATCAAGACATTTACATTTTATGAAAGTATGCTGGGATCCCTGGTCTAATAATGCATTTACATTTTTTTATTTATGCCTTTTATCATCAATTTTTACCTGTAACACAGGTAAGGCTACTTCAGCAAAACCATCATTATTAACATTAGCAGCAATTTTTACATTAGCTACTTTTGTTTCAGGATTGTCAACATTATCATATAGACCCTTACACATGACTATATGGTGTCTTCCTTTGTGACAATGATAACAGTTGTTTAATTTGGCATGACAATCCTTTACCTTGTGATTACCTAAACACCTGATACATCTGTCAAGTTTCTCCAATCTTTCAACTTTATCATTCCATGAATTGTATGCACTGCAATTCTTAGAAAAATGAGTACCCTTGCAGAAAAGACAATCTCTCTTTTCTTTGACTGGTTTCTTATTAACTGGGCTACCCTTAGGAGGGTACTTATTCTTCTTACCTTGTGGAGAATCATTATTTCTGATTCCTGCTACTTGATATGCACCTATGCAACTCTTTTTAGGAAATTAATTTTGATTATTAACATTGGGATAATTTTTCCCTTTGTGAAACTTGACAGATACCTCAGAGTTATTATGTGTTGCATCTTTAAAATGAGTTGGTTGGCTGGTCTGCAACTGAACAATTAATTCTTGTAGACCTAGTCTTATTTCCTCCAGACCAAAATAACCCTTGTCATACTTGTTCAAGAGTCATTCAAGTGTTTTACAGCTTAATTTATTCTGTACTATGGCACTCAATAACCAGTCTGATTCCTTCAGATTATATTTATTACTTAAAGTTTTGAGAGTGCTCTCCAGTTTAACTCTAAACTGCTGTAAACCTTTGTAAGTGTGATCTGGAGATTTTAAATTAACAATGATATCCACTAGATCCAACCTACTTTGTTCTATATTACCATAAGTGACTTTCAACAAGTCAACTGCTTCCTTGTAAGAATCATCTACATTGGGAAAGGCTTGTATGAGTATGTGAGCATCTCCTCTAATCTGTTCTTTGAGGTAAAATAATTTAGTTACACAGGCTAGATCACTCCTATCATGCACAGCTGCTTTAAAAATTGACCAAAACTCCTCCCAATTTTCTCCAGGATTAAATACAGGCAAACATAATTCTGAGAGTTTTGGCAAAGACATCTTATTTGTTGGAGCAGATTGATTAACTGCCTGGTTTACACATTTTAATTTATTCAAGGCCTGACTTTTACAAGAAAGAATCTTTTCCTCTAATTCATAATACTGATTAATCATAAGATCTACTTCAGTCTCATCTACGCAGTTTACTAATAAATCTCCTTCATATTTGTTGTAATATAATTTGTATGAATCATATCTATTCCCCAAAGCATCTAAATACAATTTTAAATCATCAGTATTCACAGTTTCCTGGTTACATGACTTGGTTACATGACCTTTTCTAGCCTGTAGTGATGCTTTCTTTGCTCTATATTCCATATGTTTGTCTTCTATATTAATTTCCTCATTTTCAGCCATGATGCAATGTATGAAATTCAACGTAATTAATAACACTGATTATGTACTATATTATGCACATTATAAAGGTAAACAGTACAACTTACCTTTGAATAAATCCTAGCTACACTTGAGCTTTGCAATTACGTGTAAGAAAATTATAATATAAATTTTAAATGTACATTAATACAAACCTTTAGCCAGACTTGGCTTATCAAAATTAATATTAAACAAATTAACATAAATCCTTGCCAGAATTTGGCACAGCAAAATTAATATTATACACATTAATATAATCTTGCAAGGAGGGAAGAGTATATGGAGAAAAAGAGAGAGGTTAAGAGAGTGGTGAAGCAATGTAAAAAGAGAGCAAATGAGAGAGTGGGTGAGATGTTATCAACAAATTTTGTTGAAAATAAGAAAAAGTTTTGGAGTGAGATTAACAAGTTAAGAAAGCCTAGAGAACAGATGGATTTGTCAGTTAAATATAGGAGAGGAGAGTTATTAAATGGAGAGTTAGAGGTATTGGGAAGATGGAGGGAATATTTTGAGGAATTGTTAAATGTTGATGAAGATAGGGAAGCTGTGATTTCGTGTATAGGACAAGGAGGAATAACATCTTGTAGGAGTGAGGAAGAGCCAGTTGTGAGTGTGGGGGAAGTTCGTGAGGCAGTAGGTAAAATGAAAGGGGGTAAGGCAGCCGGGATTGATGGGATAAAGGTAGAAATGTTAAAAGCAGGTGGGGATATAGTTTTGGAGTGGTTGGTGCAATTATTTAATAAATGTATGGAAGAGGGTAAGGTACCTAGGGATTGGCAGAGAGCATGCATAGTTCCTTTGTATAAAGGCAAAGGGGATAAAAGAGAGTGCAAAAATTATAGGGGGATAAGTCTGCTGAGTATACCTGGTAAAGTGTATGGTAGAGTTATTATTGAAAGAATTAAGAGTAAGACGGAGAATAGGATAGCAGATGAACAAGGAGGCTTTAGGAAAGGTAGGGGGTGTGTGGACCAGGTGTTTACAGTGAAACATATAAGTGAACAGTATTTAGATAAGGCTAAAGAGGTCTTTGTGACATTTATGGATTTGGAAAAGGCGTATGACAGGGTGGATAGGGGGGCAATGTGGCAGATGTTGCAAGTGTATGGTGTAGGAGGTAGGTTACTGAAAGCAGTGAAGAGTTTTTACGAGGATAGTGAGGCTCAAGTTAGAGTATGTAGGAAAGAGGGAAATTATTTCCCAGTAAAAGTAGGCCTTAGACAAGGATGTGTGATGTCACCGTGGTTGTTTAATATATTTATAGATGGGGTTGTAAGAGAAGTAAATGCGAGGGTCTTGACAAGAGGCGTGGAGTTAAAAGATAAAGAATCACACACAAAGTGGGAGTTGTCACAGCTGCTCTTTGCTGATGACACTGTGCTCTTGGGAGATTCTGAAGAGAAGCTGCAGAGATTGGTAGATGAATTTGGTAGGGTGTGCAAAAGAAGAAAATTAAAGGTGAATACAGGAAAGAGTAAGGTTATGAGGATAACAAAAAGATTAGGTGATGAAAGATTGAATATCAGATTGGAGGGAGAGTGCATGGAGGAGGTGAATGTATTCAGATATTTGGGAGTGGACGTGTCAGCGGATGGGTCTATGAAAGATGAGGTGAATCATAGAATTGATGAGGGAAAAAGAGTGAGTGGTGCACTTAGGAGTCTGTGGAGACAAAGAACTTTGTCCTTGGAGGCAAAGAGGGGAATGTATGAGAGTATAGTTTTACCAACGCTCTTATATGGGTGTGAAGCATGGGTGATGAATGTTGCAGCGAGGAGAAGGCTGGGGGCAGTGGAGATGTCATGTCTGAGGGCAATGTGTGGTGTGAATATTATGCAGAGAATTCGTAGTTTGGAAGTTAGGAGGAGGTGCGGGATTACCAAAACTGTTGTCCAGAGGGCTGAGGAAGGGTTGTTGAGGTGGTTCGGACATGTAGAGAGAATGGAGCGAAACAGAATGACTTCAAGAGTGTATCAGTCTGTAGTGGAAGGAAGGCGGGGTAGGGGTCGGCCTAGGAAAGGTTGGAGAGAGGGGGTAAAGGAGGTTTTGTGTGCGAGGGGCTTGGACTTCCAGCAGGTATGCGTGAGCGTGTTTGATAGGAGTGAATGGAGACAAATGGTTTTTAATACTTGACGTGCTGTTGGAGTGTGAGCAAAGAAACATTTATGAAGGGGTTCAGGGAAACCGGCAGGCCGGATTTGAGTCCTGGAGATGGGAAGTACAGTGCCTGCACTCTGAAGGAGGGGTGTTAATGTTGCAGTTTAAAAACTGTAGTGTAAAGCACCCTTCTGTCAAGACAGTGATGGAGTGAATGATGGTGAAAGTTTTTCTTTTTCGGGCCACCCTGCCTTGGTGGGAATCGGCCAGTGTGATAATAATAATAATAATAATAATATAATCTTTAGCCACACTTGGCTTATCCAAATTAATATTGTAATAATTATAATCCACTACACATTAAGTAAATTTGCAAACTTAACATCCACCTCCTTCTGTCATTTCACATATAATTATTAAGTAATTAACTAATTAATGACTTCACTAATTACCTCCGTTTCAAGAAAGACCAACGGGCAAATTAAATGTGGAAAATTACATTTATCTGGATGTAACTCATAATGTACATACCAGTAAATAACGAAGATAATTATTATTTATCAAAGTTACATAGACAAGTAGGAATTTGGGACACCTAGGTTGCAAAAATGTCCCCCTTCGATACCTACCACTGTCATATCCACAAGTTGCTCTAGACCTATTAATTACAAACGAAATGTGCATCACCAGGAATTCTGGTAAAAATATAAGTTTGTGGACTGTATATTAAAATTAATAAATGATTATATATATACATAATTTATATAACAGAAGGAGAATATATCTTAATATCACTCACCAATTTGACTGGAGATTAATGTGTATCATACTCAAAAACCTCATTCTAACCAAATTTATGAAGATAATGCTGGCCAGAATTATATCACAAATTTAGATAGCTTATCTGAGGTTCCTGGAGCTGTCCTGTCCAGTCGTCTGATATCTCAAGTTATGCAGGACTGCACATCCAACAATTTCGGCTCCTATTTGAGAGGTGTCAACCCAATTTAACCTCTAGAGCAGTGGTTCCCAAACTTTTTCAGCTTGTTACCCAATTTAACATGCCACATAAAGCATGTTAACCCTTTCACAAAATGTTGTTATTATTGATATATATGGCTAAACATGAACGTATACAGCCTCGCATACTCTGCTAATCCTAGCAAAACCATTGAAAACGTAAGAACCACACATACTTAAGAAATCGTAATGACACGATTGCAAATAAACCATACCCCCGGCCGGGATTGAACCCGCGGTCATAGAGTCTCAAAACTCCAGCCCGTCGCGCTAGCCACTAGACCAGCTAGCCACAATAAGATTCATCCAACTAGGTATATTTCTACACCATAGGAAAGTTAGCACAGGCACCTCTGTGACCACAAATGCAAGTTTTTACAGACGAATCTCCAGCTAGCGTGGCCGTGACGAACTCTAGCTCAAGTCCCTTCACTGCCGTCAACATGACTTAAGAAATCGTAATGACACGATTGCAAATAAACCATACCCCCGGCCGGGATTGAACCCGCGGTCATAGAGTCTCAAAACTCCAGCCCGTCGCGCTAGCCACTAGACCAGCTAGCCACAATAAGATTCATCCAACTAGGTATATTTCTACACCATAGGAAAGTTAGCACAGGCACCTCTGTGACCACAAATGCAAGTTTTTACAGACGAATCTCCAGCTAGCGTGGCCGTGACGAACTCTAGCTCAAGTCCCTTCACTGCCGTCAACATGACTTAAGAAATCGTAATGACACGATTGCAAATAAACCATACCCCCGGCCGGGATTGAACCCGCGGTCATAGAGTCTCAAAACTCCAGCCCGTCGCGCTAGCCACTAGACCAGCTAGCCACAATAAGATTCATCCAACTAGGTATATTTCTACACCATAGGAAAGTTAGCACAGGCACCTCTGTGACCACGATTTCTTAAGTCATGTTGACGGCAGTGAAGGGACTTGAGCTAGAGTTCGTCACGGCCACGCTAGCTGGAGATTCGTCTGTAAAAACTTGCATTTGTGGTCACAGAGGTGCCTGTGCTAACTTTCCTATGGTGTAGAAATATACCTAGTTGGATGAATCTTATTGTGGCTAGCTGGTCTAGTGGCTAGCGCGACGGGCTGGAGTTTTGAGACTCTATGACCGCGGGTTCAATCCCGGCCGGGGGTATGGTTTATTTGCAATCGTGTCATTACGATTTCTTAAGTCATGTTGACGGCAGTGAAGGGACTTGAGCTAGAGTTCGTCACGGCCACGCTAGCTGGAGATTCGTCTGTAAAAACTTGCATTTGTGGTCACAGAGGTGCCTGTGCTAACTTTCCTATGGTGTAGAAATATACCTAGTTGGATGAATCTTATTGTGGCTAGCTGGTCTAGTGGCTAGCGCGACGGGCTGGAGTTTTGAGACTCTATGACCGCGGGTTCAATCCCGGCCGGGGGTATGGTTTATTTGCAATCGTGTCATTACGATTTCTTAAGTCATGTTGACGGCAGTGAAGGGACTTGAGCTAGAGTTCGTCACGGCCACGCTAGCTGGAGATTCGTCTGTAAAAACTTGCATTTGTGGTCACAGAGGTGCCTGTGCTAACTTTCCTATGGTGTAGAAATATACCTAGTTGGATGAATCTTATTGTGGCTAGCTGGTCTAGTGGCTAGCGCGACGGGCTGGAGTTTTGAGACTCTATGACCGCGGGTTCAATCCCGGCCGGGGGTATGGTTTAACCACACATACATTATATATAAAATTAATAATAGCTACAAATTCACAGTAACAGTGGGTAAATACTAACTGTATACTGCACAGGGCAGTACACATACATACCAGCTTATGTCTACCTCGGCTGATGCTCACAGATAAACTGACAGTGTGAAATAGAGGCAGCCTCAGGAAGTGAGTGACGCATACTGGACAGGTCGATCTGGGCTACTGAGTGACTTTTGTCCTGAAGCATCCTTGTCAAAATACTTTTGGGTTTCCACACACTTAGCTATATATTTCTTCTTTTCTAATACTGTATATTAGTTTTTGATGTTTATTGTTATTTGGTTTAACTTTATTACTTCCTTATAATAGGTTTACTTTACAACTTTATATACTAAGACAAAGTTAACAATAATCCTCATACCGGGTACCGCATTGTTTTCTTGATTTTCAGAATTCATAACTTTTTTTCTGTCACCCCTCCATTACCCCCCAAAAATGGTTAAATTACCCCCAGGGGGTAATTTACCCCCAGTTTGGGAACCACTGCTCTAGAGCGACGAAAATTCTTCCGATTATTCACTAACGTTTCTTGTCCAATTCAAACAACAATGGCGAGTCTCCTCTGTGCAGGCGCAGAATTTCCCATTTTTTATAACATAAATTTTATTAAATACAATGTACTACACTAATTTACATAAAAAATACACTGTATTTTTTCCGGAAAATACAGTGTATTTTTTATGTAAATTATGTAAATTATGTAAACACCATTCTGGAGGATTTACCCAGCAAACTAAGTCTTTTACGCCCGCCCCTTCGACATACGCCTCCTGAGGAGATTTGACAACCTGAGACTGTATTAGTTATTAGAAATAGGACTCACTATGATTATGTCGAGTGCAGAATAATAGGTCTTTAACATAATAGCAGATTACTATACATACTTTTTAGAATGTAGGTATATCTTAAAGGAAAATAACAGAAGATTACTGTGTAGAATAGAGGGTGTATGTGGGTGTATTATGGCTGATCAGCTAGTTATCCAATTAAGTCATTAGTTGAACCAGTAAAAGAAACCTGGTATCTCATTTCCAGAAAACTGATTTGCTTACCTCTGATTCCACACAGGGCAATGTAAGTCGTGTATAGGTGTATCTCTGAAGAACCGAAGACTAGTGGAAGACCGGTCTGCAACCGGCCTTTGTGCAGGAGGGAAGTTGTTCAGTTGTTCCGTAATATGACAGCTGTAATGTAATTAGAGAATAGTAGTGTCTTCACTGTACTAGCTTATAGTGAGGGTAAGTCTTCCTCATTATCTAAGCTGTTTCGGTCGCCTGCCTCTCTACACACAAGTGGGTTTTTTTGTGACTGATCAGCGTGGGTAGGAAATGTGTCCTGCTTGCTGGCACAGGGGGTATCCCTGTCGCCAATTTGTATAGGCTGGGAAAGGTAATAGTAGATACTAAACTAAATTTCACTGTTTAACTTAGCTTAAGTACTTATAAGAGGTGGTATTATACACTAGCCTATAAAGGTTTATTACTAAATTAGTCTTATAGTTTAAGAATGGATAAAGAGATATGGCAACATCGGGGAGTAGGCTCATAAGCTA
Organism: Cherax quadricarinatus; assembly: GCF_038502225.1. Taxonomy (NCBI): domain Eukaryota; kingdom Metazoa; phylum Arthropoda; class Malacostraca; order Decapoda; family Parastacidae; genus Cherax; species Cherax quadricarinatus. Next base: position 62,974,242 of record NC_091292.1, read on the forward strand.
GGTATTGCATACTCCCAATTTTCATGCTACAACCCTCCCTCCGAAGACGCAGGGGGACTAACTGATACCAGAATCAGCTAACTTCTTTGAATTCCCACAGTGATGATAGATGACTTTTGCAAATTCAACACACAATACATGACATTATAATGTGGCTTATATACTGATAGGTAAAAGGACACACGTGCAACTAATGTGATATTTTATTGTGGCAACGTTTCGCTCTCCAGGAGCTTTATCAAGCCGCTACAAACAATACATGGACACAGAGTATATATAGGAAGTATATATAGGAAGGGTTTATTGTTTTGAGGAGAATTTTTGCTAATTCTTCAGAGGTGATGGAGCTGCCTTTATTTTGTTTGAATGTCTTAAAAATAGCAATTAATGATGATTTGAGGCATTTATGTCTGCAGAAATTAGGTTCTCTAATCACTACTCGGCAGTCGTTGAATCTCATGAAGGGATTGATGGAATTCCAGTGTTATTCCAGTGTTATATCGTTCCTACATGCATTAATGTGTTTATTGAGACGTGTTTGAGGTTCCTTGCTGTTTCACAAACATATTCTGTTGCAGCCTCCACTAGGTATAGTGTAAACTCCTGCACTGACTGGTTCGTGGTGGTTCGATTTTTACCTGGTTATATTCCTTATGGAAGTGCTGCATGTGATGGCAACTCTAGTGTTACTTTGTGTGATGAGTACTTTAGACATGTTCAATGCAACCTGGCTGTTGGGGATGGATATATATATATATATATATATATATATATATATATATATATATATATATATATATATATATATATATATATATATATAGAGAGAGAGAGAGAGAGAGAGAGAGAGAGAGAGAGATATGTCGTGCCGAATATGTAAAACTGGTCAATTAGCAAGAACTCATTTAAAATTAAGTCCTTTCTAAAATTTTCTCTTATACGTTTAAAGATATATTTTTTTTCATTAATGTTGATGTAAAAATTTATAATTTTGCACCAAAAGGAACTTAGAAAACTTACCTAACCTTATTGTAACAAGAACAATTCATTTTAGCCTAACCCAACTAAATATATTTTAGATTTGTTTACAATAATTTAAAACTAAACAAACACAGTGAAATATATTTTTTTCGTTAGGTTCAGAATGATTCTGACGAAATTATTGCATACACAAATTTTCACTTGTCCTATATGGCAAGATGAGCGTTGCTATTTAATTAAGCCAAGCTCGCAAGTTCTGCCTATTCGGCACGATCAGCCGGGCTGTGGCTCGTACGTAGGTTTGCGTGCAGCCAGCAGCAACAGCCTGGTTGATCAGGCGCTGATCCACCAGGAGGCCTGGTCACAGACCGGGCCGCGGGGGCGTTGACCCCCGAAACTCTCTCCAGGTAAACTCTCTCCAGGTATATATATATATATATGTATATATATATATATGTATATATATGTATATATATATATATATATATATATATATATATATATATATACAATACAACAGTAGTAGAGTAATATATAGGAGAATACACTGGACCTCACCTTCACAAACAATGATGATCTGATACGAAATGTCACCATATCAAAAACAATATACGCGGATCACAACATAATCGAGGTTCAGACATGTCTGCGCGGAGCCCCAGACCGACAAAATGGGATCAGTCACGAGGAAGCCTTCACCAAATTCAACTTCAATAACAAGAACATGAAGTGGGACCAAGTAAACCAAGTCTTAAATGATATAAGCTGGGAAGATAGACTAAGCAACACAGACCCCAACTTATGCTCAAGGCTTATTCCTTTAAGAAAAAAGAGGAGTAGATGTAAAATAGAAAGAGACATGCGCTCTCTTTACAGGAGACAGAAAAGAATAACAGAGCGGCTAAAAGAGGCCAATATTTCTGCAATGCGTAGGGAGACACTGGTCAGAGAAATAGCAAACATCGAACTAAAGCTAAAGGAATCTTATATGAGTCAGGAATCGCGTGAAAAACTAAAAGTCATAAATGAAATCGAAAGAAACCCAAAGTATTTCTTTTCTTATGCCAAATCAAAGTCGAGAACAACATCCAGTATTGGACCCCTACTTAAACAAGATGGGTCCTACACAGATGACAGCAAGGAAATGAGTGAGCTACTCAAATCCCAATATGACTCAGTATTTAGCAAGCCGCTAACCAGACTGAGAGTCGAAGATCTAAATGATTTTTTATGAGAGAGCCACAGAATTTGGTAAACACAAGCCTATCTGATGTTATCCTGACGCCAAATGACTTCGAACAGGCGATAAATGACATGCCCATGCACTCTGCCCCAGGGCCAGACTCATGGAACTCCGTGTTCATCAAGAACTGCAAGAACCCCCTATCACGTGCTTTTAACATCCTATGGAGAGGGAGCATGGACACTGGGGTCGTCCCACAGTTACTAAAAACAACAGACATAGCCCCACTCCACAAAGGGGGCAGTAAAGCAATAGCAAAGAACTACAGACCGATAGCGCTAACATCCCATATCATAAAAATCTTTGAAAGGGTCCTAAGAAGCAAGATCGCCACCCATCTAGATACCCATCAATTACACAACCCAGGGCAACATGGGTTTAGAGCAGGTCGCTCCTGCCTGTCTCAACTACTGGATCACTACGACAAAGTCTATGTAATATACATAGACTTTGCAAAAAGCCTTCGACAAGTGTGACCATGGCATAATGGCGCACAAAATGCGTGCTAAAGGAATAACAGGAAAAGTTGGTAGATGGATCTATAATTTCCTCACAAACAGAACACAAAGAGTATTAGTCAACAGAGTAAAGACTGAGGCGGCTACGGTGAAAAGCTCTGTTCCGCAAGGCTCAGAACTCGCTCCCATTTTGTTTCTCATCCTCATATCTGACATAGACAAGGATGTCAGCCACACCATCGTGTCTTCCTTAGCAGATGACACCCGAATTTGCATGACAGTGTCTTCCATTGCAGACACTGCAAGGCTCCAGGCAGACATCAACCAAATCTTTCAATGGGCTACAGAAAACAATATGAAGTTCAACGATGAGAAATTTCAATTACTCCGATATGGTAAACATGAGGAAATTAAAACTTCATCAGAGTATAAAACATATTCCAGCCACATAGTGGAGCGAAAAACTAACGTCAAAGACCTGGGAGTGATCATGTCAGATCTCACCTTCAAGGACTATAACATTGTATCAATCGCATCTGCTAGAAAAATGACAGGATGGATAATGAGAACCTTCAAAACTAGGGATGCCAAGCCCATGATGACACTCCTAAGGTCGCTTGTTCTATCTAGGCTGGAATATTGCTGCACACTAACAGCACCTTTCAAGGCAGGTGAAATTGCTGACCTAGAAAATGTACAGAGAACCTTCACGGCACGCATAACGGAGATAAAACACCTCAATTACTGGGAGCTCTTGAAGTTCCTGAACCTGTACTCCCTGGAATGCAGGCGGGAGAGATACATGATTATATACACCTGAAAAATCCTAGAGGGACTAGTACCAAACTTACACACGAAAATCGCTCACTACGAAAGCAAAAGACTCGGCAGACGATGCAACATCCCCCCAATGAAAAGCAGGGGTGTCACTAGCACGTTAAGAGACAACACAATAAGTGTCAGGGGCCCAAAACTGTTCAATTGCCTCCCAGCATACATAAGGGGGATTACCAATAGACCCCTGGCTGTCTTCAAGCGGACACTGGATAAGCGCCTAAAGTCGGTACCTGACCAACCGGGCTGTGGCTCGTACATTGGATTGCGTGCAGCCAGCAGTAACAGCCTGGTTGATCAGGCCCTGATCCACCATGAGGCCTGGTCACAGACCGGGCCGCAGGAGCGTTGACCCCCGGAACTCTCTCCAGGTAAAGTCCAGGTAAGCTAAGTTACTGAGAACAGCAATGAAGGAAGTAAAATAAAGATTTAATTGTCGTTGGGACATCAATAATTCAACATCAGAAGTTTGGTCACAGTTGGACACAAAATAATTTTTCTTTTAATTATATTGAGATTTTTAGAAGGGAAACTTGCCCAGGTGTGAGAACAATACTCATGTGGCATGCAAAGAGTACGTAACCTTTATTCGGCGCATGTACACACCCTCATTTACAGGCTATCTCCCCCAACCAGAGAACCAGGTTGCCAAGAGTTGATGATGGGGCCCCGTCGTTCAACTAGTGACCAGGTTCTAGCCAATAAGAAGATGGTTTTGGCAATCGCAGAGGTTATGTGGGTACCGCTCTCCTGTCTGCTCTTGTCATTCCCATTCTAGAGCTGGTTGAAGCACGGTCTGCTATCTTGTGGCTTCTATTTCTGCTTTTCTTACCGTGGAGTGCACTATACTTATCACTGTACATAGTGTACATATTGCTGTTCTAAATTGGTGAAGGATAATATAAGTCTAAACTTTTTCTACTGTGTTTATTTGCTCCCATTACACCCGGGGTAACAGGCCATTTGGAATCCTGGGTTGTAATATGGGTAGCCTGTCCGAGAGCTGGAGCTGGACTTAGAGAAACGGTTGAGTTTAGGGTGAAGCTCGTAGCAGGAACATTGTGCAGCTTGCTGTCTGGCATTGCTTTACAAATTTTGCGTGTCAGTTGCTTTATGATCAGCCTTGCTATTGTGTGATCGTTCAAAAGCTTGCTACTAGCTTGTTCGGTGTGCTCGCTTCGCTACGGTCAATCTTCTAGAACAGTGTAGCTGTCTGGCATTGCTTTACAAATTTTGCATGTCAGTTGTTACTAGCCTGTTCGGTGTGGAGAATTTTGCAGTCGGCTTTGCTTGTATACGTATTCTGCAAACGTACTGTGCATAGCTAAGCGTGTTCTGCAAATTAACGTGTTACGTTGGGGTATTCTGCAATCGTACATACGACACCATTTGCAACGTCAACAGGGAGTAAAGGGCAAGCCTGTCGTCTGCTTCAGGTGCAATAAAGTAGGTCACAATTACAGATGCTTACCCTCTTCCTCGTCTGGATGACGTAATTGACTTTGTGGGTAAGGCTACTTTTGTGTCCAAATTAGATCTCCTTAAAGGCTACTATCAGGTACCTTTGACAGATAAGGCGAAGGAAATCTCTGCCTTCGTAATTCCAGGAGGTCATTATCAATACACAGTTACCCCCTTCGAAATGAAAAATTCCCCCTCTTCATTCCAGAAACTTATCCATCAGGCTATTAAAGGACTTGAAGGCACGGCAGCGTACCTAGATGATATTGTTGTGGTGTCTGATACTTGGGATCAACACCTACTTAGACTTAAGGCTCTGTTTGAGACCTTTAAGAGTTCCCATTTAACAGTTAATTTATCTAAATCTTCCTTTGGCCAGGCCACTGTCACTTTTCTAGGCCATGAAGTAGGTAGTGGTAAAGTTGCACCTAAACTTGCTAAAGTTCTTTCTATTAAAGATTATCCAGTTCCTCATGATAGGAAATCTCTTCAACGTTTCCTAGGCATGATAGGATTTTACAGAAGATTCTGTAAGAATTTCTCAGATATTGTAGCCCCTCTTACCTCTCTTACCAGTTACAAAGTTCCCTTTAATTGGACCTCAGACTGTAACACTGCTTTTAATAAAGCAAAAAAGATTATTGTGTACTGCACCCATTCTCTTGTCTCCAGACTTCTCCAAACCTTTTTCATTACAGGTTGATGCTTGTGAGTCTGGGGTTGGGGCAGTACTATTACAAATCGGGAACAAGGAGTTGCAGCCTGTAGCATACTTTTCAGCCAAGTTCCAGCCACATCAGAGGGCTTACTCTACCATTGAAAAAGCCCTCGCGCTGGTACTGGCTTTGGAGCATTTCGATGTTTGTGGGCCAGACATCGCAGGTGGTCAGTCTACAGTGATCACAATCCTCTAGTATATCTCCAAGCCATGAAGAACCACAACACAAGGCTTATGCGCTGGATGCTAAGGCTGCAACCATGTAATATTTCAATTAAATATATTGCCGGCAAAGAAAATATGTTGGCAGACTCTTTATCTAGTCTAAAATTTTAATTTATTTAGGTTAGGATGTTATTTGTGGTAACCCCTTTTCATGCTCTTTTTTTTTATCCCCTGGTGTGGGGTTTTTTTTTAGTGAGGGGATGCGGGCTACCGTCCGCCTGTATCTTGGACCTATGCTAGCCTGTCTGACTACTGTCTCACTCTAAGTTTAGGGTTTGGCTTTTGGTCACGAGAAAAGCTGAGCTCTGTCTAAGAGTTGGATGGTGGAGAGGAAAGGCGGTCCCATTATTTTGTCCCATGGCGGCACGGTTACCACTGGGAGGTGGCAGCCTAATCCTGAGCCTTCTCGGGGTGGGGGGGGTGGCATGCAAAGAGTACGTAACCTTTATTCGGCGCATGTACACACCCTCATTTACAGGCTATCTCCCCCAACCAGCGAACCAGGTTGCTAAGAGTTGATGATGGGGCCCCGTCGTTCAACTAGTGACCAGGTTCTAGCCAATAAGAAGATGGTTTTGGCAATCGCAGAGGTTATGTGGGTACCGCTCTCCTGTCTGCCCTTGTCATTCCCATTCTAGAGCTGGTTGAAGCACGGTCTGCTATCTTGTGGCTTCTATTTCTGCTTTGCTTACCGTGGAGTGCACTATACTTATCACTGTACATAGTGTACATATTGCTGTTCTAAATTGGTGAAGGATAATATAAGTCTAAACTTTTTCTACTGTGTTTATTTGCTGTGTTTATTGAGTACCATTTTCTCTTGATACTACCGTGTCAGCGTGCCTCGTTGTGCTCCGGGTTATCTCGTGTTTTCACGGTCGCTCTTACGTGCTAGAACTTTAATTTGTGTCATCAATCCTATACGATACATCCCTCTAGCGCCTGGAACCAATCTTGGGCGGAAAACATTATATACTGAGTCAAAAAAGGAGAATTAGCGTGCACTACCTAGCAGAGTTTACTGCCAGAGGGGAATCATAGGCCTGTGTCCCGTGTGGAAAAAAAAAATAATAATAATTGAACTTTTCGTGTCAGAGGAAAGAAAGTCTCCCTGATAACATTGAGTATACATAGTGTATAGTGTATACTACAGTGGCTCCCTAGTATATTGATGATAAAGGCTAAAGTGTCATTTGAAAACAGGTGAATTTGTAAATGAAGTGATAAGCCTATAGAGGCAGGTGCCAGAAGTCGCCAGAAACTTACCACAGGTCAGCTGTTTTTAATAATCTTCCTGGCTTGCTAGTGTACTCGCATATAATCTAGTGATACCAGTGAATAGCAGAATACAGTGTTGTAGTAGCAACTAACCAGTATTATAATGGTACTTAGTGGAGTGGAGTGACTTTCATTAGTTTCTTTTTCTTGAAATACGAGACGTTACTGTGAATTTCATATAACCTGTAGTTACCAGCGGTCGCAATATACACAACGAGAAGCAATTATTACTACAGAAAAAGCGTCCTTCCTCCAAAATTTGCACCAGTCAACTATAGTGATAATATAGCATTTATTGTGGTGGAGACGGAAAAAAAAAAAAAAAAAAAAAATAGAAAAGCCAGATACAGCGATTGATAAACAAGGAGGTCGACCGTTCGTCATTGTAGGAGCTGCCAGATATCACCGGCTCTTCAACACGCAAGTTATACTTTTGTATCAGTCAAATCACATATTACTCGGGTAGATAATTTCCAGTAGATCCTTCATGTGTTAGCTCAAATCACCGACCAGTATGTTTTAAATAAGTGACCCACTGATCAGAGCAGATCGACTGGTCCGAACCCTTGGCTGGTCCGAACCCTTGACTGGTCCGAACCCGGGACTGGTTTCAAACAGTTTCGTTGGACAATAAAGCAGACTGTAAACGGATGGGGTTGTAGGCGCCCTTATAAACACAAACATTAAAAATCAGGAACGTGACGGTAAGCTGTCCAATATACAAAAAGAGTTAGAAACAGAAATACAAATAGCTAGAGCTTCATTTAAGGTTATTAATATAATATTCAAGAGGTTGCTAGTAGAATTGCAGTAAATCAACCATTCAAATCATTATGAAGCTGTGTGTAGTCTGTGGTCAGTCAAACAAACGGGCTTCCACATGGATAAATTGTCATTTTTGTGGAAATTGGTGTCACGCCCCTTGTGCAGATATCCCAGAACTAGCTACAAACAGTATTAAAACAGAAGTGTTTTTGGGTATGCCCAAATGAGGAAAATCTGTGGACTAAAATCACAAGGGTATTAAAAGAGGACAACATCAAAGCTGCTTTCATAGAAAACCTGGAAGCTTTCTACAACAGATGGGAACATAAAAAGTCTGGGCTGAATGGTACTGCCCTTGATACTGGCCATGTAGTCACAAACTGTAAGGCTGGAGGTGATGTCCTGGTAGTCAGTAAATGTGGGGCTGATAGTGCTGTCCTGGGAGACAGTAATGGTGAAGCTGGAGGTGCTGTCCTGGGAGACAGAAATGGTGAAGCTGGAGATACTGTCCTGGGAGACAGTAATGGTGAAGCTGGAGATTTTGTCCAGGTAGTCGGGAATTATACGCAGGAAGGAATACATATAAATGACCTCATAGGGGACAGGAGCCATAGTAGGGAAACAAGTGTAGTCAAAGATAAGATAAAACCAATATTGCAAACTAGAAATACCGCAGGAAATAGCAAACAAGAGGACTCCAATAGCAATAGTGAGGATAAATTACCAAAAACAACTGGTGGGAGCTCCATTGTTGGTGCTAGGGAGGATAGAAGTAAGACAGGGAAACATGCACCAACAGGGAATACAGTCACAGAAACCCAAGGCAAGCGGAAACCAAGCCTGTGCACATACTATGCACTTGGTATCTGCTGGCATGGGAAATCTGGAAAAACAGATGGGACATGCAACTATGACCACCCTAGAAAATGCCATGCCCATATGACAACAGGAAAATGCAAACTCCCTTCCTGTAAGCTTTTTCACCCTGAAATGTGTACCTCTTCAGTACAGGAAAGACTGTGCTATAACTTAAATTGCCAGGCATACCATCTAAAGGGGACAAAAAGATACAAAACATCCAGGCCATGGGAAAACCTGGGTAGCCACAGCCACTCAAGAGGGAGAGGTTTTTTAGTGCCAGGAAGGAAAAAAAAACTGGCAGGAAATGGCAGAAATCGTACACCAAATCCAGTCATTCCTGTAGTGCAAGCACAGTCGATGGCCTCCACTCCAAACCAACAGATACAGATACTAATGCCGGAAAAAAAATCCCCCCCCAGTACCAACAATACCACCAGTCCGATAACATTCTTCTTTGCAAATATACAGGGTCTAAAGCCAGCAACAAACAACAAAATACCTTTCATCCGTGGACTGCTTGCAGAGGCAAAGGCAATGTTCGCGGCTTTCACTGAGACCCACATAAAGGATCACTTGGACAACGAAATATGGATCCCAGGTTACAACCTATACAGATGTGACAGAGTGAACAGGCAAAAGGGGGGGGTTGGCCTGTACATTGCAGAGTCACTTGTTTGCACAGAACTGCTTAATGCCTCAAATGACGTAGTGGAAGTTTTAGCAGTAAAGGTCGAGAACCAAAACCTAGTCATTGTGGTAGTCTACAAGCCTCCGGATGCAACATCCCAGCAATTCCAGGAACAGCTGTTAAAAATTGACCACTGTCTGGAAAATCTTCCAGCTCCTGTACCCAACATCTTGCTCCTGGGGGATTTCAACTTAAGGCACCTAAAATGGAGGAATATAGCAAATAATATTGTTGCAGTAATAACACCAGGAGGCAGCTCTGATGAAAACTCACACTCACACGAGCTTTTAAATCTCTGCACAAAATTCAATTTAAACCAGCAAATAATAGAGCCTACTAGACTGGAGAATACACTAGACCTCATCTTCACTAACAATGATGATCTGATAAGAAATGTCACCATATCAAAAACAATATACTCAGATCACAACATAATTGAGGTTCAGACATGTATGCGTGGAGCCCCAGACCGACAAAATGAGACTAGTCACGAGGGAGCATTCACCAAATTCAACTTCAATAACAAAAACATAAAGTGGGACCAAGTAAACCAAGTCCTAACCGATATAAGCTGGGAAGATATACTAAGCAACACAGACCCAAACTTATGCCTAGAACAGATTAACTCGGTGGCACTCGATGTATGCACAAGGCTTATTCCTCTAAGAAAAAGGAGGAGTAGATGTAAAATAGAAAGAGACAGGCGCTCCCTTTACAGGCGACGGAAAAGAATAACAGAGCGGCTAAAAGAGGTCAATATACCTGAAATGCGCAGGGAGACACTGGTCAGAGAAATAGCAAGCATCGAACTTAAGCTAAAAGAATCCTTTAGGAGTCAGGAATCGCGGGAAGAACTAAAAGCCATAAATGAAATCGAAAGAAACCCAAAGTATTTCTTCTCCTATGCCAAATCAAAATCGAGAACAACGTCCCGTATTGGGCCCCTACTTAAACAAGATGGGTCCTACACAGATGACAGCAAGGAAATGAGTGAGCTACTCAAGTCCCAATATGACTCAGTTTTTAGCAAGCCGCTAACCAGACTGAGAGTCGAAGATCAAAATGAATTTTTTATGAGAGAGCCACAAAATTTGATTAACACAAGCCTATCCGATGTTATCCTGACGCCAAATGACTTCGAACAGGCGATAAATGACATGCCCATGCACTCTGCCCCAGGGCCAGACTCATGGAACTCTGTGTTCATCAAGAACTGCAAGAAGCCCCTATCACGAGCCTTTTCCATCCTATGGAGAGGGAGCATGGACACGGGGGTCGTCCCTCAGTTACTAAAAACAACAGACATAGCCCCACTCCACAAAGGGGGCAGTAAAGCAACAGCAAAGAACTACAGACCAATAGCACTAACATCCCATATCATAAAAATCTTTGAAAGGGTCCTAAGAAGCAAGATCACCACCCATCTAGAAACCCATCAGTTACACAACCCAGGGCAACATGGGTTTAGAACAGGTCGCTCCTGTCTGTCTCAACTACTGGATCACTACGACAAGGTCCTAAATGCACTAGAAGACAAAAAGAATGCAGATGTAATATATACAGACTTTGCAAAAGCCTTCGACAAGTGTGACCATGGCGTAATAGCACACAAAATGCGCGCTAAATGAATAACAGGAAAAGTCGGTCGATGGATCTATAATTTCCTCACTAACAGAACACAGAGATTAGTCGTCAACAGAGTAAAGTCCGAGGCAGCTACGGTGAAAAGCTCTGTTCCACAAGGCACAGTACTAGCTCCCATCTTGTTCCTCATCCTCATATCCGACATAGACAAGGATGTCAGCCACAGCACCGTGTCTTCCTTTGCAGATGACACCCGAATCTGCATGACAGTGTCTTCCATTGCAGACACTGCAAGGCTCCAGGCGGACATCAACCAAATCTTTCAGTGGGCTGCAGAAAACAATATGAAGTTCAACGATGAGAAATTTCAATTACTCAGATATGGTAAACATGAGGAAATTAAATCTTCATCAGAGTACAAAACAAATTCTGGCCACAAAATAGAGCGAAACACCAACGTCAAAGACCTGGGAGTGATTATGTCGGAGGATCTCACCTTCAAGGACCATAACATTGTATCAATCGCATCTGCTAGAAAAATGACAGGATGGATAATGAGAACCTTCAAAACTAGGGAGGCCAAGCCCATGATGACACTCTTCAGGTCACTTGTTCTATCTAGGCTGGAATATTGCTGCACTCTAACAGCACCTTTCAAGGCAGGTGAAATTGCCGACCTAGAAAATGTACAGAGAACTTTCACGGCGCGCATAACGGAGATAAAACACCTCAATTACTGGGAGCGCTTGAGGTTTCTAAACCTGTATTCCCTGGAACGCAGGAGGGAGAGATACATGATTATATACACCTGGAAAATCCTAGAGGGACTAGTACCGAACTTGCACACGAAAATCACTCACTACGAAAGCAAAAGACTTGGCAGACGATGCACCATCCCCCCAATGAAAAGCAGGGGTGTCACTAGCACGTTAAGAGACCATACAATAAGTGTCAGGGGCCCGAGACTGTTCAACTGCCTCCCAGCACACATAAGGGGGATTACCAACAGACCCCTGGCAGTCTTCAAGCTGGCACTGGACAAGCACCTAAAGTCAGTTCCTGATCAGCCGGGCTGTGGCTCGTACGTTGGTTTGCGTGCAGCCAGCAGCAACAGCCTGGTTGATCAGGCGCTGATCCACCAGGAGGCCTGGTCACAGACCGGGCCGCGGGGGCGTTGACCCCCGAAACTCTCTCCAGGTAAACTCCAAGTAAACTCCCATTACACCCGGGGTAACAGGCCATTTGGAATCCTGGGTTGTAATAACTCAACACATAGAAGAATGTAACTTCCGCTAATTTGAACTATTGTAACCCAGAATAAGTCAAATATTTCCATAATTTCAGGAAAAATCCAAACGTTTTGGAGAAAATCTTAAATATAGAAATGTGAAGCTTCCAGGGAAAGTTAAAAGTGAATGTAATGCATAAAATATCGATAAAAGATTGAAGTAGATTATCAGTACTTTCAAAATAAACCAGCAAGAGCCTCTAGGAAAAATGAAAAAGAAATTCCTGAATATTCAGTCTTCAGTACTTGGTGTATCAAAACATGGTATAAAAGACGGAAAAATGTGTAGACAAAATGGAATGCATGCTATTATTTCTGCTATAATGGTCATGGTGAAGTCTCAAGGACTCAGATATATACTATAATATCTGGGAGAATGAATATTTATCCCTCCAATATTAAAAATAAACCTAGAACTTCTAAAATTTTTACTTATTCACTTTAGCCGTCTAGGATATATTCATTTCTTAAACCTACAAGAAATATTAAAAGTTATTATAATTTATTTTTTTTAAAATCTGAGCAAGTTTTATCAGGACAAAGCTGTTAGTTTCCGTGTTATAAATTGGAGAATAAACCTCCCTGAAAAATTAAAAAAAATATTATTCTGAACAATGACGAATATTTTACATATTACAACTCTGCAGGATATTACCAGCCGAGTATTACCCATTGACTTATATTATTACTGGAGATAGATTTATTGATATACAAAAGTTTATGGCAGTATAGTTGTGAGATGATGGTGGAAACGGTGGTGGTGATGGTTGTGGTGATTATGGCGATGGTGGTAGTAGGAATGGTGGTGGAAGTGATAGTTATAATAATGATGGTGGTACTAATGATAATGGTGGAGATGGTGGAGGTGATGGTGATAATTGTGGTGGTGATGACAGTGACTGTGATGGTGGTGTTATTATTGGGGTGGTGGTGTTGGGGAGAGGATGATGGGAGTTGGGGGTGGTAGTGATGATGGTGGTGAGGGGGTTGTTGTGATGATGGATGGGGGTGGTAGTGATGATGGTGGTGAGGGGGTTGTTGTGATGATGGCTGGGGGTGGTAGTGATGATGGTGGTGAGGGGGTGGTAGTGATGATGGTGGTGAGGGGGTTATTGTGATGATGGATGGGGGTGGTAGTGATGATGGTGGTGAGGGGGTTATTGTGATGATGGATGGGGGTGGTAGTGATGATGGTGGGGGAATGGTGTTAGACTCATATAGGCATATGTATGTATGCATATTCCTATGAACGCACAAGCATAAGTATGCATACGTACCTGTATACACATTTATATAATAATAATAATAATTATTATTATTATTATTATTATTTTTTTATTTTTATTATCACACCGGCCGATTCCCACCAAGGCAGGGTGGCCCGAAAAAGAAAAACTTTCACCATCATTCACTCCATCACTGTCTTGCCAGAAGGGTGCTTTACACTACAGTTTTTAAACTGCAACATTAACACCCCTCCTTCAGAGTGCAGGCACTGCACTTCCCATCTCCAGGACTCAAGTCCGGCCTGCCGGTTTCCCTGAATCCCTTCATAAATGTTACTTTGCTCACACTCCAACAGCACGTCAAGTATTAAAAACCATTTGTCTCCATTCACTCCTATCAAACACGCTCACGCATGCCTGCTGGAAGTCCAAGCCCCTCGCACACAAAACCTCCTTTACCCCCTCCCTCCAACCTTTCCTAGGCCGACCCCTACCCCGCCTTCCTTCCACTACAGACTGATACACTCTTGAAGTCATTCTGTTTCGCTCCATTCTCTCTACATGTCCGAACCACCTCAACAACCCTTCCTCAGCCCTCTGGACAACAGTTTTGGTAATCCCGCACCTCCTCCTAACTTCCAAACTACGAATTCTCTGCATTATATTCACACCACACATTGCCCTCAGACATGACATCTCCACTGCCTCCAGCCTTCTCCTCGCTGCAACATTCATCACCCACGCTTCACACCCATATAAGAGCGTTGGTAAAACTATACTCTCATACATTCCCCTCTTTGCCTCCAAGGACAAAGTTCTTTGTCTCCACAGACTCCTAAGTGCACCACTCACTCTTTTTCCCTCATCAATTCTATGATTCACCTCATCTTTCATAGACCCATCCGCTGACACGTCCACTCCCAAATATCTGAATACGTTCACCTCCTCCATACTCTCTCCCTCCAATCTGATATTCAATCTTTCATCACCTAATCTTTTTGTTATCCTCATAACCTTACTCTTTCCTGTATTCACCTTTAATTTTCTTCTTTTGCACACCCTACCAAATTCATCCACCAATCTCTGCAACTTCTCTTCAGAATCTCCCAAGAGCACAGTGTCATCAGCAAAGAGCAGCTGTGACAACTCCCACTTTGTGTGTGATTCTTTATCTTTTAACTCCACGCCTCTTGCCAAGACCCTCGCATTTACTTCTCTTACAACCCCATCTATAAATATATTAAACAACCACGGTGACATCACACATCCTTGTCTAAGGCCTACTTTTACTGGGAAAAAATTTCCTTCTTTCCTACATACTCTAACTTGAGCCTCACTATCCTCGTAAAAACTCTTCACTGCTTTCAGTAACCTACCTCCTACACCATACACTTGCAACATCTGCCACATTGCCCCCCTATCCACCCTGTCATACGCCTTTTCCAAATCCATAAATGCCACAAAGACCTCTTTAGCCTTATCTAAATACTGTTCACTTATATGTTTCACTGTAAACACCTGGTCCACACACCCCCTACCTTTCCTAAAGCCTCCTTGTTCATCTGCTATCCTATTCTCCGTCTTACTCTTTTTTTTTTTATTTTTTATTATCACACCGGCCGATTCCCACCAAGGCAGGGTGGCCCGAAAAAGAAAAACTTTCACCATCATTCACTCCATCACTGTCTTGCCAGAAGGGTGCTTTACACTACAGTTTTTAAACTGCAACATTAACACCCCTCCTTCAGAGTGCAGGCACTGTACTTCCCATCTCCAGGACTCAAGTCCGGCCTGCCGGTTTCCCTGAATCCCTTCATAAATGTTACTTTGCTCACACTCCAACAGCACGTCAAGTATTAAAAACCATTTGTCTCCATTCACTCCTATCAAACACGCTCACGCATGCCTGCTGGAAGTCCAAGCCCCTCGCACACAAAACCTCCTTTACCCCCTCCCTCCAACCCTTCCTAGGCCGACCCCTACCCCGCCTTCCTTCCACTACAGACTGATACACTCTTGAAGTCATTCTGTTTCGCTCCATTCTCTCTACATGTCCGAACCACCTCAACAACCCTTCCTCAGCCCTCTGGACAACAGTTTTGGTAATCCCGCACCTCCTCCTAACTTCCAAACTACGAATTCTCTGCATTATATTCACACCACACATTGCCCTCAGACATGACATCTCCACTGCCTCCAGCCTTCTCCTCGCTGCAACATTCATCACCCACGCTTCACACCCATATAAGAGCGTTGGTAAAACTATACTCTCATACATTCCCCTCTTTGCCTCCAAGGACAAAGTTCTTTGTCTCCACAGACTCCTAAGTGCACCACTCACTCTTTTTCCCTCATCAATTCTATGATTCACCTCATCTTTCATAGACCCATCCGCTGACACGTCCACTCCCAAATATCTGAATACATTCACCTCCTCCATACTCTCTCCCTCCAATCTGATATTCAATCTTTCATCACCTAATCTTTTTGTTATCCTCATAACCTTACTCTTTCCTGTATTCACCTTTAATTTTCTTCTTTTGCACACCCTACCAAATTCATCCACCAATCTCTGCAACTTCTCTTCAGAATCTCCCAAGAGCACAGTGTCATCAGCAAAGAGCAGCTGTGACAACTCCCACTTTGTGTGTGATTCTTTGTCTTTTAACTCCACGCCTCTTGCCAAGACCCTCGCATTTACTTCTCTTACAACCCCATCTATAAATATATTAAACAACCACGGTGACATCACACATCCTTGTCTAAGGCCTACCTTTACTGGGAAAAAATTTCCTTCTTTCCTACATACTCTAACTTGAGCCTCACTATCCTCGTAAAAACTCTTCACTGCTTTCAGTAACCTACCTCCTACACCATACACTTGCAACATCTGCCACATTGCCCCCCTATCCACCCTGTCATATGCCTTTTCCAAATCCATAAATGCCACAAAGACCTCTTTAGCCTTATCTAAATACTGTCTTACTCTTAATTCTTTCAATTATAACTCTACCATACACTTTACCAGGTACACTCAACAGACTTATCCCCCTATAATTTTTGCACTCTCTTTTATCCCCTTTGCCTTTATACAAAGGAACTATGCATGCTCTCTGCCAATCCCTAGGTACCTTACCCTCTTCCATACATTTATTAAATAATTGCACCAACCACTCCAAAACTATATCCCCACCTGCTTTTAACATTTCTATCTTTATCCCATCAATCCCGGCTGCCTTACCCCCTTTCATTTTACCTACTGCCTCACGAACTTCCCCCACACTCACAACTGGCTCTTCCTCACTCCTACAAGATGTTATTCCTCCTTGCCCTATACACGAAATCACAGCTTCCCTATCTTCATCAACATTTAACAATTCCTCAAAATATTCCTTCCATCTTCCCAATACCTCTAACTCTCCATTTAATAACTCTCCTCTCCTATTTTTAACTGACAAATCCATTTGTTCTCTAGGCTTTCTTAACTTGTTAATCTCACTCCAAAACTTTTTCTTATTTTCAACGAAATTTGTTGATAACATCTCACCCACTCTCTCATTTGCTCTCTTTTTACATTGCTTCACCACTCTCTTAACTTCTCTCTTTTTCTCCATATACTCTTCCCTCCTTGCATCACTTCTACTTTGTAAAAACTTCTCATATGCTAACTTTTTCTCCCTTACTACTCTCTTTACATCATCATTCCACCAATCGCTCCTCTTCCCTCCTGCACCCACTTTCCTGTAACCACAAACTTCTGCTGAACACTCTAACACTACATTTTTAAACCTACCCCATACCTCTTCGACCCCATTGCCTATGCTCTCATTAGCCCATCTATCCTCCAATAGCTGTTTATATCTTACCCTAACTGCCTCCTCTTTTAGTTTATAAACCTTCACCTCTCTCTTCCCTGATGCTTCTATTCTCCTTGTATCCCATCTACCTTTTACTCTCAGTGTAGCTACAACTAGAAAGTGATCTGATATATCTGTGGCCCCTCTATAAACATGTACATCCTGAAGTCTACTCAACAGTCTTTTATCTACCAATACATAATCCAACAAACTACTGTCATTTCGCCCTACATCATATCGTGTATACTTATTTATCCTCTTTTTCTTAAAATATGTATTACCTATAACTAAACCCCTTTCTATACAAAGTTCAATCAAAGGGCTCCCATTATCATTTACACCTGGCACCCCAAACTTACCTACCACACCCTCTCTAAAAGTTTCTCCTACTTTAGCATTCAAGTCCCCTACCACAATTACTCTCTCACTTGGTTCAAAGGCTCCTATACATTCACTTAACATCTCCCAAAATCTCTCTCTCTCCTCTGCATTCCTCTCTTCTCCAGGTGCATACACGCTTATTATGACCCACTTCTCGCATCCAACCTTTACTTTAATCCACATAATTCTTGAATTTACACATTCATATTCTCTTTTCTCCTTCCATAACTGATCATTTAACATTACTGCTACCCCTTCCTTTGCTCTAACTCTCTCAGATACTCCAGATTTAATCCCATTTATTTCCCCCCACTGAAACTCTCCTACCCCCTTCAGCTTTGTTTCGCTTAGGGCCAGGACATCCAACTTCTTTTCATTCATAACATCAGCAATCATCTGTTTCTTGTCATCCGCACTACATCCACGCACATTTAAGCAACCCAGTTTTATAAAGTTTTTCTTCTTCTCTTTTTTAGTAATTGTATACAGGAGAAGGGGTTACTAGCCCATTGCTCCCGGCATTTTAGTCGCCTCATACGACACGCATGGCTTACGGAGGAAAGATTCTTTTCCACTTCCCCATGGACAATAGAAGAAATAAAAAGGAACAAGAGCTATTTAGAAAAAGGAGAAAAACCTAGATGTATGTATATATATATATGCATGTGCGTGTCTGTGAAGTGTGACCAAAGTGTAAGTAGGAGTAGCAAGATATCCCTGTTATCTTAGCGTGTTTATGAGACAGAAAAAGAAACCAGCAATCCTACCATCATGCAAAACAGTTACAGGTTTTTGTTTCACAGTCATCTGGCAGGACGGTAGTACTTCCCTGGGTGGTTGCTGTCTACCAACCTACTTATTATTATTATTATTTCTACAAGTATATTATACAAATGATAAAGACTTAGTTGATATTAATGATATACTTTATAGGAAGATCCTGGTTATACAGAACATTTAGGGCAACTTAAGTTAATTTTGTCCCCCAGGATGCGACCCACACCAGTCGACTAATATCCAGGTACCTACTTGCTGCTAGGTGAGCAGGGGCTGCAGGTGTAAGGTAACTAACCCAGGTACCTACCTACTGCTAGGTGAACAGGGGCAGCAGGTGTAAGGAAACATGCACAACGTTTCCCTTGTGCCGGGATCGATCCCCGGACCCTGAGTGTGTGAACACAGGACGCTACCAACCAAGCCACGAACACTCATACAATACATCGATACTCATACATATATGCATACAAATACATTCAAATGCAAAAGTGCACATATGTATAAATGTAAATATACGTAACATATTCAAACACATACATATACAACGACTTTTAATGCAAACAAATATGAATACACTCTCACATATACATTTCCATATATATTGTGCATGTATACATACGCAAGAATAGAAGCATACATGAATGCATAGGTATGCACTTGCATGCATCTGCATACACATACACATGCAAACATATGCACCATTACATATATGCACATGTACACTAACGCACAACTAAATGTACATATGCACACGAACTTATACACGCGTATTCATATGCATAAGTATACACTTGCAAATACATACAAAGTAAGTTTACACATTTATATACATCACATATACATAATACGCAAACCCAAATAAAACAGATAAATACATATAAATAAGTGAATGTATATACATGTATAAACACACACACACACACACACACACACACACACACACACACACACACACACACACACACACACACACACACACACACACACACACACACACACACACAAACACACACACACATACATACACACACACACACACACACACACACACACACATACACACACTAGGATCAAATGACAGGTCCGAAGACAATGAAGATATGCTATATGCAGAGATTCTAACAGCCAACTGCAGTAGCAAGGGACAGCTGATCATGAAAGACAGTTCACTGAGAATAGAAGTTCCAGATATGACAGGGACTGAAGGCAAGAACATGTCAATGGAAGGAAATAAAATGCCTCAGAGGAAGCAGATGGAGACTCAGTGGGAGGAGGAAAGAACATAAGAACATAAGAACATAAGAACGAAGGAACACTGCAGAAGGCCTACTGGCCCATGCGAAGCAGGTCCAAGTCTCCTACCGGCTTAAGCCAATGCACCCAACCTAGTCAGGTCAGGTCACATTGACTTAAGGGAGGAACATGGCAACCGACCTGGTAGCACAAGCTATCAGGTCTAACTCACACCCACCCACATCCACTCATGTATTTATCCAACCTATTTTTAAAGCTACACAACGTTCTGGCCTCTATAACGGTACTTGGGAGTTTGTTCCACTCATCCACAACTCTATTACCAAACCAGTACTTTCCTATATCCTTCCTGAATCTGAATTTTTCCAACTTAAAACCATTGCTGCGAGTCCTGTCTAGGCTAGATATTTTCAGCACACTATTTACATCCCCTTTATTTATTCCTGTCTTCCATTTATACACCTCAATCATATCCCCCCTAATTCTACGTCTTTCTAGAGAGTGCAGATTCAGGGCCCTTAGTCTATCCTCATAGGGAAGGTTTCTGATACATGGGATCAACTTTGTCATCCTCCTTTGTACATTTTCCAGAGAATTTATATCCATTCTGTAATAAGGTGACCAAAACTGTGCAGCATAATCTAAATGAGGCCTAACCAACGATGTATAGAGTTGAAGAACAACCTGAGGACTCCTATTATTTATGCTTCTTGATATGAAGCCAAGGATTCTATTAGCTTTATTGCGAACACTTATGCACTGTTGTCTTGGTTTCAGATTACGAGGCGAGGTCAGTTTTTGTGTACGGGCTCCAAGAAGCCAAGGGGGACAACTTTGAAGAAATAAAACAGGAGGAGAAAAAAATGATTGAAGGCATCATGAAAACAATAGGTGAGGGCGATATGACCCAGGTGACAAATTTTCAGAGAATTGGGTGGTTTGCGAGTGGAAGGATACGGCCTGTCAAAGTAATTTTCAAGGAAGAATCAGTTCGAACCAGGATTCTGCAAGAGAAAGCAAGACTGAGGGACAAACAGGGGTACCAGAGAGTATACCTCGACCGCGACAGAACACAAGACGAAAGGACTACACTGAAAGAGAGGGTACAGAGACGCAAGGAGGAACGAGAGGCAATGACGAAGATGAGCAGGACCCAGACACAGGAGGAAGGGCAAACACACCCCACAGAATCTCCCACCAAAAGACTCCAACCACGACATTCCCAACGCAACTGAGCAACCTATACTACAACCCACTCACTGTTCCCTCTGCCACCAACCCCCATATCACAAACCTCACCCCAACAGCTGTCCCTTATGGGCATTCTGACCCCACCCCCATCATCACAAACCCCACCTACACCACAGCCCCATATAGGCCCCCACCAAGGCTCTCGCTCCCCCAACCCCAATATTCTTGCATGACCACAATGATAGAAAAGAAACTGAAAGTTTGGTACACAAACGCGGATGGAATAACGAATAAACATGAGGAGTGGAACGAAAGAATCAGTGAAAAATCCCCAGACATCATAGCAGTCACAGAAACAGAACTCGCTGAGACAATAACAGACACAATCTTCCCAATGGGATATCAGATCCTGAGGAAAGATAGAAGGAGTAGAGGGGGAGGAGGGGTTGCACTGCTCATAAAACACCGATGGGGATTTGAGGAAATGGAAGGCATGGACATGATTGGAGAAAGAGACTACATTGTAGGTACAATTCAGTCCGGAGAACATAAAGTAGTCATTGGAGTGATGTATAACCCACCACAAAACTGCAGGAGGCCAAGAGAGGAGTACGAAGAAAACAACAGGGTGATGGTGGACACACTGGCTGAGGTGGCAAGAAGAGCTCACTCGAGCAGAGCAAAGTTACTGGTAATGGGCGATTTCAACCACAGGGAGATCGACTGGGAAAACCTGGAGCCACATGGGGGTCCCAAAACATGGAGAGCCAAGATGATGGATGTGGTACTTGAAAACCTCATGCATCAACATGTCAGGGACACAACCAGAGAGAGAGGGGAGGATGAGCCAGCAAGACTGGATCTTGTGTTCACCCTGAGCAGTTCAGACATTGAGGACATCACTTACGAGAGGCCCCTTGGAGCTAGCGATCATGTGGTTCTGAGTTTTGATTATATAGTAGAGTTACAAGTGGAGAAGGTAACAGGAACTGAAGGGGTCAGGCCAAACTATAAAAGGGGGGACTACACAGGTATGAGAAACTTCCTGCAGGAGGTTCAGTGGGACAGAGAAATGGTAGGAAAATCAGTAAACGAGATGATGGAATATGTGGCAACAAAGTGCAAGGAGGCAGAGGAAAGTTTTGTTCCCAAGGGAAACAGAAATAATAGGAAGACCAAAACGAATCCTTGGTTTACCCGAAGGTGTAGGGAGGCAAAAACTAAGTGCAACAGGTACAGGAGGCATAGGACCCAGGAAAACAAGGAGATTAGTAGAAGAGCCAGAAACGAGTATGCACAGTTAAGGAGAGAGGCCCAGCGACAGTATGAAAACGACATAGCATCGAAAGTCAAATCTGACCCGAAACTGCTGTATAGCCACATTAGGAGGAAGACAACAGTCAAGGACCAGGTGATAAGAAATAAATGGTATAAAATACCGACACAATGGAAATATAAACACAAATGCAGTATAATGTGATCCTTTATTGACTATGTTTCGCCCACACAGTGGGCTTTTTCAAGTCACAAACAGAACTACCTGGGGTGGAAGGAACGCGAGTATTTATAGTCCGGTTCAGAATGCTGAGGTCAGGTGAAGAATGTTGCATCTGATGATGTACCGAGTGGGGTTATAGAGTCTAAAAACTTGGGTAGCTTGGAAAGGAGATTGGACAAGTTTGTGAGCAGATCTTCTACAGTGTTCTATGTGGGATAGCGACGAAGAAGTTTCTTGGCAAGTGGTTCAGCTATGTTATAGAAGCCACTATTCTGGTTCAAGTTGTCGGATATAGAAATAAGTGATGATTCCAGGATTCTTCGGTATTGAGTGTTGTCTTCTGTGGCGATAAGTCTTGAGTTTCTGTAGTTTATCAAGTGGTTGTGTGAATTACGGTGTTGTACGCAGGCATTCCTTGTGTCGTCAGACCTGCTTGCGTATTGGTGTTCTGAAATACGTGTTTGGAGGTCCCTTGATGTTTCGCCCACGTATAACTTGTTGCAGTCATTACAAGGGATTATGTATACCCCTGCAGAGGATGGAGGCTTGTCCTGTCTACTACTGGTGATGTCCTTGATGGTCGTGGTTGTGGAGGTAGATACTTGGAATGATGTTTTGGCAAAGATGTTGGAAACATGTTTGGCAGTGGAGTTGGTGGGAAGGACTATGTATCTCTTCTCGGCAGTGTCTTCTCTGGGTGTGTTGAAGATGTTTAATGCCCGCCGTCTGCAGTCTCTGATGAAGTGACGAGGATAGTGGAGTTTAGAAAATATCCCTTGTAATGACTGCAACAAGTTATACGTGGGCGAAACATCAAGGGACCTCCAAACACGTATTTCAGAACACCAATACGCAAGCAGGTCTGACGACACAAGGAATGCCTGCGTACAACACCGTAATTCACACAACCACTTGATAAACTACAGAAACTCAAGACTTATCACCACAGAAGACAACACTCAATACCGTAGAATCCTGGAATCATCACTTATTTCTATATCCGACAACTTCAACCAGAATAGTGGCTTCTATAACATAGCTGAACCACTTGCCAAGAAACTTCTTCGTCGCTATCCCACATAAGAACACTGTAGAAGATCTGCTCACAAACTTGTCCAATCTCCTTTCCAAGCTACCCAAGTTTTTAGACTCTATAACCCCACTCGGTACATCATCAGATGCAACATTCTTCACCTGACCTCAGCATTCTGAACCGGACTATAAATACTCGCGTTCCTTCCACCCCAGGTAGTTCTGTTTGTGACTTGAAAAAGCCCACTGTGTGGGCGAAACGTAGTCAATAAAGGATCACATTATACTGCATTTGTGTTTATATTTCCACCAGGTGATAAGGCTGAGGAAAGAAGGTGGAGAACTCACAAGAAACGATCAAGAGGTATGTGAGGAGCTCAACACGAGATTTAAGGAAGTATTTACAGTAGAGACAGGAAGGACTCTGGGGGGACAGACCAGATGGGGACACCAGCAAGGAATACACCAACAAGTGTTGGACGACATACATACAGATGAGGAGGAGGTGAAGAAACTGCTAAGGGACATCGATACCTCAAAGGCAATGGGACCGGACATCTCCCCGTGGGTCCTTAGAGAGGGATCAGATATGTTGTGCGTGCCACTTACCACAATCTTCAACAGGTCCCTGGAAACTGGGCAACTACCTGAGGTATGGAAGACGGCAAATGTAGTTCCCATTTATAAAAAAGGAGACAGAAAAGAGGCACTAAACTATAGACCTGTGTCATTGACGTGTATAGTATGCAAAATTATGGAGAAGATTATCAGGAGGAGAGTGGTGGAGCACCTGTAACGGAACAAGAGTATAAATGCCAACCAGCACGGATTCATGGAAGGCAAATCCTGTGTCACAAACCTTCTGGAGTTTTATGATAAAATAACAGAAGTAAGACACGAGAGAGAGGGGTGGGTTGATTGCATCTTCTTGAACTGCAAGAAGGCCTTTGACACAGTTCCTCACAAGAGATTAGTGCAGAAGCTAGAGCATCAGGCGCATATAACAGGAAGGGCACTGCAATGGATCAGAGAATACCTGACAGGGAGGCAACAACGAGTCATGGTACGTAATGATGTATCACAGGGGGCACCTGTGACGAGCGGGGTCCCACAGGGGTCGGTCCTAGGACCAGTGCTATTGTTGGTATATGTGAACGACATGATGGAAGGGTTAGACTCAGAAGTGTCCCTGTTTGCAGATGATGTGAAGTTAATGAGGAGAATTAAATCTGATGAGGACCAGGCAAGACTTCAAAGAGACCTGGACAGACTGGACACCTGGTCCAGCAAATGGCTTCTCTAATTTAATCCTGCCAAATGCAAAGTCATGAAGATAGGGGAAGGGCACAGAAGACCACAGACCGAGTATAGGCTAGGTGGCCAAAGACTGCAAACCTCACTCAAGGAGAAAGATCTTGGGGTGAGTATAACACCGAGCATGTCTCCGGAAGCACACATCAACCAGATAACTGCTGCAGCATATGGGCGCCTGGCAAACCTGAGAACAGCATTCCGATACCTTAGTAAGGAATCGTTCAAGACACTGTACACCGTGTATGTCAGGCCCATACTGGAGTATGCAACACCTGTTTGGAACCCGCACTTGATAAAGCACGTCAAGAAACTAGAGAAAGTACAAAGGTTTGCGACAAGGTTAGTTCCAGAGCTAGGGGGAATGTCCTATGAAGAAAGATTAAGGGAAATCGGCCTGACGACACTGGAGGACAGGAGGGTCAGGGGAGACATGATAACGACATATAAAATACTGCGTGGAATAGACAAGGTGGACAAAGACAGGATGTTCCAGGGAGGGGACACAGAAACAAGAGGCCACAATTGGAAGTTGAAGACACAAATGAGTCAGAGAGATATTAGGAAGTATTTCTTCAGTCATAGAGTTGTAAGGCAGTGGAATAGCCTAGAAAATGACGTAGTGGAGGCAGGAACCATACACAGTTTTAAGACGAGGTTTGATAAAGCTCATGGAGCGGGGAGAGAGAGGGCCCAGTAGCAACCGGTGAAGAGGCGGGGCCAGGAGCTAAGACTCGACCCCTGCAACCACAAATAGGTGAGTACAAATAGGTGAGTACACACACACACACACACACACACACACACACACACACACACACACACACACACACACACACACACACACACACACACACACACACACACACACACACACACACACACACACACACACACTTTGCTTTTAATTTCAATGAACAATAATTTGTGTGTTAGATAAGACACATATGCAACAGTTAGGTATCTTTATTTCGAAACGTTTCGCCTACACAGTAGGCTTCTTCAGTCGAGTACAGAAAAGTTGATAGAAGCAGAAGATACTTGAAGATGATGTAATCAGTCCATCACATAAGAACATAAAAACATAAGAACGAAGGAACACTGCAGCAGGCCTACTGGCCCATGCGAGGCAGGTCCAAGTCTCCTACCGGCTTAAGCCAATGCACCCAACACAGTCAGGTCAGGTCACATTGACTTAAGGGAGGAACACGGCAACGTCCAACTCACACCCACCCACATCCACTCATGTATTTATCCAACCTATTTTTAAAACTACACAACGTTCTGGCCTCTATCACTGTACTTGGGAGTTTGTTCCACTCATCCACAACTCTATTACTAAACCAGTACTTTCCTATATCCTTCCTGAATCTGAATTTTTCCAACTTAAAACCATTGCTGCGAGTCCTGTCTAGGCTAGATATTTTCAGCACACTATTTACATCCCCTTTATTTATTCCTGTCTTACATTTATACACCTCAATCATATCCCCCCTAATTCTACGTTTTTCTAGAGAGTGCAGATTCAGGGCCCTTAGTCTATCCTCATAGGGAAGGTTTCTGATACATGGGATCAACTTTGTCATCCTCCTTTGTACATTTTCCAGAACATTTATATCCATTCTGTAATACGGTGACCAAAACTGTGCAGCATAATCTAAATGAGGCCTAACCAAGGATGTATAGAGTTGAAGAACAACCTGAGGACTCCTATTATTTATGCTTCTTGATATGAAGCCAAGGATTCTATTAGCTTTATTGCGAACACTTATGCACTGTTGTCTTGGTTTCAGATTACTGCTAACCAGAACTCCTAAATCTTTTTCGCAATCCGTAATATTAAGATCTACATTATTTAGTTTATATGTGGCATGGTTATTGTCCTGTCCAACATTTAGAACTTTGCATTTGTCTATATTAAACTGCATCTGCCACTTCTCCGACCACTGCATCAGTCTATTCAAATCTTCCTGGAGTGCTCTAATGTCCTCGTCAGAATGAATTCGACGGCCTATTTTGGTGTCATCGGCAAACTTGCTGATGTCGCTCTTTATGCCCTCATCTATGTCGTTTATGTAGATTGTGAACAGCAGGGGGACCAACACTGACCCCTGTGGAACACCGCTCGTGACGCTTCCCCACTCTGATTTCTCCCCATGCAAACTCTCTGCTGCCTATTTGTCAACCATGCCTCTATCCAGGAAAAAATTTCTCCTATTCCATGTGCCTTAATTTTCCTCAATAATCTCTGATGTGGGACCCTGTCAAAAGCCTTACTGAAGTCCATATACACAATATCATATTCATTACCATGATCTACCTCCTCAAATACCTTAGTGAAAAAAGTTAATAAATTCGTAAGGCAGGAACGCCCCTTTGTAAAACCATGCTGAGATTCGTTAATTAATTTATGCTTTTCAAGGTGGCTACATGGAGTTGAAGTGACAGGATGGAGCCTATAATGGCTGGATTTGAGAGGGACCTGACCTTCCAACGACAACATTCTTGACTTAAGAAATCATAATGACACGATTGCAAATAAACCATACCCCCGGCCGGGATTGAACCCGCGGTCATAGAGTCTCAAAACTCCAGCCCGTCGCGTTAGCCACTAGACCAGCTAGCCACAATAAGATTCATCCAACTAGGTATATTTCTACACCATAGGAAAGTTAGCACAGGCACCTCTGTGACCACAAATGCAAGTTTTTACAGACGAATCTCGTCACGGCCACGCTAGCTGGAGATTCGTCTGTAAAAACTTGCATTTGTGGTCACAGAGGTGCCTGTGCTAACTTTCCTATGGTGTAGAAATATACCTAGTTGGATGAATCTTATTGTGGCTAGCTGGTCTAGTGGCTAACGCGACGGGCTGGAGTTTTGAGACTCTATGACCGCGGGTTCAATCCCGGCCGGGGGTATGGTTTATTTGCAATCGTGTCATTACGATTTCTTAAGTCATGTTGACGGCAGTGAAGGGACTTGAGCTAGAGTTCGTCACGGCCACGCTAGCTGGAGATTCGTCTGTAAAAACTTGCATTTGTGGTCACAGAGGTGCCTGTGCTAACTTTCCTATGGTGTAGAAATATACCTAGTTGGATGAATCTTATTGTGGCTAGCTGGTCTAGTGGCTAACGCGACGGGCTGGAGTTTTGAGACTCTATGACCGGGGGTTCAATCCCGGCCGGGGGTATGGTTTGACAACATTCTTACCTCTACTAGTGGCCTACATCTCACCTCTTGGCAGTACATAGGCTCCATCCTGTCACTTCAACTCCATATTGTTTCAGACTATGGAACAATACTCTTCTCCAGACTGAGGGACTGACTACCTTAAAACTTCAAGGGTGATGGACTGATTACATCGTCTTCAAGTATCTTCTGCTTCTATCAACTTTTCTGTACTCGACTGAAGAAGCCTACTGTGTAGGCGAAACGTTTCGAAATAAAGATACCTAACTGTTGCATATGTGTCTTACCTAACAACCTGTCGGTATTTTATACCATTTTAATGAACAATAATTTGATGAGAACTCTGCATTATTGCTCCCTTCACGTGTGTGGAGGTAGAGGAGGCTGGGGTAATGAGATACGTGGAATCACATTTCCGATCACTTATCAACGGAATTACATCTATAGCTTTAACATAAGCATTTAATATTCAAACTTACATTATCTGAACATAAGACATAAGTAGAAATATTTCATGTTTTTATTATGAAGACAGATAAGAGATAAGATAATTGTCTTATCAGTGAGTGAGTGTTGGTGTATGTAGAGACACTTACAGCATCAAGACTCCACCAACTCTTCTTCAAGGTAAGAGACGTAAAAGAAAGTTATTCTACTTAATTATTTCTCATAAAATACAACATTAGTGACTGAAATCTTCTCTGCTTCGCTTTTAATCATAATAACGGTAATAATTACTATAATAAAAATTATTATATTGTTATTCTTAGGAGAATTTTCTATCAAAAAATGAATAAGCGATCGCCAAAGAAGCCATAAATGAAGATAATATTTTACATTATGGGGGATAACTTTCTGATAGTGATAATTATCCACAATATAAGTATATAAGAAATAAGGAACACTGCAACAGGCCTACTGGCCCATGCGAGGCAAGTCCAATTCTCCCACCGGCTTAAGCCAATGCCTTGACCTAGTGAGGTCAGACACGTCACTTAAGGGAGGAGCACGGCATCCGACCTAGTAGCACAAGCTAGTCAGGTCCAACTCACACCCACCCACAGGCAGATCAGACGCTGAGTGATTACAACACAACAGTAACTAGTCCCCGGAAAAATGTAACTGACATTAGCTTCTTAGCTGTATATATAAATTAGTACAAGAATCGCTGCATATATTCTGCGACTGGCCAGTGAGGAACAATCAAGTCTGCTCCGAGGAAGGAGAGGAAGGCAGCTCTGGTGAGTGACGTCAGGCTTCAGTAAGTGACATTAGGCTCTAGAGTGATCCCAGGCTCTAGTGAGTGACCTAAGGCTATATTGAGTGACTTCAGGCTCTACTGAGCGACCACAGGCTCTAGTGAATGTCCTCAGGCTTCAGTAAGTGACATCAAGCTCTCAAGTGATCTGAGGCTCTAGTAAATGACCTAAGGCTCTATTGAGTGACTTCAGGCTCTAGTGAGCGACCACAGGCTCTAGTGAGTGACCTAAGGCTCTATTGAGTGACTTCACTCTCTAGTGAGTGACCACAGGCTCTGGTGAGTGACCTCTGGCTTCAGTTGGTGACATCAAGCTCTAGAGTGATCTGAGGCTCTAGTGAGTGACGTCAGGCTCTATTGAGTGACCCAAGGCTTTAGAGTAATCTCAGACCCTAGTGAGTGACCTCATGTTCTAGTGAGTGACCTCACTCTAGTGAGTGTCCTCAGACTCTAGTGAGTGTCCTCAGACTCTAGTGAGTGTCCTCAGACTCTAATGAGTGTCCTCAGACTCTAGTGAGTGATCTCAGGCTCTAGTGAGTGACCTCAGGCTCTAGTGAGTGACCTTAGGCTCTGGTGAGTGACCTTAGGCTCTGGTGAGTGATGTCAGACTCTAGTGAGTGACATCACATTCTAGTTAGTGACCTCAGGCTCTATTGAGTGAACTCAGGTTCTAGTGAGCGACCTAGGGCGCTATACTGATCTCAGACTCTAGTAAGTGACCTCATATTCTAGCTAGTGACCTCGGGCTTTAGTGACATCAGGCTCTATTGAGTGACCTCAGGCTTTAGTGAGTGACCTCAGGTTCTAGTGAGTGACGTCAGACTCTAGTGAGTGATCTCAAGCACTACTTAGTGATCTCAGGTTCTAGTGAGTGGCCTCAGACTGTAGTAAGAAACTTCATATTCTAGTTAGTGATCTCTGGCTCTAGTGAGTGACCTCATGCTGTGGTGAATGATTTCGGGCTTCAGTGAGTGACCTTAGGCTCTAATGAGTAACCTCAGACTATAGTGAGTGACCTCTGGCTCTAGCGAGTGGCCTCAGGCTCTAGCGAGTGACGTCAGGCTCTGGCGAGTGACGTCAGGCTCTAGCGAGTGATATCATGATCTAGTGACCTCAACTTCTAGTGAGTGACATCAGGCTCTTGATCTAATTCCTTGGATCAAGAGCCCTTTACCGGCATCAAGGCATTCTACCTGGTTGGAACTTTATCAAATGGGATTTCCCAGTTTGGTGATTTTCCGTAAAATGAATCATACATTTTTAGGTATTTATTTTATTTAATTTACACATATGTGAAGATTGGTATTATTATATTCACACTAGTGTTGAATCTGCTTATGGAGAATTACTCCTGTCTGTTTATATATTTAATTTTTCTTCTCTCAGTGTTTTCATGGTCACAATGACAGATCAAGAGGACGCAGAGGCGCGTCAGAGCCTCTTGGATTCACGGAATCCTGGTGACGGTAAGTACTTGGCAACTGTTTACTGCAAAGTGCTTCAGATTCTGCAGTAATTCTTATATGTATCTACTGAACTGCTTATTAAAAAATGTACCAATAAATCTGGTACTGCAAGGATTTAGCAAGTGAGATGCCTGACTTAAGTATCACAACCGTTAACTCTGCCACATTCAGCCGTTCTAATTTGTAATAAATATTTATAGTAAGTAGCTTGTAGCTAGTGAAGAATAGTTTATGCTAAAATGTTATATAATATGAAAGGTTATAAATAAAAAATACATAAATTTTTCACATATCTTACACGTCACTCTCTGAACTTATTTTCTGCTCCTGCAAGTATTACGGTGTTCCAGGGAAGAAAATTAAGCTGACTGAGATAATGGTGATGTTTTGTCTATAGGAATGAGTAAATTTCTCCTGGTGCGGAGACTATGATCATTATATCGAGTTCTTTATCTGGTTTACTTGTGCACATCGTAAAAAAACAAAAGACTGATGGTTGAGAAAAACTTTCCAGTATCATCGTTCAATTATAACGTGAATGTTTTCTCTCTTCTAACACACCGTTCAATTATAGTGTGAATGATTTCTCTCTTCTAACAGGAATTTTAACCCTCGTTCTATACCATATAGGCGAGAATAGCTAAATATAGCTCTGAATTACCCAATAAACGATTTCAGTAAAGCTTGGCAGTTTCGCTGGAAAAAAATCTTAATATATATTTTGTCCGCAGTTGTGCTATCAATGGAAGGATACGAACCTGGAAAGCAGAATGCTGAAAGAACAGACAAGTATATTGTGATATTCTGTAAACCCTACTTTATATGGTGGTTATATCATGTCCTTACCTGTGATCCATACCTCATATTTTAATTATAATCTTGACGTATAATTATGAACTGAATATTACTAAGGTACTTATGTTGCTTCAGGTGCGGCCCACAACAAGGCAATGTCGTCAACAAGTCGGTGAGATCGTACTCTATTTGCTTTATTACAATGGTGTTTTCAAATACAGTAATTAGACCTCATGTAGATGGTTACTTGAGTTTGTTGTGCGGTCGCTGCGTAAAACGAGGAATGTATTAGTGTTCCATAATCACTGTTCCTTGCGGCTCAGTACACGGGATTGTAATAAAATAGTGTTGTATAAGTTGATTAGTATTGACGATTTAAAGGGAATTACAAGAGGCATTCATAAGTCGTTAAATGGAAACTAATATACAAATTTGAGTAAAAACTGTAATTAGGACATATATGTTCCAAATTTAATTCAAACGTTTCAAAAAGACCACAGGGACGAATATCCTAAGTACATTAAGCTGTAAGCCACTCAGAAGTTGTATTACACTATTATGACCATGGAAGATACTCAGAAATTAGCACATGAAAACCAGTATTTCATTTTTTTTCCAATTCCAAGAAATGAATTGGGAACTACAGAGGCTAAAATTAATTCAAACTTTCTTCTAAGTAAGGCTGGCCAGCTTTTGAGAAGTTTTATGTAAGCTTAATGTACATAACACAAATATTTTAAGAATGGTCTTGAGGGCTCACAAGTTATTAGCACATAAAAAAAACATTAAGTTCATTTAACCTTGCAAAAAGAAATAAATTGCAACACTGATATATTTCTGATCAGCAGAGACATTCTTCAGTTATTTCACAAAAATCAGTTTGGCTAATGAAACTGATATATAATAATTTACACAGCCTAACATCAAGAAACAGTTTCCCTTCAGGAAAACATTAGTACTGTAAGTCTGAAGCCAACCAGAAGGTGCATTTTCCAGTAATTCCAACTCTAGAGTTCGTCACGGCCACGCTGGCGGGAGAATCATCTGTAAAAACTCTTATTTGCGGTCACAATGGGACCCATGCTAACCACCCTATGGTGTATAACTATACCTGGCTGGATGAGTCGTAAAACTCCAAACCCAGTGGCTTACACACTGGCCTGGACTTTTACAACTCACTTGCCGCATGTTCAAGCCCCACTCGTACCAAGGTTTGTTTACAATCGTGCCATTACGATTTCGTGAGTCAAATTTGTGCCTACACAGCCTTAACCCATGAAACATTCCATCCATTTCATGCAATACATATTGATGCTGTTCAGGGGTCATATAGCACCTGTGGAATGGGAGACATTCAGATTCGATTCAAGTACAAGGAAGATAAGTCCAGGTACTTGAATTACGAGCCTCACCAGCATCAAGAACAACATCAAGGACAAAATGCAACGAGGCAAAATAGTACTATCTCAACGCTAAAAGTGACAAAATGGCCTATAAAAAGAGCCTTTCTCTAGTAATCACAAGGTTACAGAAACATGGTAATGACCCATCTAGGATTTTGTATAGAGCTCCCACGCATACAAATTGTCCCATGAATCTTACCTTGAAATTTTGAAGCCGGTCAAATAAGGCTTTAAAGAGTAATGTTAAAAATGCCATAAATCTGCTGATTTTTTTTTTTGGTACATTTATTATAAAATTCAGAAAAAAATTAAGCCGAATTTGATAAAATTAAAAAATAGCAAATTAGCTCCAACACAGCTCAAAATTAAAACAAAAAATACTTATTAAGCTTCACCAGCCTTTAGGACTTGTAGCCGATCATCAGAAGAGGTAATTTGCTTATTAAAATTAGCAAATTAAATTCTTTTTACCACTCAGTGATTAAAAGCTGTGTTTTAATAAAGTCTATTAATGGCAAAGGTTTGAAGCCAAGCAGAAAGGGTATTCTCGAGTAATTGATCAGATTCCAACGATTTAAGTAAAATTTCAAATTTGCACCTATTCGAACTAGTGTCATCATCCTTATTATAGAAAACATCGTTAATAATATTTTAAAGCCAATTAGAATAAACATTTATTAGTTATTGAATAAAATATGAATATAACTATTCAGTCAAATTAGCAAACTGAGATTTATTCCAGCCAGTTATCAGTGTGAATCTTGTGCTGAAAAAAAAACACACAACTGGTGACAATTTCAAGTCGATCAGATAAGTTATTCTCCAGTTATAACATGGATTCCAACAATCCCAAGTTAATTTTACTATTTTACTGTATTAACAATTTAACCTGCACGTAAACAGTTACTAGGCACTATTGCCCTGGTAATAAGATGCATCAGCCATTAAATATTGAAGCTTTTGAGAAGAGGTAAACTGAAATTTATTTATCATGATTTAACGGAATGAAAATTTCACACTATTAGACAAAAAAAAAAATCGACAAATCTTATTTCACTCTCCGTCGTCGTCGTTTTTTTTTCACATCTGGAGCTTCGTCACTGAAAATTTTGGAAGTTATCCGAACCATTCCAGAATGCTGGAAACTGGTTCAATAACTTTGGTCATAGGGCACGTGAATGTGCCAGTTATTTCTAGAATCTGAACCTCTCTACCGTATGCTAGTATTAAAAATCTAAAGCGATCGGATGAGGTGTTCTTGAGTTATGAGCAGGATATATTCGAAGAGTAGCAGAAAAACCTAGACAGGTATCCCCGAGGGGATACCTATCTAGTTTAACCAAGTCTGTTATCATTTTACTCTAATATTATCCATTTTATAGTTTTTTAAGCTACTATATTTTGCCTTTTATAAGACATGAATAGTTTCAACCTTGTAATACACTTGTTCATATGTTAAATTGTTTCCATATTAAAACAGAATAATCAATAAAAAGAACATAGTTCATTCTAAGATTCCAACATTTTTCCTTCAGTAACTCTTATTCATTTTTAAAATCCTCTTTTATCACTATTCATCTAAACTTTCTTTACATTATAAGTAATAAGAAATATTAATGTATAAACCCATCTAAGGAGCGGAATGCAGCTCATTATGCAGCAGAGGTTGGTGATGTGGACTCACTACAGAAGTTGGTGGAAGAATACCTGGAGAATCTTGTCATCCAGGACAAATATGGCAACACACCACTGCACCTGGCTGTTGAAGGCGGCTACCTAGAGTGTTGTAAAACCATTCTGGGGATCAGTACCAAAGAAGTCAACCTCAAAAACAAAGCTGGAAATTCCCCACTTCTACTTTCAATAGCCACAGGAAAAAAATCTACACAGATTACGGAATTACTCATTCTCAATGGCTCTAAGTTAAATATAG
Organism: Cherax quadricarinatus; assembly: GCF_038502225.1. Taxonomy (NCBI): domain Eukaryota; kingdom Metazoa; phylum Arthropoda; class Malacostraca; order Decapoda; family Parastacidae; genus Cherax; species Cherax quadricarinatus. The sequence goes on from NC_091292.1 coordinate 63,009,200, forward strand.
CAAACAAACGCAAATGGACAGCCCTGCACATAGCAGCTGAGAAAGGTAATGTTAAAACATTAAAGTTGCTGCTTCAACATGATGATAAATGTCTTCAAGCTAAGGATTCAGAAGGGCTGACACCTCTGCATGTAGCGGCCAAAAATGGTCACTGGAAGATCTGTAATGAGCTTGTGGAGGCAGGTGCCAATATAGAAGAGAGGGATAGTCACGGCTCGACACCACTTCACTGGGCTGCAAAAATGGGATTTACTGAATGTTGTAGGAAGCTGCTGGAGCACAACGTTTCTATTAACAGTGTAAACAACAAGGGTAACACCCCCCTTCATTTATTATGTGCATCTGGCAAGGAAAAAACAGATTGTGCCAGGTTACTAACTGAATACGGAGCTGATGTTAATGCCCAAAATAAAAACGGTGAGACTCCATTTCATCTTTCCTTTCGTTCACCAATCGAAATGGCAAAGATTCTCTTAGAAGAAAACGTTAATTTACAACTGATTGACTGTAATGGCAGGACTGCTTTGCATTATGCTGCTGAGAGGTCGCCTTCTTATTATGTTAAGCTTGTTATGACCATGAAAAATTCAAAGGAAATAATAAATAAAATAGATAAGCAAGGAAAAACAGCCCTGCACGTAGCAATTTCTAAAAAAGCAGCAGAAAGTTCTAAATTTCTGATAAAAGTCGGTGCTGACTGCTCCATTACCTGTGGTAAAACTGGCACTGCCTTACATATAGCAGCTCAGAATGGTCTAAATGAAATCTGTGATTATCTTATTACCAAGGGTGCCAAAGTTGACACAAAAAACAGTGAAGGATTAACACCACTACACATGGCAGCCAAAGCAGGTCATGAAGACTGTTGTGTTGTGCTGTGCAAGAGAAGCAATTCACCAGATGTTCCAGATAATAATGGAATGACAGCTCTCCACCATGCTGCCAAGGGCAAACATGTTTCTTGTTGTAATGTCGTAACAGGCAGATATCCAAATTCTGTTAACTCGAAAGATAATTCAGGTAAAACTCCTCTTCATATTGCTGTGGAAGCCAAGTCTCTGGAGTGTTGCAAGGTCATGGTGACACCCAAAACAGATCTGTGGGCTACATCACTTACTGGCAGCCCAATTAAAATGGCTTCTGAGGCAGACTCTCACGACATCTTCAAATTTCTTTTGAATAAAGTAGAAGTTAATAGAAGCCACAACAAGAAGAACATGAATTTTCAAGCTCTTTTTGGAAAATCGCTGAAAAATAAAGACAGGTAAGTAACGTGTGTCCGCTTGTTTATGTATCTATTTACAGAAACAAGAACAGACAGGTATAGTGATGGTATTCGACATTCCTTAAATGATTTATTATATGTTTCATTTTTCAATGGTTGTAAATGAGCACATATTATCTCTTAGTGTTATGTTGCTGCTCACGTTACTTATTAGTTCCCAGTTCCCTTAAGTAAACAAGTTTACTTACCTGGAGTTTACCTGGAGAGAGTTCCGGGGGTCAACGCCCACGCGGCCCGGTCTGTGACCAGGCCTCCTGGTGGATCAGAGCCTGATCAACCAGGCTGTTGCTGCTGGTTGCACGCAAACCAACGTACGAGCCACAGCCCGGCTGATCAGGAACTGACTTTAGGTGCTTGTCCAGTGCCAGCTTGAAGACTGCCAGGGGTCTGTTGGTAATCCCCCTTATGTGTGCTGGGAGGCAGTTGAACAGTCTCGGGCCCCTGACACTTATTGTATGGTCTCTTAACGTGCTAGTGACACCCCTGCTTTTCATTGGGGGGATGGTGCATCGTCTGCCATGTCTTTTGCTTTCGTAGTGAGTGATTTTCGTGTGCAAGTTCGGTACTAGTCCCTCTAGGATTTTCCAGGTGTATATAATCATGTATCTCTCCCTCCTGCGTTCCAGGGAATACAGGTTTAGGAACCTCAAGCGCTCCCAGTAATTGAGGTGTTTTATCTCCGTTATGCGCGCCGTGAAAGTTCTCTGTACATTTTCTAGGTCGGCAATTTCACCTGCCTTGAAAGGTGCTGTTAGTGTGCAGCAATACTCCAGCCTAGATAGAACAAGTGACCTGAAGAGTGTCATCATGGGCTTGGCCTCCCTAGTTTTGAAGGTTCTCATTATCCATCCTGTCATTTTTCTAGCAGATGTGATTGATACAATGTTATGGTCCTTGAAGGTGAGATCCTCCGACATGATCACTCCCAGGTCTTTGACGTTGGTGTTTCGCTCTATTTTGTGGCCAGAATTTGTTTTGTAATCTGATGAAGATTTAATTTCCTCATGTTTACCATATCTGAGTAATTGAAATTTCTCATCGTTGAACTTCATATTGTTTTCTGCAGCCCACTGAAAGATTTGGTTGATGTCCGCCTGAAGCCTTGCAGTGTCTGCAATGGAAGACACTGTCATGCAGATTCGGGTGTCATCTGCAAAGGAAGACACGGTGCTGTGGCTGACATCCTTGTCTATGTCGGATATGAGGATGAGGAACAAGATGAGAGCGAGTACTGTGCCTTGTGGAACAGAGCTTTTCACCGTAGCTGCCTCGAACTTTACTCTGTTGACGACTACTCTCTGTGTTCTGTTAGTGAGGAAATTATAGATCCATCGACCGACTTTTCCTGTTATTCCTTTAGCACGCATTTTGTGCGCTATTACGCCATGGTCACACTTGTCGAAGGCTTTTGCAAAGTCTGTATATATTACATCTGCATTCTTTTTGTCTTCTAGTGCATTTAGGACCTTGTCGTAGTGATCCAATAGTTGAGACAGACAGGAGCGACCTGTTCTAAACCCATGTTGCCCTGGGTTGTGTAACTGATGGGTTTCTAGATGGGTGGTGATCTTGCTTCTTAGGACCCTTTCAAAGATTTTTATGATATGGGATGTTAGTGCTATCGGTCTGTAGTTCTTTGCTGTTGCTTTACTGCCCCTTTGTGGAGTGGGGCTATGTCTGTTGTTTTTAGTAACTGTGGGACGACCCCCGTGTCCATGCTCCCTCTCCATAGGATGGAAAAGGCTCGTGATAGGGGCTTCTTGCAGTTCTTGATGAACACAGAGTTCCATGAGTCTGGCCCTGGGACAGAGTGCATGGGCATGTCATTTATCGTCTGTTCGAAGTCATTTGGCGTCAGGATAACATCGGATAGGCTTGTGTTAATCAAATTTTGTGGCTCTCTCATAAAAAATTCATTTTGATCTTCGACTCTCAGTCTGGTTAGCGGCTTGCTAAAAACTGAGTCATATTGGGACTTGAGTAGCTCACTCATTTCCTTGCTGTCATCTGTGTAGGACCCATCTTGTTTAAGTAGGGGCCCAATACTGGACGTTGTTCTCGATTTTGATTTGGCATAGGAGAAGAAATACTTTGGGTTTCTTTCGATTTCATTTATGGCTTTTAGTTCTTCCCGCGATTCCTGACTCCTAAAGGATTCTTTTAGCTTAAGTTCGATGCTTGCTATTTCTCTGACCAGTGTCTCCCTACGCATTTCAGATATATTGACCTCTTTTAGCCGCTCTGTTATTCTTTTCCGTCGCCTGTAAAGGGAGCGCCTGTCTCTTTCTATTTTACATCTACTCCTCCTTTTTCTTAGAGGAATAAGCCTTGTGCATACATCGAGTGCCACCGAGTTAATCTGTTCTAGGCATAAGTTGGGGTCTGTGTTGCTTAGTATATCTTCCCAGCTTATATCGGTTAGGACTTGGTTTACTTGGTCCCACTTTATGTTTTTGTTATTGAAGTTGAATTTGGTGAATGCTCCCTCGTGACTAGTCTCATTATGTCGGTCTGGGGCTCCACGCATACATGTCTGAACCTCAATTATGTTGTGATCTGAGTATATTGTTTTTGATATGGTGACATTTCTTATCAGATCATCATTGTTAGTGAAGATGAGGTCTAGTGTATTCTCCAGTCTAGTAGGCTCTATTATTTGCTGGTTTAAATTGAATTTTGTGCAGAGATTTAAAAGCTCGTGTGAGTGTGAGTTTTCATCAGAGCTGCCTCCTGGTGTTATTACTGCAACAATATTATTTGCTATATTCCTCCATTTTAGGTGCCTTAAGTTGAAATCCCCCAGGAGCAAGATGTTGGGTGCAGGAGCTGGAAGATTTTCCAGACAGTGGTCAATTTTTAACAGCTGTTCCTGGAATTGCTGGGATGTTGCATCCAGAGGCTTGTAGACTACCACAATGACTAGGTTTTGGTTCTCGACCTTTACTGCTAAAACTTCCACTACATCATTTGAGGCATTAAGCAGTTCTGTGCAAACAAGTGACTCTGCAATGTACAGGCCAACCTCCCCCCCCTTTGCCTGTTCACTCTGTCACATCTGTATAGGTTGTAACCTGGGATCCGTATTTCGTTGTCCAAGTGATCCTTTATGTGGGTCTCAGTGAAAGCCGCGAACATTGCCTTTGCCTCTGCAAGCAGTCCACGGATGAAAGGTATTTTGTTGTTTGTTGCTGGCTTTAGACCCTGTATATTTGCAAAGAAGAATGTTATCGGACTGGTGGTATTGTTGGTACTGGGGGGGGGTTTTTTTTCCGGCATTAGTATCTGTATCTGTTGGTTTGGAGTGGAGGCCATCGACTGTGGTTCCACTCCAGGAATGACTGGATTTGGTGTACGATTTCTGCCATTTCCTGCCAGTTTTTTTTCCTTCCTGGCACTAAAAAACCTCTCCCTCTTGAGTGGCTGTGGCTACCCAGGTTTTCCCATGGCCTGGATGTTTTGTATCTTTTTGTCCCCTTTAGATGGTATGCCTGGCAATTTAAGTTATAGCACAGTCTTTCCTGTACTGAAGAGGTACACAGTTCAGGGTGAAAAAGCTTACAGGAAGGGAGTTTGCATTTTCCTGTTGTCATATGGGCATGGCATTTTCTAGGGTGGTCATAGTTGCACGTCCCGTCTGTTTTTCCAGATTTCCCATGCCAGCAAATACCAAGTGCATAGTATGTGCACAGGCTTGGTTTCCGTTTGCCTTGGGTTTCTGTGACTGTATTCCCTGTTGGTGCATGTTTCCCTGTCTTACTTCTATCCTCCCTAGCACCAACAATGGAGCTCCCTCCAGTTGTTTTTGGTAATATATCCTCACTATTGCTAGTGGAGTCCTCTTGTTTGCTATTTCCTGCGGTATTTCTAGTTTGTAATATTGGTTTTATCTCATCTTTGACTACACTTGTTTCCCTACTATGGCTCCTGTCCCCTATGAGGTCATTTATATGTATTCCTTCCTGCGTATAATTCCCGACTACCTGGACAAAATCTCCAGCTTAACCATTACTGTCTCCCAGGACAGCACCTCCACTTACCATACTCTTGTTATATATTACCTGGAGTTTACCTGGAGAGAATTCCGGGGGTCAACGCCCACGCGGCCCGGTCTGTGACCAGGCCTCCTGGTGGATCAGAGCCTGATCAACCAGGCTGTTGCTGCTGGCTGCACGCAAACCAACGTACGAGCCACAGCCCGGCTGGTCAGGTACCGACTTTAGGTGCTTGTCCAGTGCCAGCTTGAAGACTGCCAGGGGTCTATTGTGATTTGATTGATACAAAAGTATAACTTGCGTGTTGAAGAACCGGTGATTTCTGGCAGCTCCTACAATGACGAACAGTCGAGCCTCAACCTTTGTTTATCAATCGCTGTATCTAGCTTTTCTAGTTTTTTTTTTCGTCTCCACCACAATAAATGCTATATTATCACTATAGTTGACTGGTGGAAATTTTGGAGGAAGGACGCTTTTTCTGTAGTAATAATTGCTTCTCGTTGTGTATATTGCGACCGCTGGTAACTACAGGTTACATGAAAATCACAGTATACGTCTGGTATATCAAGAAAAAAGAAACTAATGAAAGTCACTCCACTCCACTAAGTACTACTATAATACTGGTTAGTTGCTACTACAGCACTGTATTCTGCTATTCACTGGTATCACTAGATTATATGCGAGTACACTAGCAGGCCAGGAAGATTATTAAAACAGCTGACCACTGTGGTAAGATTCTGGCGACTTCTGGCACCTGCCTCTATAGGCTTATCACTTCATTTACAAATTCACCTGTTTTCAAATGACACTTTAGCCTTTATCATCTATATACTTGGGAGCCACTGTAGTATACACTATACACTATGTATACACAATGTTATCAGGGAGACTTTCTTTCCTCTGACAAAGAAAAGTTCTATTATTATTATTTTGCACACGGAACACAGGCCTATGATTCCCCTCTGGCAGTAAACTCTGCTAGGTAGTGCACACTAATTCTCCTTTTTTGACTCAGTATATAATGTTTTCCGCCCAAGATTGGTTCCAGGCGCTAGAGGGATGTATCGTATAGGATTGATGGCACAAATTAAAGTTCTAGCACATAAGAGCGACCTTGAAAACACGAGAAAACCCGGAGCACAAACCTCTGATGTACCTGATTGGTTAGCGAGAGATGTTGTGTATTTACCGACTAGTCGGGGTGTACTGGGGTTAATGAATCTGCACATGAGAATATTAGGTATGTACGTTAAACATAGTTATTTGCGTGAGGGTCGGAGGGTTGGTACAGGTTTGAATTGGATTCGAGGGGATTTGGTACGATGGATGAATGGTGGGGATGTTACGAGATGCGAGAACATGCTGAGGGTTTTAATTTATGCAAGGGATCCAAGTCGAATCAAGATTAGAAAACTGGCAAGGGTGGAAGAGAGGGAGGGGGTGGCTAGCGTAGAGGGTATATATCCAATGTATGCATGGCGTGATATTTGTGGTCGATGGAGGAGTTACGATTGAGGGCCGGGGTACGGGAGGTCATGTATAAATTCCTTCACAATATATTGCCTTCCGGGGAGGTGTTAGCGAATAGACGTGTGCAAGTGGGTAAGGAGCGTTGTGTGTGTGGGGATATTGACACGGCTTTCCACGCAGTGTATTTTTGTGAGAGATTGGAAGCGGTAAGAGTGTGGTTTAGCAGTTATACAGATGGTGAGAGGTGAGGGAATTTGTGTCTTAAGAGCGTTAAGTCTAGATGTGGGGGGGGTAGGGTTGCCGGTACAAAGGGCGATTGGATATCTAGTCACTGACTTTGTATGTACTTCATGGACCTGCAGACACGTATCAGCAAGAGAGAGGATCAGGGCGCTGGCAGCGATTTTTTATGGTACACAGCAGAGGAATAGAGAGATTGCTGGGGGTAGATGGCTTTCGACTTTTTCGGTGGGATATTGTAATTTCCATGTTCGTGATTTATGGGCATTAGTACCATAGAGGGTAGACGTGGCCGGCCTTTTTGTGTGTGAGCGAGAGTGACGGTTGGATTCGAAATGGTGAGGAATAATGATGAAACATTGGGAAGGGGCGGTCATGTAAGGTCTAGAAGGTATAAACGAGAACGAACCGGGGCTTTGGAAAAAAATTTATGTAATATTGTATGCCAAGTGAATAGATCGAATAAAATGTGCGTTAACCTTTTATAATACACATCATTTGTGTAGCAGAATTGACACATGCTATATTAATATTGTCGTCAGTATGATGACGCCTTAAGGTGAGATTTTGAAACTATAGAGGTTTGAGCAATCCCTGGCATACGTCGGCGACCCTCGTCGCTATTAGTTATACACTGATGTACCTTAGGGTCGACATTTAAGATAACTGTATTGTTATTGTGATACTAATAATGGATAAATGTCGAACACCGACGCATGAGATAATCTCAAGCAATGGCCTGTCGTGTATTGCTAATAGGTGAACGTGACGGTCATATGTGTATATATCCTGTTAATGCTTGGCTTAGCTCAAGCATATTCAAAAAAGTATGCACTTGATGTATGGTTCTTTAAAAGGTATCAGCCTTCACATGGCTTATATAATCTGAGATATATGTACATGAACCTACTATCACAATCTTTAATAATTACGTGTTTTGTATTTTTTTTTCTACGTTAATGTTACTCAATGCCAGATTTAGGCTTGTTATATAACTTCTCATGATGTATTTTTGTGCTTCAAATAGGGAAATAAGGTTTTAATGTACTGTAACTAGATCGTTTTGATACCTTACGATAGAATTTTGTTATTTGTATGGATTGTACTTGTATACATAATGTTAAATCTTTTACTTGTGGATGTGTCTTGCCCAGTGTTTGGGTGGGGGGTTTCATTGTGAAATGCCCTAATGTAATATTTATTATAGGTTTTGTTTTTGCCTAACGTTTTAGGTCAATGTTCTGTATTTTTAAAATTTGTAGGTTGTGTGACATTTACAGTGCAACTTGTGCAAGGGGTCTTATTTAACAGAGCAGTGGGGGTTGGTGTGAGCGCTGACATAAATTGTAAGCTTTGTTTGTGTTAATGGTTTTGTTCCGTGCTGGAGCTCTCGCTGTTTTATTCTGTTAGGCGGTTCCAGCACTTTGTGGGACGTATTATGGTGGTATGTCTTGGCAATTTTATTGAAGGCTTAGGTTTGCCTTTTGTTTCATTATTGTAATGTATAATGTTTTTATTCCTATGTTTATCATATCTTCTGTGTGCTTTGTGCACGTAGGTTTTATTGTATAGTGTAACAGGAGTGTATTGTAGGTTTAGATTCTGTTAGTGTATTTTCTGAGCAGGTATTATCATGTTCTTTTCATTGTTAGGTGATGGTTTACCCTTTAATACGATATGATTGTAACACTTAGGATCTGATGGGGGTTGACACTAGATCTTTGTATTCGCAAGTGGCTAATTATTGTGTTCTTTTATTTATTTATATCTTGTATTGTGTCTTTCTCAATAAAATATAAAAAAAAATCAGTCTGTCAGCCACTGTGGGAGGAAAACAAGCGGTCAGAACTAATGTGGTCATCTATACGATTAAAACCCACGTCAGGAGGTGGCACTTGTCTCCTGACGAATCAAATAATTACCATATCTTATATATTAGAGTAGAGGTAAGGTAAAACATGTAACTTCTGAATATTTATTTGCTACTTTTCCATTGCATAAACTTAACATGTATGATGACTGTAATAGCACAAGTCTTACTCTTAATTTGACTAGGGTCCTCAATTACAGACAAATGATGGAAATTATCATAGACAGTTGCTTCTGGGAAGAGGCCTTCAAACCTGCCGAAGGAATTTTAGAAAAGAAGCTGAAGAACAAGAATTTGATTTTGCTTGTGAAGGATTATCCAGATTTAGTAAGACGTGTGCTGGACAAGTGTATACAAACCCCAAATAACAGTGAAGATACACAGCAAAAGCCCCCAGATAACAGTGAAGATACACAGCAAAAGCCCTCAGATAACAGTGAAGATACACAGCAAAAGCCCTCAGATAACAGTGAAGATACACAGCAACAGTCACACACACGTTACTTAGTACACTACCTGGATGAGGCATACCCACTACCAGGTATGAAATGTGTGTTTAATAAAATTTCTTACTGCTATTAGAATATTTTAATAATAGAAAATAAAGAAGATTTCCTTCTTTTGCCTGTGATCTTTGTGTCGATTTTAATTAATGTAAAAAAATGAGAAATGGATTAAAGAACTTAACAGACCAACCTATGCAATTTATTCAATGTTTGTATCTCTTCATTGTAGGCAAAAATGAAAGTGTTACTTACAAAAATATAAGTGACACTCACAAAAATGAAAGTGCCACTCGCATAAATACCGGCAATCAAAACTCACTTTTGAGAGAACCTTTTGAAACGGAGAGTGGGAAATTAGTGGCCGGAGTGGAGTTGGCCAAGGTGGACTGGGACTGGCGCAACGACCACCTCTTAGAATGTATCATTCGTTACAAACACTACGACCTGCTGAGACACCCTCTTGTCACCTGCTGGCTCCAGTACAAGTGGAAACACTACATCAGATGGCACCAGTTTACCTCTCTAGCATTGGCTTGCATCTTGGCGATCTTGTTAACAACATTCACTGTAATATCTTGGTAATTATAAGGGGCTTCTGTTTTACATATTTGTGGTTACCTCTCGGTAGTTACAAGAGCAGTTCTATGCTCATATCTTCCGTCTTCAGTGTTCAAGCTATTATATATTTTAATATAGCTCTTATTGTTATTCTATCACTGTAAAAAATATTCTATATTTCTGGCGTATTCTTTTTCTTTACAATAACTTCTTGTTTTCCTCGTTGACGGTAATTAAGATTTTTTATTGATTTATTCTGTCGCTTTATATAGTTGTCTGCTGTGTAGCCCTTGTGGCTTAGCGCTTCTTTTTTATTATAATAATATATAGTTGTCTTTTTTACCTTTTATCAGCCAACAAGGTAATCATTAGTATTTTCAGTAATTTTTCTTAGCATTTTGCAAACCTGAGTGCCATTTTGAAGTTCATTTTTGAACTTTTGAAATCATATGTACATATTTAGGGAGCGAACACTGCACGACTATTTCATATTTAGATTTCGCTCTGCAAATATTATGAGTAAATATCACAGTTTGCCAATGCAGTATGGGTTCCTGAGAACTACATTCAAACAACCAATTATCGTACCTGGCGTGTATTACCTTGGCCACCTCCTCGCCAGACCAATTGCAGCCGCTTTCTGTAATTTATCTGTAGTTAAACCTTTGTTTTATAGGTTTATATAAATTTAACCCAACCTAATCTAAATTAGCTTAATTTAAAATAAACTAGCATGCGAGGAAAAAATTGAAAGCGTTAACAAAGTGACGTTGAGCACAACATCAAAAAGCTGACCTAGTAAAATGAACTTTTTTCTTTATTTAAATATGTTTTCGGTAAAAATATTTTGTTAAAAATAGCCGCAAGATATTTCTTTAGTTTGATGTTTCCTAACACTGAGTCAGAGTGCGAGTTTACGCTATTTATGTGGCCTGTTTTTACTTTAATCCCATTTCCACTTTATAGAACTAGTCAACATAAAATTCTATCATTTATCTGTCACTATTTGCTCAATTTACATAAGTCTCCTTGTTGAGATTTACAGTCATTTTTATGGTCTCTTTTGCATTGGATCTTTTACCTCATCGGCAAACATATTCGTATAGATTCTATTATTTCTGGCAGGTCTCAATTTATGTACATTAAGGTCATCATCGGTGTAAGTACTGATCCTTGTGGCACCCCAGTGTGACTCTTACCCATGAAGACATTTTTTTTTTTTTACCTGTTATATTTATTTTTAATTATCAGTGTTCGAATTTTCAACTGTAATAATTTTCTCTTCTGTTCCTCCAGTGTTTTGAAGTGTATAGATTGTTCTTTCGCAAACTTTAGTGAATATTTTATTATATAAATGCAATGTCGGCACAACAGACCTGTAACCTTAAGTGGAAATTTACACAATTATTTCCCATTTCCAATCCTTTCTCAGTTTAATTACTTGTATATTCTTTTAATTTGAGACCATCAGATTTCACCCAAGGAAGTGGAGGGTAGTTCTAATTCCCTTCACTAACATAAAGACTACGACCACAGCAGGATTCGGAACTAATATAGGACACGTGCCAACCCACCTTCACCCCTGTACCCCTCCACACAGCGGCAGCATGCATGCACGTCACCCACACTTGCCCATTTACTCTCATCCTTCTGGCCATCCCCTCAACCACACATTAATTCCCTCACACTTTCACCTGTAGCCACGCCCACACCCCTCCCAAATCTCATCCCGTTCCAGGACCTAAACTCCCCAAAAAATGCAGGTGAGGACAAACCGGAAGAACTAGGTAGGCCCTGCCCTTTATCAACACTGCAGATGTGGAGCAGCGATTGATTGATACTGCAGTGTGTAAACTGATTGATACAGTATAGTGGTGTGAATTCTTTTTCTTCCTCGACGGTTTCAATGTGATTATTTAAGTTAGGTAAGGTTCCTCAGGAAACAGAACAAGTGTTTCCTGACGCGGGTCTTAATCAAATGATGACCCGCCGTTGGAGCTTTTGGTCATCTGACCAAGGCCTTCCGCTGGCTTACCGGTCCACCCCTTTAAAAATTATGGCTAGTTATAACCATTGCAGAAAGGCTCTTGATGTTATTAAGCTAAGTCCCAATTTGCCAGTTTAATAACCCCATTTTCTATGTAAATACATTATATACATTTCACTGAATGTAACTATAACATTGTTTAGTGTCAGGATTACTCCAGGGAAAATCTTACAAAAACATATGTAATATTTCTAGTGAGAAGTTCATGATTATACAGTAATTATAGTATTCAATATTTATCAAAATACCTGGAGACCTGGAGTTTACCTGGAGAGAGTTCCGGGGGTCAACGCCCCCGCGGCCCGGTCTGTGACCAGGCCTCCTGGTGGATCAGAGCCTGATCAACCAGGCTGTTGCTGCTGGCTGCACGCAAACCAACGTACGAGCCACAGCCCGGCTGATCAGGAACTGACTTTAGGTGCTTGTCCAGTGCCGGCTTGAAGACTGCCAGGGGTCTGTTGGTAATCCCCCTTATGTGTGCTGGGAGGCAGTTGAACAGTCTCGGGCCCCTGACACTTATTGTATGGTCTCTTAACGTGCTAGTGACACCCCTGCTTTTCATTAGGGGTATGGTGCATCGTCTGCCAAGTCTTTTGCTTTCGTAGTGAGTGATTTTCGTGTGCAAGTTCGGTACTAGTCCCTCTAGGATTTTCCAGGTGTATATAATCATGTATCTCTCCCTCCTGCGTTCCAGGGAATACAGGTTTAGGAACCTCAAGCGCTCCCAGTAATTGAGGTGTTTTATCTCCGTTATGCGCGCCGTGAAAGTTCTTTGTACATTTTCTAGGTCGACAATTTCACCTGCCTTGAAAGGTGCTGTTAGTGTGCAGCAATATTCCAGCCTAGATAGAACAAGCGACCTGAAGAGTGTCATCATGGGCTTGGCCTCCCTAGTTTTGAAGGTTCTCAAATACAGTTTAATACAGTTTAAGTAAATCTCCTTGTGAATTTAATGTTTTTTTATCTAAGAAAGAATTATAGGGGGAGACGTAAGATTTAAATTCTTAATTAAATTCCACAGTTTCAACTACAGACTCCTCATGGGAGGTTCCTTGACGCTGGTGAGGGGCTTTTGATCTAGGGAATTGGCTCTGTGCTCCAGCTCCCTGAATACCTTCCATCCCCCCTCCTCCACAGGCGCTGTATAATCCTATGGGTTTATCGTTTCTCCATGATTATAATAATAGTTCAACTAGTTCTCACATTTTTTCTGTAGTTTCCGTAGTAACCAGAGAAAACTTGTAAATATCTTTGACATTATAATGTTTAAAGATGGAAATTATTGTAAATGCTTTCCTTTCAATATCCGGATAGTTGATTGTGAGGGAAAAGTTCAATAGATAGGAGTAGCGAGGGAGTGTATAGTAACAATAGTTTCATTGCCAGCTACTTGTTAAGGTAGGGTAAGTCCAGCTCCCGCTATTCTCCCCCCCCCTTTTTTCCCCTCCCCGAAAGAGATAGTATGATTGCCGGCTGCTTGTTAAGGTAGAGTCAGTCTAGCTCCCGCTATCCCTTCCCCTCCCCCCCCCCCCGAAAGGTGAAGTGTGGGGCTCCGGTCAAACAGTAAATCACTCGACTCACAGCTCCCAATACTTCTGTAAGTACACGCCTGATCATATTTTAGTGGACTTATTGGTTGAAAGCTTCACTTTTGACCAATAATTAACCCTTTCAGGGTCCAAGGCCAAAATCTGAAGTCACGCACCAGTGTCCAAGAAATTTTGAAAAAAAAAAAAATTATTTTTTCTTACAGAATTAAAGAGCATATTTTTGTGAAGGTAATAAAACAAAAAAAATTAGAATCTGATCAGTACTTACCGAGATACAGTGCCAAGAAGTTTGTAGAAAATGATGTGGTGGCGGCAACATCGACGAATTCCACATACGCGTATTATATTATTTTGTTGTTTTAGTTGTTTTTTCTTTTCTTTTCCAATTTTTTTCTATTCCTACTAACATTTGGGGCCTGAGAGACCAATACTGTATATAATTTATATATATAAACTCACTGTATTGAACACAATAACCGCACTAAAGTTATTATCATATTATTGTTTACCACTGTTGTTTATTACAATAAACATGCACAAATATTGTATAATACTAATGTTCTATCATATATTTACATATTTACAATCACTGGACATGGTTTTAGAACTGCTGGAGCTTGTGGAACTCCTTGAAACAAGGCACCATGCACAGAGGCACCTTACATTCCTCACACATAAACCGAGTGTCTTTGCGTCTTTGTTGCCGTCGTTTTGTTTGTGCACAGACAATGCATCTCTTCTGAGCAAATTTCTTTTGAGTTGAAGGAAGCTGTATTATGAAATGATCACCTTCTCTTCTCAAACGCTTGGGTATATTGTGATGAATTCGAGGACCATGTTGTATTGCAGGTGTTGTTACCTGGTACTTCATTATGAGTTGTCTGACAACAGACAAACAAAATTCACCATACGGTGGTCTGTTACCAGTCTTTATTTGGTACATATTATATGCATTCAGCATTGAAATGTCCATGAGATGGAAGAAAAGTTTCATGTACCACTTGTAACTCTTACGAACACAGTCAACAAAACCAATCTGCATGTCACACTTGTCAACCAAGCGCATGTTTTGTGTATAATCAATCACTGTCACTGGTTTTCGAATACGTTCATTAGTCACTCGATCAACTTTGCCACTGTCTTGCATTTCATTACGGTGAATGGTTGTCAACAATGTGACATCTCGTTTGTCATGCCACCGTAATGCCATGATGTCATTGGCAGTAAACACCTGCACGTCATCACCACGAACACCTGCGTTGAGCCTGGGCATATGTTTACGATTAGAACGCACTGTGCCACACACATCTGTCTTGTTCACTCGCATGAAATCACTGAGTAATGGGCTTGTGTACCAGTTATCGGTATATAATGTATGGCCCTTACCAAGATAAGGTGCCATCATGTTTCTCACTACGTCACCTGATATACCCAATAACATCTTGGTATCTTTCAATGTTTTACTACCCGTGTATACAACAATATCCAACACCAGGCCACTGTCACAATCACAGAGTACAAACAATTTTATACCAAAGCGGTTCCTCTTGCTCGGTATATACTGCTTGAATGACAGTCTACCTTTGAACAAAATCAAAGACTCGTCAATTACAAGATTCTTGAATGGATAAAAGTATATCCTGAACTTTTGTTTGAGATACATGAAAACATTTCTAATCTTGTATAACCTGTCACTTCTGTCAGGCCTGGTTTTGTCAGAGAAGTGCAACATACGTAAGAGTAAGATAAACCTGTTCACTGGTATTATTTCACTGAAGGATGGGGTACAAATTAGCCGATCTGTGGACCAGTATGCTTTTATATTATGCTTATAGACGTGAGGCATAAGCATTATTGTTGCAAAAAGCAAATACATTTCTGCAACAGTCGTCTCTTTCCACCTGTGTAGTCTTGACTGTGGTGATAAGATCGTATTTGCCATGGTGTACTGAAAATACTTATTACTTTCCCTGACAATAGTTTCCATCAATGGCTGGTCAAAGAATAATTCAAAGAATTCCAGTTCATTGGCCGTGGTTCCAAGGGGACAGGTAGGTAGAATTCCACTTTGCGAGTCATCAAAGTGGTGAGGGCTGGGAACAAAATTGGGATTTTGCTGCCAATCCCAGATACGGTTTGCTGGTGGATACTGGACATCATAGGCTGGTTGTACGGGTGGTTGTGGCGGGCTGGTGGGTGACGCTCCGCTTTGTCCTTGAACTGACGAGTCAGCAGCGTGGGTTCCCGCGTGGCACAGCGAGTCACGCATGGCGGTGCCACTACCACCACCAGCCCCACTAACACCATCCACTGATGTCTGTGGCCCATCCATGCCAAGTGTAGCCACATCATCCTCACTATCACTACCTAAAACGGGTGTAGGGCCACGGGATGTACTCCGGGATGTACTACGGGATGTACTCCGTCCCCTGGGCATAGCATAGGGTACACTACCCGAGCGCATGCGGCGGCGCACATACCGACGCTTCACTGGTGAATATGTTTCCTCACTATCACTACTCGAATGATCGTCGAGCGCAATAAAATCACAATCCACGTCAGAATCATCGTCATTACTGAAGTCAGAGGCCAGGCCACGGGAAAATATTAGTTTTCTCTTACGTTTAGGAACAACCGACCGTGAGTCACGAGTGCCCACACCAGAGGTAGAAGGTCGAGGATCGTCGGGGTTTTCTGCACTATTATCGATATCCTGGTCATTATTTTCGGTCACTAACTCATCAAAGCCGTAGAATTCGTCTTCATTTCCACTTCCATCAGTGTCAGAACTATCAGACAGGAAGAGGAGAGTCCCAATTTTCCGGGGAGTCAGAGCTGACTTGCGACGAGACATGGTGAACAAGGGTGACTGAGCCGGCGTTCCCACAATGCTATGCAGGCGCCTAGATTTTTTGTTTATGGCGCACACCCACCGCGCAGACCCATTCTCTCATATGTAGGCCTATGAGCGCTTTCGCGCTAAATTTGACGGCGCTAGAATTTTGGCGTAGATCTACGGTTTGGACACTCACCGACCAGCCGTAGATCTACGGGACGGACCCTGAAAGGGTTAACTCAGTCCTTTCAGTCTTTATCTGTTAAATGTTTTAATAATCACCACATCTTTTAGGTACTGTACTTATCATGGAGAGTGATTTCTTAAGCAGTGGGTAATCTGTCTCTCTTTACAGCTTGGAATGACAGAGAGGGTCACCTGCCAACCAACGAGAAGAATAGAAGGAGATGGACTAACGTCCTGAGACGTCCCATGTTTAATCTACTTACCTGTTATGTAAGCCAACACAGGACCTAACCCCTCATCATAGCAGTGGTAACGAACCTGTTTTCCTGTCATCTGAAGTAATCATACACGGCTACACTCTGTGAAGAACGAGCCGGTGGTGGTCACCAACACCTGCTACCCCCCCCACATCAGCAACGGCTACGATTTCAACAACACGCAGTGTCACCAACACCTGACACCCCATTACCACGATATACCTATATTATCGTTGAGTTCAAATGTAATTTTTTTCATTTCATTTTTCACTTTTCTTTCAAATAGGATACCCATTCATGTTTTATTGTTTTACATTTTCCGTTTCTAAATAATAAAGTGTTTATCATTGTCTGTTATTATTTCTTTTTCTATTCATTAATTTTCCTGAGGAGGAGTCAGCCTCGGTAATACTGACTGAAGTTGTTACAGGGCTGAGTAAGCCTTCACAAGTGGTGACCTTGCCAGGATCAACTCTACTGAATCAAGATTCAATTCCATCTCGAATCTACCATTGGAACTTCAACACCGCATGCCACAGATGGTTACCACCAGCCATGAGTAATCATTCTCTATGGTATGACTACGGCACAGGTATTTAAAAGATATGGTGATTGTAAGTCAAGTCAGGCAGGATATAATATTTAATTCTGCCACTTTTTCGAGCTTGAAACACTTTGGAGGATTAGACTCTAGGGACCCGAGATTTTCCAGTGACAATTTGTTTCATTGAGCTCTTTATTATATCAAGGGAACTGTCGTAGGACACTCTTGATTTGTTGGTGAGAAGATTGGATGGTCAAGTGACCCCATTCTACTTACTGTTTGCTCGGAGTCGGCATAGACCCCTTCGTTCAATTGAAGTAGGGATCGAGCCCTCTGGTTTATTTACAGTTTGAGCAGAGCAGGAATTGAACCCTCCGTTTTCTTTAATACCCGTTTCATTTCCCCTGATAGTTTAAGTTATTCTCGCAAGTATGGAGGAATACCAGTTTTGGATGAATGCTGGAAGTAAGTTAGGTATAACAGGGAAAAATTTAGAATCTTTCATTAGTGCTAAGATCCAGGAAAGACTTGAAATAGAGAGAATTGAGAGAGAAGAAAGACAGAAAGGGAAAGAGAAGAAGAAAAGGAGAGAGAGAGAATTGAAAGAGAAGAGAATAAAGAGAGAGAAAGAATAGAGAGAGAGAATCAAGAAAGACAGAAAGAGAAAGAGAGGATAAATAGGAGAGAGATCGAATTGAAAGAGAAAACCAAGATAGACAGTTAGAAAGAGAGAGAGAAGACAAAAAGAAGCGTGACAGACTTGATCATGAGAAGAGAGCTAGAGTACGTGAGGAACAAGCTAAAGTACGTGAGGAACAAGTTAAATTAAGAGAACTTGAGGAAAGAGCAAAGGATAGAGAAGTTGAGGAATGAGCTAGAGAACGTGAGGCAAAAGCTAGAGAACATGAGTTAATAGAGAGAGAAAAGGATCGCGAGCTTGAAAAATCTCGCCTTGAATTAGAGAATAAAAAGTTAACTCTGACACAACAACAATTAGAGGAAGGAGTAATTGAACATCATGCAGCTAGTGCACATATTCCAACACCTAATTTACCTCCCTTCACAGAGGGTGATGACATTACTTCATACATTATCAGGTTCAAAAATACCGCTACCCTCTGTGAATGGTCTGCTGACACCTGGGCTACCAGGTTAGGAATGTTATTTTCTGGTACAGCCTTGAATATCTATGCAACTTTGTCGCAGGATATCATATGTAATTATAACCTACTGAAGAAGGCAATCCTTAAAGCATATCAAAAAACCACTAATTCTTACAGGAAAGATTTCAGGTATGCCACCTTACAGCCTGGCCAGAACTTTCAGCAGTTACAGGTAACACTCGTTTGTTTGACTTTTGGATAGAGAGTTCAGGAATTGATCACAGTTATGAATCTCTTAGAGACTTCATGGTTGCTGACCAGTTCCTGACAGCTCTTCCCCACCAGATAAGAACATTCATTAGAGAACGTAACCTGATTAAAGCTGAGGAAGTTGCTGAGGCCGCTGACTTGTATGCTGAGGCTCACAATTCCTATAAAGACCTAAAGGGATCGAACCTTAAGGGCAATGGTTAACCTGAACCAAAGATTAAGAAGCCTACAGTAGAAGCAAAGTCACCAGCAATTATACCAACCTATCATCGATGTGGTGGTATCGGACATAAACGTCCAGATTGTCCTTCCAAGAAAATAGAGAAAGCTGGAAGATGTTTTGTTGAAGGTAATGACCAAGCACCCTTCTGTTCAGGAGCAGTTAATGGTATAAAAGTCTCAGATATATTACGTGACACTGGATGTACATGCATAGTAATTTCGGACAAACTGTTCCCTTACTTTAAAACCTCTCGTGTGTCCTCTATTCTTTCAGATTACTTAGGTCGTGAAAATACCTTCCCTACAATACGTTGTTACTTGAAAACTAAATGGTTCACCGGTTGGACTAATGCGGTACTAGCCCCAATTACTTGTTCTATAATAGTGGGTAACATTAAAGGTGCCGTTCTTCTTTCAGAGGCGGATCTTTCGTCACCACCCGTGGATCTAAGTTTTCCAGCTCCTCTTCCTTGCAAGTTAAATAATCCCCTTTACAATTCTGCACCGGAAGCTACATTGTCTCGTACTGTTCATTTGGGGGTGGAAACAGATGATACTGCTCTCGATAGCGAGGTAGCAGGATCACCTGTCCACTCGTCAGGTGAAAGTAAGGGTATTGCCTCCGGCACTCTCAATGTCTTGACTAGGGCTCAGACCATAACCCCGGTTTCTCCTACCTCCTCTTCTCCCACCGTGAGTCCTTTTATTTTCCCAGATTTTATGTCCAAGGATGACTTTGTCAATATACAGCGCAATTGCCCTTCACTTCGGGATTGTCATAATCAAGCTTTTAACTACAAAGTTATCCATGGGAGATACGTATCTCATAAATTTGAATATATTAATGGTATCTTACATAAATCTGTATTTAAATCTCATTCTTCAGCGATAGATTATTCCCTCCTTGTTGTTTCTAAACCATGTCGAGAGACTGTTCTTCAAATGGCCCATGATTTGCCAGTGACCAAACACTTGGCCCATCGTAAGACGTGGCATAAACTCAAGCACACTTATTTTTGGCCAAGCATGTATTCTCAGGTTACAAAGAAGTATAGTTCTTGCAATAGGTGTCAAGTGCTTACTGCACAAAATACACACACTCCTAGATCCTGTATATTTATTAAATCTAAAACTTCCCTCCTGCAGAAACGAGATACTCCACCATAGAAAAGGAATGTTTGGCCCTTGTGTGGGGTATCTCCAAGCTTAAATTTTATTTGCTGGGAAAAGAATTCATTTTAGAAATGGACCACAAACCTTTAATATACCTAGAAACTTTTAAGGGAACCGACAGTCGCCTCTTGAGGCGGACATTGGCACTCCAGGCTTTTAAGTTCCATATTGTGTATATCAATGGTTCATCCAATTATTTCTCTGACTGGTTAAGTCATGACAGTCAGTAGAAGATTTGCTGCCTTACGCGGCTTCCACATGTTAGAACTTTTTCCTCGCCTATTCTTCTTATACTCCTTGACTATAAGTCTTGGTATGGGGGAGTGTGAGGGAAAAGTTCAATAGATAGGAGTAGTGAGGGAGTGTATAGTAACAATAGTTTCATTGCCGGCTACTTGTTAAGGTAGGGTAAGTCCAGCTCATGCTATCCCCCCCCCCTTTTTTTCCCCCTCCCCAAAAGTGATAGTTTGATTGCCGGCTGCTTGTTAAGGTAGGGTCAGTCTAGCTCCCGCTATCCCTTCCCCTCCCTCCTCCCCCCCCAAAAGGTGACATGTGGGGCTCCAGTCAAACAGTAAATCACTCGACTCACAGCTCCCAACACTTCTGTAAGTACATGCCTGATCATATTTTAGTGGACTTATTGGTTGAAAGCTTCACTTTTGACCAATAATTAACTCAGTCCTTTCAGTCTTTATCTGTTAAATGTTTTAATAATCACCACATCTTTTAGGTATTGTACTTATCATGGAGAGTGATTTCTTAAGCAGTGGGTAATCTGTCTCTCTTTACAGCTTGGAATGACAGAGAGGGTCACCTGCCAACCAACGAGAAGAATAGAAGGAGACGGACTAACGTCCTGATACATCCCATGTTTAATCTACTTGTGGAAAATTTTTAATTTTCCGAAACTATAGCGCCTAATAGGTGTTTAATGTGCCGATATGAGTCAAAAATGTATTTGAAAATAGAGTAGAACCAAGAGTTCCCTTTGCGCATGCGCGGATGTGCGGGGGGAGGGAGGCGGATTGTTTTGAATGTGGGGAGGAGGCTGAGGAAACTGGGAAGGAGGAAACTGGCGTTCATGGGGGCCTAAGGATCGATACAGGCCTCAATTCATAATAGGAAGTGTCGTGACTGTCCCTAGTGAAGAGTGAGGGAACGTGATTTACGGGACCACCGTAATAAAGTGGAAAAATGAGTGAGTAAGGGTAGGACCGGGTGACTAGCGCGTCACTATGGACTGTGTCCTGGGGAAAAATTACCCTTGGTTTAATCATCACTCATCGGTCTCAGATCTTAATGGAGTGATCTCTAATGTGTATAATAATTATGAGCCATTAAATCGTCTTGTGAATTGTAATGTAATTAATGATAATAACGCTAAGTTAAGAGAATGCGTGAAGTGAAATAAGTCGTCTTACTCCGAGTGAACACGTTAGACTTCGTTGTTCCTGAGACGAGGAAAGTGAAGCTCCTTGAGTCACGACCTTTAAAGCGGGACAAACCAACGGATACCTCGTCCTGCTGGAATGAGAACCGTGTCGGTGTAGCAGGAGGTCGCAATGAGATGGTGAATGGAGGAAATACGGAGTATCAATCACCCACAGTTAAGTAACCCTTCTAGTTATAACAGACTTATACTGGCCAGTTGTGTTATGTTGTAATTAGATAGGTTATGAGTGATCCAGCTACATCAAGTGACCAACAGAGAACGAGTGATCCAGCTACATCAAGTGACCAACAGAGAACATCTGGTAAGTGGTGGGATTATGTACAAATGTTTTCCTTGATGGATGTATCCAGGTGTATCCTACCCCCCCCCTTCATTCAGCTAAACTAATATAATATATACAGTCCACAATTAATTAGTAGCACCGTACTTGTGAGTGCTATCCAATCCATACTGGTCTCGGATAGATATGGATAAGATTGTGAGGTCGAAGGGGCCACCTGTAGTGACCAGAGGTGGTTAAGTTTTCTCACATGTCTACACGGGGTGACTACGGTAAACAATATGGTTGTCTCCCAATGAGATTACTTGTATGTATATAATGTTGAGGTACATACAGATAAACACTCTAGAAAATTTTCCATATCTGCCCGTTGGTCCTTCGAGAACCGGATGCAATCAGTGAAAAAATTAATTTAATTAATTACTTAATAATTAAGTGACTGATTGAAGGAAGTGGGTGTAGGGTGCACAAGTTTAATCGATCGTGTGATGGATGACAATTAGCCCAATTAATTGCAAGCACATGGGTGGCTAGGATTTATACAAGAGTAAAGTGCAAGAATTACTCTTATAAGGCGCCTACTTAAGTTGTATAATCAGTGATTAATAATTCTCTAACCATGACTGGATCTAATGGAGTTAATGTGGCTGACAAGTCCGTGAATTTTAGAGTAATGAAAGCATCATTACAGGCTATTAAAAGCCATGTGACGAAGGCATTTGATTTAGTGAATCAAAGAACCGTGAACCTTAATGAATTAAAGTTATATTTAGATGGTTTAGAGAGTAGATTTGATTGGTACAAATTGTGGTTTAAAGACTGTGAAAGAGATCTGCTGGAGAATTGTGCAGATGGAATGGAAATGAATGTTTTAATTAATCAACATTACGAATTGGAAGAAAAACTGTCTTGTAAAAGTAAGGCTTTGAATAAATTAAAGGGTGTAAGCCAGGCAGTTGATCAACCTATTAATGCAAAGGGTGGGTTTGCCAAAACCTCCATAGTACGGTCTGGAGGAAATCAGACTAGGTCGGCAGGAATTAATTGTTCAATTGCAGACCAGCCAGCCAAACAGTTCTAAGGATATAACACATAATGACGCTGAAGTATCTGTCAAGTCTCAAAAGGGAAAAATAATCCCAGTGGTAATAATCATAGTTAAGAGTTAAATAGGCACATATCAAGTCAGGAATCAGTAATAGTGGTTCCTCACATCAAGGTAAGAGGAATAAGTACCTCGGTAAGTGTAACCCAGTTAATAAGAGGTCAGGCAAAGGAAAAGAGAGACTGCCTCTTCTGCCAGGGTACTCATTTCACTAAAAATTGTAATGCCTATAATTCATGGGATATTAAAGTGGAGAGGATGAAAGAACTTGACAGATTTATCAGATGTCTAGACAATCATAATGTAAAGGATTGTCATACCAAATTGAACAGTTGCTATCAATGCAACAAGGGAAAGCACCATACAGTTATGTGCAGGGTTGTATGTGATTCTTATAATAATGGTGACAATAATGATAATGTTAATAACCCTGACACTACAGTGACTGATGTAAAGGTTGCAGCTAATGGCAATAATGATGGCCTAGCTGAGGTAGCCTTGCCGGCGTTGGATGTAAAAATTCAGGATAAAGGGCATAAATCCAAAACCATGCGGCGTCACTCTCCTCAACACTGGTACGGGCCATGTAATATATGGCAGACTACCGCATAGTAATAATGACTAGAGGAAGTAGTGAATACGGTCACGGTGTCTTACTCATGAAAGGTCAACCCAGTACAAGTATTCTTCTATCGAGAATGATGTTGAACCAGTCTAATTTGTGGGAGCTGGACAGCATAGGTATTAATATAAATGAGGAAAGTCCAAATGATTCCTTTACTCAGGAACAATACCTGAAGGATGTTAAATGTGAATCTGGACATTACTGGGTGCGACTTCCGTGGAAGCTTGACCGTCCAGAATTACCTACTAATTATAGGATGGCGTATGGACAGTTAAAGGGCCCAGCTCTGCGAACTGAGCAAGACACCAAAATTGTTGACTGCTTATAATGATATAATTAATAAACAGTTAAATAATAAATTGTTCTTACTTCAGGCGACGATAAATGCACATCTTAAGTGCACAGGTGGTCCACTGAGCGAAGTAATTGGGTAAATAATCTTATGTGGACAATTTCCGGGTGTGACGTCAACTGAAGAGGAACTAATGAGGATATGTGAAGGGATTAATGAAATAATGCAGTAAGGTGTTGGGACTGACTTGGGACACTGAGAGAGACTTGTTATTGTTAACGTCTCATAATTCCAGTATGCCCAATAAATTAATCCAGGGAGCATAGGCTTATGCCCCTGAGAGAATGGAACACTAATTAGTCCATTTTGAGGGATCAATAAATATGGATGGCCATGGAGTTGGTGCCTATATGCAGTAATGTGCTGGGACTGACTTGGGACACTGAGGGAGACTTGTTATTGTTAACGTCTCATAATTCCAGTACACCCAATAAATTAATCCAGGGAGCATAGGCTTATGCCCCTGAGAGAATGGAACACTAATTAGTCCATTTTGAGGGATCAATAAATATGGATGGCCATGGAGTTGGTGCTGTGGAAAATTTTTTAATTTTCCGAAACTATAGTGCCTAATAGGTGTTTAATGTGTCTATATGGGTCAAAAATGTATTTGAAAATAAGAGTAGAACCAAGAGTTCCCTTTGCGCATGCGCGGATGTGCGGGAGGGGGCGGCGCGGATTGTTTTTGAATGGGGTGAAGAAGCTGAGAAAGCATGGAACCACGAAATTGACATTCACGGCGGCCTAAGGATTAATATAGGCCTCATTTCATAATAAGAAGTGTCGTAACTGTTCCTGGTGGAGAGTGAGGGAACGTGATTTACGGGACCACGGTGGTAGAGTGGTAAAATGGGTGATAAGAGTAGGAGCGGGTGGCAGGTGCACGGCCAGGGTGAGTGTCCAGGGGACATACCCGTGTGTTAATCCTCGCTCATCGGCCTCAGATCTCAATGGAGTGACCTCTAATTTGTGTAATAGTTATGAGACGTTAAATCGTCTTGTGAATGGTAATGTAATCAGTGATAATAACATTGAGTTAAGAGAATGAGGGATGTGAAATAGAGCGCCTTGCTCCGAGTGAACGTGTGACTCTCGTACCGGGGATAATGGAGATTTATAGAATCACGACTTCTAACCGGGACAAACCGACGGATACCTCGTCCTGCCGGAATGAGAACCGTGTCGGTGTAGCAGGACATCGAAACTGAGATGGTGAATGGAAGAAATAAGGAGTATCAATCACCCACAGTTAAGTAACCCTTCTAGTTATAACAAACTTATGCTGGCCAGTAGTGTTATGTTATAATTAGATAGGTTATGAGTGATCCAGCTACCTCAAGTGATCACCAGAGAACATCTGGTAAGTGGTGGGATTATGTACAAATGTTTTCCTTGATGGATGTATCCAGGTGTATCCTACCCCCCTCCCCTTCATTCAGCTAAACTAATATAATCTATACAGTCCACAATTAATTAGTAGCACCGTACTTGTGGGTGCTACCCAATCCATACTGGTCTCGGATAGATATGGATAAGATTGTGAGGTCGAGGGGACCACTTGGTGCGACCAGGGGTGGTTAAGTTTTCTCACATGTCTACACGGGGTGACTACGGTAAACAATATGATTGTCTCCCAATGAGATTACTGGTATGTATATAATGTTGAGGTACATACAGGTAAGCACCCTAGAAAATTTTCCATATCTGCCCGTTGGTCCTTCGAGAACCTGGTGCAATCAGTGAAAAAATTAATTGAATTAATTACTTAATAATTAAGTGACTGATTGAAGGAAGTGGGTGTAGGGTGCACAAGTTTAATCGATCGTGTGATGGATGACAATTAGCCCAATTAATTGCTAGCACATGTGTGGCTAGGATATATACAAGAGTAAAGTGCAAGAATTACTCTTATAAGGCGCCTACTTAAGTTGTATAATCAGTGATTAATAATTCTCTAACCATGACTGGATCTAATGGAGTTAATGTGGCTGACAAGTCCGTGAATTTTAGAGTAATGAAAGCATCATTACAGGCTATTAAAAGCCATGTGACGAAGGCATTTGATTTAGTGAATCAAAGAACCGTGAACCCTAATGAATTAAAGTTATATTTAGATGCTTTAGAGAGTAGATTTGATTGGTACAAATTGTGGTTTAAAGACTGTGAAAGAGATCTGCTGGAGAATTGTGCAGATAGAATGGAAATGAATGTTTTAATTAATCAACATTACGAATTGGAAGAAAAACTGTCTTGTAAAAGTAAGGCTTTGAATAAATTAAAGGGTGTAAGCCAGGCAGTTGATCAACCTATTAATGCAAAGGGTGGGTTTGCCAAAACCTCCATAGTACGGTCTGGAGGAAATCAGACTAGGTCGGCAGGAATTAATTGTTCAATTGCAGACCAGTCAGCCAAACAGTTCTAAGGATATAACACATAATGACTCTGAAGTATCTGTCAAGCCTCAAAAGGGAAAAATAATCCCAGTGGTAATAATCATAGTTAAGAGTTAAATAGGCACATATCAAGTCAGGAATCAGTAATAGTGGTTCCTCACATCAAGGTAAGAGGAATAAGTACCTCAGTAAGTGTAACCCAGTTAATAAGAGGTCAGGCAAGGAAAAGAGAGACTGCCTCTTCTGCCAGGGTACTCATTTCACTAAAAATTGTAATGCCTGTAATTCATGGGATATTAAAGTGGAAAGAATGAAAGAACTTGACAGATTTATCAGATGTCTAGACAATCATAATGTAAAGGATTGTCATACCAAATTGAACAGTTGCTATCAATGCAACAAGGGAAAGCACCATACAGTTATGTGCAGGGTTGTATGTGATTCTTATAATAATGGTGACAATAATGATAATGTTAATAACCCTGACACTACAGTGACTGATGTAAAGGTTGCAGCTAATGGCAATAATGATGGCCTAGCTGAGGTAGCCTTGACGGTGTTGGATGTAAAAATTCAGGATAAAGGGCATAAATCCAAAACCATACGGCGTCACTCTCCTCAACACTGGTACGGGCCATGTAATATATGGCAGACTACCGCCTAGTAATAATGACTAGAGGAAGTAGTGAATACGGTCACGGTGTCTTACTCATGAAAGGTCAACCCAGTACAAGTATTCTTCTATCGAGAATGATGTTGAACCAGTCTAATTTGTGGGAGCTGGACAGCATAGGGATTAATGTAAATGAGGAAAGTCCAAATGATTCCTTTACTCAGGAACAATACCTGAAGGATGTTAAATGTGAATCTGGACATTACTGGGTGCGACTTCCGTGGAAGCTTGACCGTCCAGAATTACCTACTAATTATAGGATGGCGTATGGACAGTTAAAGGACCCAGCTCTGCGAACTGAGCAAGACACCAAAATTGTTGACTGCTTATAATGATATAATTAATAAGCAGTTAAATAATAAATTGTTCTTACTTCAGGCGACGATAAATGCACACCTTAAGTGCACAGGCGGTCCACTGAGCGAAGTAATTGGGTAAATAATCTTATGTGGACAATTTCCGGGTGTGACGTCAACTGAAGAGGAACTAATGAGGATATGTGAAGGGGTTAATGAAATAATGAAGAAATGTGCTGGGACTGACTTGGGATACTGAGAGACTTGTTATTGTTAAAGTCTCAAAATTCCAGTATGTCCAATAAATTAATCCAGGGAGCATAGGCTTATGCCCCTGAGAGAATGGAACACTAATTAGTCCATTTTGAGGGATCAATAAATATAGATGGCCATGGAGTTGGTGCCTATATGCAGTAATGTGCTGGGGCTGACTTGGGATACTGAGAGACTTGTTATTGGTAAAGTCTCAAAATTCCAGTATGCCCAATAACTTAATCCAGGGAGCATAGGCTTATGCCCCTGAGAGAATGGAACACCAATTAGTCCATTTTGAGGGATCCATAAATATAGATGGCCATGGAGTTGGTGCCTATATGCAGTAATGTGCTGGGGCTGACTTGGGATACTGAGAGACTTGTTATTGGTAAAGTCTCAAAATTCCAGTATGCCCAATAACTTAATCCAGGGAGCATAGGCTTATGCCCCTGAGAGAATGGAACACCAATTAGTCCATTTTGAGAGTTCAATAAATATGGGTGGCCAGTGAAGATGGAAGAAATTGTACTCCACATTATGTAAGTCGTCTAGCAACGACCTCCGCCCGGCCGCAGTGTGGAAAATTTTTTAATTTTCCGAAACTATAGTGCCTAATAGGTGTTTAATGTGTCTATATGGGTCAAAAATGTATTTGAAAATAAGAGTAGAACCAAGAGTTCCCTTTGCGCATGCGCGGATGTGCGGGAGGGGGCGGCGCGGATTGTTTTTGAATGGGGTGAAGAAGCTGAGAAAGCATGGAACCACGAAATTGACATTCAAGGCGGCCTAAGGATTAATATAGGCCTCATTTCATAATAAGAAGTGTCGTAACTGTTCCTGGTGGAGAGTGAGGGAATGTGATTTACGGGACCACGGTGGTAGAGTGGTAAAATGGGTGATAAGAGTAGGAGCGGGTGGCAGGTGCACGGCCAGGGTGAGTGTCCAGGGGACATACCCGTGTGTTAATCCTCGCTCATCGGCCTCAGATCTCAATGGAGTGACCTCTAATTTGTGTAATAGTTATGAGACGTTAAATCGTCTTGTGAATGGTAATGTAATCAGTGATAATAACATTGAGTTAAGAGAATGAGGGATGTGAAATAGAGCGCCTTGCTCCGAGTGAACGTGTGACTCTCGTACCGGGGATAATGGAGATTTATAGAATCACGACTTCTAACCGGGACAAACCGACGGATACCTCGTCCTGCCGGAATGAGAACCGTGTCGGTGTAGCAGGACATCGAAACTGAGATGGTGAATGGAAGAAATAAGGAGTATCAATCACCCACAGTTAAGTAACCCTTCTAGTTATAACAAACTTATGCTGGCCAGTAGTGTTATGTTATAATTAGATAGGTTATGAGTGATCCAGCTACCTCAAGTGATCACCAGAGAACATCTGGTAAGTGGTGGGATTATGTACAAATGTTTTCCTTGATGGATGTATCCAGGTGTATCCTACCCCCCTCCCCTTCATTCAGCTAAACTAATATAATCTATACAGTCCACAATTAATTAGTAGCACCGTACTTGTGGGTGCTACCCAATCCATACTGGTCTCGGATAGATATGGATAAGATTGTGAGGTCGAGGGGACCACTTGGTGCGACCAGGGGTGGTTAAGTTTTCTCACATGTCTACACGGGGTGACTACGGTAAACAATATGATTGTCTCCCAATGAGATTACTGGTATGTATATAATGTTGAGGTACATACAGGTAAGCACCCTAGAAAATTTTCCATAGGTGCCTATATGCAGTAATGTGCTGGGGCTGACTTGGGATACTGAGAGAGACTTGTTATTGTTAAAGTCTCATAATTCCAGTATGCCCAATAAATTAGTCCAGGGAGCATAGGCTTATGCCCCTGAGAGGATGGAACACTAATTAGTCCATTTTGAGGGTTCAATAAATATGGATGGCCATGGAGTTGGTGCCTATATGCAGTAATGTGCTGGGACTGACTTGGGACACTGAGAGAGACTTGTTATTGTTAACGTCTCATAATTCCAGTATACCCAATAAATTAATCCAGGGAGCATAGGCTTATGCCCCTGAGAGAATGGAACACTAATTAGTCCATTTTGAGGGATCAATAAATATGGATGGCCATGGAGTTGGTGCCTATATGCAGTAATGTGCTGGGGCTGACTTGGGATACTGAGAGAGACTTGTTATTGTTAAAGTCTCATAATTCCAGTATGCCCAATAAATTAATCCAGGGAGCATAGGCTTATGCCCCTGAGAGGATGGAACACTAATTAGTCCATTTTGAGGGTTCAATAAATATGGATGGCCATGGAGTTGGTGCCTATATGCAGTAATGTGCTGGGGCTGATTTGGGATACTGAGAGAGACTTGTTATTGTTAAAGTCTCATAATTCCAGTATGCCCAATAAATTAATCCAGGGAGCATAGGCTTATGCCCCTGAGAGAATGGAACACTAATTAGTCCATTTTGAGGGTTCAATAAATATGGATGGCCATGGAGTTGGTGTCTATATACCGTAATGTGCTGAGGCTGACTTGGGATACTGAGAGAGACTTGTTATTGTAAAGTCTCATAATTCCAGTATGCCCAACAAATTAGCCCCGAGAGCATAGACTTAGTGTCGTACCTTACAATAAGAGGGAAATTGTTAATACCAGAAGCATGGAGGTTTGAGTGTGCTTTGGATGGAGCCCTACCTGAGGAGTTAACAGGTGGAAAGAATTAATGGGTGATTATGTAAATATCAATGTTGGAGTTCCCAAGCCAGGTGGCCAGTGAAGATGGGAGAAAATTGTACTCTACATTATGTAAGTCGTCTAGCAATGACCTCCGCCCGGCCGCAGTGTGGAAAATTTTTAATTTTCCGAAACTATAGCGCCTAATAGGTGTTTAATGTGCCGATATGAGTCAAAAATGTATTTGAAAATAGAGTAGAACCAAGAGTTCCCTTTGCGCATGCGCGGATGTGCGGGGGGAGGGAGGCGGATTGTTTTGAATGTGGGGAGGAGGCTGAGGAAACCGGGAAGGAGGAAACTGGCGTTCATGGGGGCCTAAGGATCGATACAGGCCTCAATTCATAATAGGAAGTGTCGTGACTGTCCCTAGTGAAGAGTGAGGGAACGTGATTTACGGGACCACCGTAATAAAGTGGTAAAATGAGTGAATAAGGGTAGGACCGGGTGACTAGCGCGTCACTATGGACTGTGTCCTGGGAAAAAATTACCCTTGGTTTAATCATCACTCATCGGTCTCAGATCTTAATGGAGTGATCTCTAATGTGTATAATAATTATGAGCCATTAAATCGTCTTGTGAATTGTAATGTAATTAATGATAATAACGCTAAGTTAAGAGAATGCGTGAAGTGAAATAAGTCGTCTTACTACTTACCTGTTATGTAAGCTAACACAGGACCTAACCCCTCATCATAGCAGTGGTAACGAACCTGTTTTCCTGTCATCTGAAGTAATCATACACGGCTACACTCTGTGAAGAACGAGCCGGTGGTGGTCACCAACACCTGCTACCCCCCCCACATCAGCAACGGCTACGATTTCAACAACACGCAGTGTCACCAACACCTGACACCCCATTACCACGATATACCTATATTAGCGTTGAGTTCAAATGTAATTTTTTTCATTTCATTTTTCATTTTTCTTTCAATTAGGATACCCATTCATGTTTTATTGTTTTACATTTTCTGTTTCTAAATAATGAAGTGTTTATCATTGTCTGTTATTATTTCTTTTCCTATTCATTAATTTTCCTGAGGAGGAGTCAGCCTCGGTAATACTGACTGAAGTTGTTACAGGGCTGAGTAAGCCTTCACATTGATATTTACACTCATTATTATTATAATCATGGAGCGCTAAATCCGTAGGATTATACAGCGCATGTGGGGGTAGGATGGAAGGCATTCAGGTTCAATTCAGGGAACTGGGGCACAGATCCAATTCCCTAGATCAAGAGCCCCTCACCAGCGTCAAGGAACCCCCCTTGAGGGGACTTTTCTTAGCAAATTTATGAAGATGCTCTTGATTTAGGAGGCAGGAATATTTGTTGAAAAAAAAGATGTATTCAAAATTTTCATTATTAAGGATGTGTAACATAATCGAATTATATTAAGCACAAAACTTTATTCTTTTGTGATCTTATATTATTTGTTTTATTTAGGGATTGGATGTATATGGAAAAGACTTACAACCTAACACAGCACTTGGTGTGTCCCCCTGGAGGTGGAGAACTTGTCGGACCAGAGGTGAAGAAGCGTCTAGAAAGCGAGGGCAAAGCTCCTCATTTTCTAGGAATCTTTATCTTGCTGATAGTTAGTATTGGAATTCTGCATGATGTATACACAGTGATAAAAGTAAGTAAAATATTCATTGAATTCTAAGCCCATTATTTGGCCATTTTGATAAAGTTCGCCAAAGATGTATTAAGAGCAATGTAGTACATTTTATGAACATTTTTATACCAAAATTAGGATTCTCCAAGCAGAAGATAATGTTTACTGAACTAGTGATATACCTGTGACAGATATCGATAGTCCTCAAGCCGTAATTACTATTCCAGCAGTTCGGTCTGTAGCCAGACTTTTTTGTTTAACTGGTCAGCCAAAGTGTTCCTGTTGGTGACTCACTGGCCCAAATCCATGAAAACGTCACTTGCCCGAGGTAGTGACCAGTTTCCTCATAAACACTTTTAAACTTGCTCCAGCAATATTTCTGTTATCTGCTGTTTGAATAGTCGCGACCCATGAAATTTAATACAAATAAAGAACTTTTTCTAACATCAGTTACTATCCTTTTTATGTAAGGATTGCAGAGGTCATGAAAGAGAGCATAATAGCGAAGGCAATGAGCATCACGGCGATAGGTCAAGGACGAAATATTCACAGCTTCATAGATGCTCGTAACAGGCAAAGAGCGAAAAGTACCGAGGCATAAACGTAATCCTTGGTGATGGATGGGATCAAGGCTAGAAAGAGTTGCAGGAGGAGCCGCTGAATATATCCGGTCGCCATAATAGTTTCAATAAAATTAAGGCAGAATGTAGTCGAAGGAGAGTTCTACGATCAGCCCCCCCATGAAAGATGAGCGAGGGTTTTAAGGAGGCTCAGCTGACTATGGCACTTCAGAGAGGTAATGTGAGATTTCCAGGATAACCGACGATCAAACAAACGGCCGAAAAACCTGACCGTATCATGTTCTGGGATACTCGAGCCATATGGTTACAATGGATTATCAGAGATGACAGAACGTCTAGTGAAAGTAATTTGGTGTGTTTTAGTAATTGAAAATTTAAACTCATGAGTAGTGGCCCAATTGTCAACATGGTTGACAGCATGCTGGAGAGAAACTGTAATGAGGTGACAGTCAGCGCCTGCACAAACAATAGCAAAGTCATCAACGTAATGATAACAAAATATTAGATGGAAGAATAGATGCTAGATCATTTACAGCAAGGAGAAAGTGTGGTGCTCAGAACACATCCCTGGGGGGCACCTTCAGCTTGGTGGAAAGCATTAACCCAAACACGTAAATGTCTCTCAGATAGGAAGGCCTTAAGGAAAAATGGCAGATTGCTTGGAGGCCTAAGGAGTTTGCCTGGGCTAAGATGTTATATCTTAAAATTGTCATATGTCTTCTCAAGGTCAAAAAAGAGGGCGATAACTGGGCGGTTATTGGCAAAGGCATTACAATTATAAGTGAAGTAAGGGGTCAACAGTAGAGCGGCCCTTACGAAAGCCATATTGATTAGTGGAGAGACTATTGTGTGTCTCTAAATACCACATCAGACGTCTATTTACCAGACGTTCCATCACCTTGGAAACTGCTCTGTTAAAAGCAATGAGACGAAAGTGGGAGGCATCATGTCCCGTAGCACCCGGTTTATGGAAATTTCCACAGCTGGGCGAGAACTCCTTGCGACCAAATCAGATTAAGGAGTCGTAAGAGGACAGAAAGGGCTGACTGATGTAAATGCTGGAGCATACGAATATGAATGCCGTCAGGCCCAGCAGCCGATGATCGGTAAGCTGAGAGTGTTGCCACCAGTTCCAGAAGTGTAAAAGGCACATTATAAGATTATTTTCTGATAGAAGGAAACTCTAAGGGCTCAAACTATTTGGCAGACTTGAAGGAAAGAAACGAGGGGCATAGATGGAGCCCCTGAGAGATACGGACAAGATGATTACCAGTTTCGGTGGCAACGTCAAGAGGGCTTGCTAGAGCGACACCAGCAACCCGAAGAACGGGAGCTGGGTCGGGAGAGTATTTGCCACTCAGTTTCTGTACTTGTTTTCCAGGCTGCACTCATAGAGGAAGCCGAAGTGACAGTAGAAACATAATCCCGCCAGCAAGTACGTTTAGCGTCACGAATGACACAGCGGACGACCACTCTCTTCTGCTTAAAATCAAGGAGTCACTCTGGTTCTATTGTACTGATACCTGCCTCACACAGCGCATTTCGAACGTACTGCCCGAGCACAAGCAGAAGACCACCAAGGCACGCACCTCTGAGAATGCCTGCCAGAGGTTTGGGGTATATAATGTGAAGCTGTGGTTAAAACTGAGATCGAGAAGAGGTGTAAAAGCTCATCAATGAAGGACGAAGAAGGATCCATACTACAAGCAGTTCGACACAAGTGAAGGTCCCAATTCGCTCGGTCAAATTGCCAGCGTGGGCTACGAGGAAGTGTTGAGTACGAAAGAGAAGTAAGGGTGACTGGAACATGATTGCTGTCATGCTGTTCTTAATATGAGGAAAGAGCTTGGTGTTTCTAGTATCAGTGATAGGAGTGTTGAGATTAACACTGTACTCGGTATTAGAATGCTAAGAAATGAACCACATACTGTCACAATGAATCTTCCTAAGTGTCTAGAAGTAAATGCACACAGACCTAAATGGATTGTGAAAACGTGCAATTGCATTAAGTTTTACAACCTGCATGAACTGTATCACTGTAGGCAACAAGAGCATTTCACCCCTCCATGGAAGATGTGTTCATTTAATATCACATACCTGCAAGTCCCTCTCAAGAAGCTCATTACTAGTAATCCCTTCCTTAAATCACTTGTTAAACTGCTCAAGAAGAAATTTCTCGCCTAGCTGGTAGTAATAAGTTATCACAAGTTATATACACTGATGGATCAAAACAGGAGTCTTCTGGCAGGGCTGCATCTGCTCTTGTTGACACCTCCCTAGTTAAGAACCATAATAAACTTGTTGAACTAGGCAATCCTAATGGTGCTAAAGCTAACCTATGACACTGAGTTTGACTCTATCATCATTACTGATTCTATGTCATCACTGAATGCTCTTGACTCATATAATGACTCCAAAAATATGCTCATTGGAGAAGCCAGGTATAGATACTAAAAAATCCGGGGCAAAGGAATTAATGTACAATTTCTATGGATCCCATCACACATTGGATTACTTCTCCATGATAAAGTTGATATATTAGCCAAGAAGAGTACCCAGAAGGAGAATGTAGAATATAACTTTGGTATATCTGTGTCTAGCATTAGGAATAATATTAGGAGAGAAGTAAATAATGAAAATGATTATTATAGGAATGCAATTAGAAGCCTGAGTAGATCTATAACCCACTATGATAACATGAACGTAGATAAGTATGTTTATGGAGCAACTTGCAATGTGAACAGACTGACTGATGTTGTAGTGGCCAGGCTTAGGCTTGGTTACAAGTACTTCTGGCAGTTTGGGAGACAGATGATGATCAAACTAAATGCAAATTATGTGATCAGGCATATGGTCACTGTCTTGAACACTATGTGCTTAATTTTCCACTTATTGAGGAATACAGAGACACAGTATAATAACCTATGTGACATGTCAAGATATCTTATTAATGAAAATAAAATACCAGATATACTAAGTAAATTTCCCAAATTTGCTTTTAACAGATAAGTGAACTGTAGATATGTAGAAATAAACCCATTTGTACACCTGTTAACCCTTTTGGGGCCTAGTTCCTAGGCCTATTTTGTATCCATATGCTCTTGTGCTACCGTCCACAGGATGGATATGGGGTGCACAATAAACTAGCCACTTTGGTGGCAAAATCTAAATCTTGGAGGACAAACCAGGTAAAGTCTAGCGCAGATGAGGAAGAGCAAACCGAGGGATCGATGTAAGAGAGAGAATGAGTACGAGGATCAAAATGGGTGGGAGTACCCATATTTAAAATGTGGAGGGGGAGAGAAGTGAGAAAAGTCTCCAACTGAATACCGCGGGAGTCAGTGAGAACCCCCACCCCTCCAGAGGAAATGGTGAGCATTAAAATCGCCAAGTAACAGAAGGGGTGGCAGTAAGAAAGAAACCAGAAATGCAACAACTGGGATAGATAATGCCCGAGAAGGAAGAAGTATTAAGAACAGATTGTATACCACTTATTCAAGTGGATGCATGTTGCAGTGTAATGCGGCTGAAGAGCTGATGGTATGGAATGCCAGTATGTATAAGAAGGGCACTTTCATTAAAGGTTCCATCGGGGAAAACGATCCTATGAATATAATAGAACATAGCCAGAGATGGGATGGAGTGGAGCGTAATTTGGGTTCTTGTAAACAAAAACACAAACGGGAAAACTGGTAGAGCAACATCTGAAGCTCACCCGGTTACCTCTGAGGTCTCGAATATTTCACTGTAAATAAGCCATGATTTGCGAAGAGAAATTTACAATAAATCTGAAGGTAGAAGTATCTACGAACTAGAAGGGTTAGAAAAGTCTATGTGTGGGGGCGGCGGAAAACGAAAAAAGCAGCGAAGGGTTGGGACACTGCAAAGAAAGGAGTTCTGCAGAGAAGAACGAAGAGGAGAAACGGGAGGTGGATTGGTGTCCATCAATAGTCTAGTCTCCTCAGTATATTTGCAGATAGCTTCAAGTGTTTCCAAGGACAAAGACGTATGTGGGACAATATTGGAGACAGGAGGAGGATGAGTAAAGAGCGGGGTGACGACGGAATTTACCAAAGTAAGGGGAGACAAAAGTTTAGAGGGAACTTGAGAAGAGGCTTGGGAGGGGACAGAAGAGGAAGAAACCTGGGAGGGGACAGGAGCAGAAGTGACCTGGGATGGGACAGAAGAGGAAGAAACCTGAGAGGGGACAGGAGAGGAAGAAACCTGGGAGGGGACAGAAGAGGAAGAAACCTGGGAGGGGACAGGAGAGGAAGGTACTGTAAGAGAAGGAGGATGAACCTCTAGACTCGCAACAGAACGAGGAAGAGGTAAAGATCCAGGTACTGACACTGAACGAGAGAGATTTACCCTTTAAGGATTTGCTGAATTTTGAAGTAGTGAGGTGAGTGTGAGGAGCTGTTGTGCGAGGTCATGTAGATATAGAAACTTGCATGCGAGATGAAGATTGGAGAACAGTAGTTGATGAGGTAGGGACCTCTGAGTCCAGGGCTGCAAAAGAGTAAGATACAGAGGTGACTGTGGAAGGTGTGACCGTAAGGGAGACCACGGGAATTGGGACCCCAGAGGTTGGGGATCTCTTAGTAACTCGAGAATAAGAAATATGGGGAAGTCTCCCCTGGAGATGTAGATGAGACTGCCATGGCATAAGTAAAGCCGTCTATCTCTTTGAGACAACGAATTTCTTGTTCAATCAAGTAAACCTGGCAACGACGAGAATAAGATGGATGAGCTTCATGATAATTAAGGCAGGAGGGAGGTATACCATAAGATGTATTGGTATGGTCATCAGCATGACAGACTGGGCATTCAGCCATGGACCTGCAATATTTCGCCGGATGGCCTAAACGCCAGCAATTTTTACATTGTTGTGGAGTAGAGGTCACCTGTCGGACTTGTAAATGGTGTCCCGCAATATAAACCGATGATGGAAGCTCACGGTAGTCAAACATTAAGCAAGTTACATTGCAGGAGTAACGTCTCTGCCCATGGGCAGGCAGTACATATATGTCTACTTTAAGGATCGGGAGGTTATTGTCATACCTGGAGTATACCTGGAGAGGGCTTTGGGGGCCAATGCCCCCGCAGCCCGGTCTGTGACCAGACCTCATGGTGGATCAGGGCCTGATCAACCAGACTATTACTGTTGGGTGCACACAACCTGACGTACAAACCACAGTCCGGCTGGTCAGGTACTGACTTTAGGTGCCAGTCCAGTGCCTTTTTGAAGACAGCCAGGGTCTATTGGTAATCCCCCTTATGTATGATGGAAGGCAGTTAAACAGTCTTGGGCCCCTGACACTTATTGTGTTGTCTCTTGTGTTAGTGGCGCCCCTGCATTTCATTGGGGGATCACCACATGTCTAAAAATTACATTGAACAATGGTATGAGATAGAATGACAGTACCCCTACAAAAATTGATAGAACGATATTTTGCAATTGTTACAGGAATGGCATCTATGGTTGTAAGAAGAGAAAGATCGTGGGCTTGGCTAGCATTCTGTACTGTGATGATTCGTGCGCAGCTCTTGGGAGCAAGAAATGAAATATTATGACCAACGTGGCATAGGAGCGCCTTGCTATGATACTATGATCAGAAAAATATTCTGAAGATGTTGGTTGTAGAGTGAAAAACTTCGTCCATTGTGTACTATGATGCATAGTATGTAAAGGAAGGGATTGTCGTGTTGGTCTTTTCTGAGTTGAGTGAGAGGCAGTCGAAATAGTGCCATCAGAAGGTCGTGGTCATTAAGATACAGGGCGAGAGTTGGTATGTTTTGAGGTAAGCACACGATCCAAAAACTGTCGCATCATATGGGGAGAGGCCAGAAGTATAGTCAAAGACGTGTGGAGGTCGAAGGTGTCAAAAAAGTCAGGCCGATCCTCTGTATCCAGAGCATGGGACAAAATGTCATCTGTAGAAGATACAGGGACTGTAGAAAGGTCCAAAGAATGGTCCGGTAGCAAGGCAGGGTAGTTAGGGGGTGTTGCAACAGGAAGGGGCACAGGAGGAGGTTCATGGACTTGGGACTCTATGGTTAGGTTACCCTTTTGCTTTTAAGGAAAAAGGAAAAAAAGATAAAAAAAAAAAAGTGGGGGGAAGAGCGTGGAGGGGCAGCTCCCAGGGGGAAAGGACCACATCACCCCTTCCATGCACAGCGCAGCCTTTAGTGTAGATGCGGCATGGAACCCATGCCATACTTGACCCTTCAAGCCAGTAAACCAGCAATCCGGGATAGCTACCTCACATCTACCAAGCCACCTTGGCGAACAAAAGAGAGAGCGGTCGGAAACCCGGCACAAAGCATACTTCCTTCGTCCACCACCACCTGGAATCCGACAGGCAGCCTCCAGAGATATACCAGTCACTTGAAAGATGCCCGACCCCCCCCCCTTCCCCGGTAGACCAGAGAGAGATCTGGATCCCTAGATGATCCAGATTCCACAGCAAACTACACTACCACCAAGGACCCCAACAGAAGGAAATGGACCCTGGAACCCCTTCTCAGGTCTAAGAACTACAAAGCCTAAGGGAACAACCTCAAAAGCAGAAACAGGAAAGGGAAAGTGGAGGGATGGGTAGAGGAGGTGGAAAGGGATGGGGGGATTGGAGGGTAATTAGGTTCGGTCTGAGGAAGACCGAAAGGTCTAATTCCTCAGACGAACAGCCCCTTCACCATGCTAAGTAGCCCCTTGACGAGGTACTTTATCTGAGCAATTGAAATTTGTCACCATTAAACGTGTTATTCTCTTCTTCCCAATGAAAAACTTTTCATGAATTAATGTGATTTCCATTTTAGATTTTAATTTATATAGGAAAGAGGGGGAGCCTGGCAGACAAAGAACCACATCTTGTTAAATGGTGGACTGTATGCATACACAGTTAAAAGCTTATCATCTAAGTTCCGAATTACTATCAATATACTAGTTTATCAACATGATCTGTATATTAGATTTTAATTTATATAGCTGAAAGTAGTTCTTTTACAAAATTTACATATCTTGCCTCTTCTCCAAAAATGTTTCTCCTCAAAATGTCTGTCAATTATGCTTTTTTTGGCATAATTCCATTTGGATACCTGGAGAGGGCTCCAGGGGTCAATGCCCCCGTGGCCCGATGTTTATACAAAAACTTTGAATTTATAATGAATGCTCTTTTTCCTTCTTGAATTTTAATTAGTAATCTATTTATTTTGTGAAATACCATCTGACCAGAGGATACAACACTGTAAAAAATAGTGTTGGTCCTCAATTTTTTCATCTTATTGTACTTGGAATTGTCACTGTTGTTATATTTCTGTCTGATCTAATACGCACAGGTCTGGTCTGACTGATATACCTTTATGGTTTAGAATATAAAATTGTATTATTTACTGGTTATAAAGACCCAAATGATTTTTATTAATTTAAGGCAAAATTAAATAATATATATATCTAAATAAATTAGTCAGAGTTCTGTTTGGTTTACAAAAATATGACAACGAAAAACTATCTTATACCACTGGTAGTAAACTTTTTTTTACCCTTTTTTCACAGCTCAGGAAGTGCTTGAAAAACGTGGCTTTCTTTCTCTGCGCTATAACTATCTTCATCTTCATTTTGGACTTCACGTCATGTTCTAAAACCACCTATGTGCGAGAGGTATGACGAAAACTTTCACACCTACATACATTCATTCCTAATGTATTAAGCAGCATGCAGTTTTAGGTTTGTTAATACATAAATTAGAATCGTTTTGGAGTTATTGTTTGTTGCAAGGATCGATTCATAGTTCGTGTGTGTGTGCGTGTGTGCTCAGTAATTAAACTATTTCAGATATATATATTATTAATAGAATACATTGACAGAAAACACAAACATGAATACATTGGTACAATATATCAAAGGTTATGAATCTCCTCCAGCGCCTTCAAAGCTGGACGTGAGCCCAGTATGCAGCATGCATTTCCCCTCTGGATGGCCATGCTGATGCGCTGGAACATGAAAGCGGCTGCCCTTGGGTCCCTGGTGGTGTCGAATCTGGAACCCAATTCTTTAAGGAAACGTGTGGCATTCTTTCCCCCATGATCCCAAGGTCTCTGATCCCACTGGGACAAATTGATACTGTTGGCTTATGTCCCTGTACCTACCGATCTTGTATTCCTCCCAGTGATCAGCAGCTCCTCCCTGTGGCCCGACACTGTGATGGATGTAGGTGTCGGCCAGCTTCGACACAAAGGTATAGTCCCATGCTAAGAGCTTGCCATTCTTCTAAGGATAGATGGTGATCCCATCAGGGAGGTTTGCTGGGTTGTGGGTGTTGTTGGCTGCTAGTGATCGGGGCTCTTGGCTGCGCATCCAGCTGTAGCAAGGGTTATCTTTATGATGGCGTTGACCTCATTCTGTCTTTCATGCCAACTCTTGGTTTTGGAATAGTTAAGACAATGTAGACCATATTGGTCGACTTGCGCAGTCGCAAATACACGTATATCCGTGTGATTTGGGGCAGTAAGGCGAAGAGCCACTACAATACTGAAGGGTCTTAGTGTCAGCATAGTTGCTGATCCTCCTTTACATGTGCTGTATGTATAGATTAACTGAGTATCATAGTACCATCCATGTGTTTATATAGAAGATCCCTAGGCCTGTGACTGTATGAAGTCATGGGATACAGCACGAGTGAGTGGGCCGCTTTACCTCGTCCTCACTCCGTGCTTAGACATCCAGGCAGTAACACAGCAGGCTGGGCCCATCCCTTCTTTACCACAGTCTGACAATACATATCATTACCATCCAACAAGTGAGTTTACCTTATCCATCATATCTCCTTCCGAACCCCCACGACAAATTGGTGCCAGCAGAGGGCCTGTAATTCTGACGATTACAGCGATTTCTGGAGATAAATTTCTACTGAGCCGGTCGCCATCTTGTGACTAGGCCTGCCGAGAAGGGTAACGCTCGACCTAGCCAGCCAGCTACTCCCAAGCAAGCTTTTACCAGCTCTCTACATTATTCACTGGTCAGTCTCCTTGTATTAGTGTTTATCTGCTTATTTGCATCACTCCCGAGGGGTTGACCCAAGTTTGCAAAGCCAAACCAGCATGACAGTCTGTGGTGGGGGAGTCAGCCAGCCTAGCCTTACACCATTCCAGCCTTGCCTGCCAAGCCAGCTTTCCACTTCTGCTGTGCTCATCGTTAGAAGTTATCAAGCCATTCTGTGTGAAGGGTTAAGCTAAGCCAGCCAGCAACTAACCCAGGTGACTAACCGAGGTGACTAACCCAGTACTCAAGCAAACCACGTGGGTACAGTCTTCTTCATCACTTTGTGCTTCAAGTTCTAGCCATTATGAGTGCTTTATCATCTGTGAGGTGTTGTGGTATTTCGTGGGTTTGTTTTAAACAAGCCCGGCTTAGAATATTTTCGCGCCTAACGTGGGTGTCCCCAGTGAGGCTTACGCCGTTCATCCCATAGGCCCAGTCACCATGCATGGTGTCCCACCACCCTGCCTCAGCCGCCCCACCTCACCCACTACCACTGTTTTGTACCCTTATTACGGGTTCTAGCACCATATTTTAAGGACCACATAGGGGGTCAAGAGCCAGAGTGTGTTTTTCCGTCAGTGGCACCATCGTTAAAAGCCTCCTGTGTGGGTCCATCGTCGATTTAAGCGCAAAATTCTATGATCATGTGAAGAGTAGCAGCAAGTCAGCCAGCCACGAGACGACATAACCATCCTCCACTACCATCCTCATCCAACACGTCGCTACAGTGATAATATATTTTTCATAGAGACATTTGCGTGTGTTGAGACATTTCTTTTTGTGTTTCCAGTGATTTCTTAGTGACATTCAGTGACTCGATTAGACTCAGTGTTTATTATATACTGTTCGCAATATTTTTTTTTCTCTTCTTAATTCAGTATTAATTTCCGTGCATTAATTTATGTCTGTTGTGTTGTGCTTCTTTTTTTTATATACTTGAAGTAAGTACCTTAGTGTTTTTTCCTTGTTGTGTGCAATACATATAAGCAGTATAGAATTTGTGTTAAATTTCACAATTACCTTGTGTTCACAGTATTGCAGTGAATTCAGCAATTTATTACCTTGTATTCTGCATCACTACTCAGTGTTGTCTGTTATATTTTTTATCCCAGCATTTGTGTATTCCTGTTTTTGTTTTCATTCATTTGCCATTTTATTTTTCTCTGTGTGTTGAACATGCTTGTGTTAATTCTTTGCATTTAGCCAGTGTCTAATTTGTCTTATCTCCACAGACAATAGTGCCATTATTTTGTGTAAGCAAGACAATTATTTTCCAAATTTTTCACACCTCAAGTTTCATAGCAAGAAAATTATAGTATTGTGTTTATATTGATGTGTTGTGTTCTGCATCACTGTAAGTGTTCAAACTTTTTTTGTTCTGTGTTTTTGCACCTATTATTTTAATATTTCATTGAACAAATTCACTCTTAGTGCAATTTTTAAGTTGTTCATTTAAAGTAAATTGTTCTTTTGCTTGTTCAGTAAGTGTTGCTTAAGCTGCAGTTAAGAGTTAGTGTTCACTCAGTTCATTTCTTAATATATATTTTTTTCTTGTAAACTGTATTTTCTTGTGTGTGTAATTTTTTTTATTATTGCACATTGACTCATTTTACAATAATTCTTGTGCAAACATTGTGTTGTCATTAAAATTTTTCTTGCAGAAATTTTGTGTAGTGTTGTGCAGTACTTTTGAGTAGCAATTGTTATTTGCAGTATTGCTACAGTTTATTTCAGTGCAGTTTCTTATGCTCTGTTCTGTGCATAATATTTTATTCTTTTTGTGCCATTTTATTTTATTTTTAGTGAATTGTTTTCCCAGTTTGTTTTAATTTTGCACAAGCTTTATTGAGTACATTTTAACATTTTTGACTGATTCATCATTTTATTGTTGAATTTCTCTATTGCATTGAGAGTAAAGACAACTCACTGTGCCAGTCATTCAATTTAAAGTAAAGTTGAGCAAATTAGATTTGAGTAAAGTACAATTTCTCTTGATTTTCAAAGTGTTGTTTATTCAGTTGAGTATTTTCTTTTATTAGTGTGAGTGTCCTTGCTTAGAGTGTGACCTGTCAATTTTTATTTACTTATGCAGAATAGTTAAGCATTTTCTTCCCATTTAAGTTCACTGTGATGTGTGTTCCTCAGTTACATTTTCTTTTGTTTCTCTAAATTCTTGTTTTACATTTTACAAACATTTCTCAAGACTTCTCGAGCGATGCCTCAGGAAATTCTGCTAGTGCAACCATTAATGCATCAGTCCAAAATTCGAGTAATTCCTTATCAAACAATAGACATACTCAGACTTCTAGCTTGCGCAATTTTAGTCGTGATCCTTATGATGCTATGCCATTGTTCAATGGTAACCCAGACAACCTAGAAGGTTGGTTTACTGCTGTTAGAGCTAGAGCTAATGCCTCATTAGATGGTCCTCCATCAGAGAGTTGTTTAATTAGTATCGGAAAGGAAAGTTACCTCGTTCTCCACCCACCTCGCATGTCTTCAACTTGATTCGTATGAAAGACTTTCAGGATCTAACCAAGTGGCAAGATTATGAGCAGTTAATCCGCAACTGTCTGGAACCAGTGCGAGAAACCGATCCTTTTGTCATTCTTTAGGAATTAGTGTGTACAGCTCTGAGGCCAGAGGAGCCATTAGATGAGTTTGCCCTTCGTCTAAATAACCTAATGTCCTCATTCGTTAAATCAGGTCAAAATTCCAAGTACCTTAAAGACAATGATAAACCAGCTCTTGAATGGTTTGCCAAATTAGGAGCATTCAGAGTTATTAAACAGCGAATGCCACCAACATCAATGTATGTGTATAATTCTAGTCCTCTAAATGCTACGATGGGACTGCTTGCAGCTCTCATCCATGTGCAAAATTTGTGTCCTGAGGGAACCTTCCCTTATCGAAAGTCTACGCCAACCACTTTGTCTACTCCTGTACCTCCTCTTGTTTGTGCTACTACCAAAACTCCCAATCTAAATTACTCGCGATCATCATCCAAAGCTAGTGTTAAGAGTCATCATTCCCATAGCACTCGTAGCATGTATAGTACCTATAGTCAAAGAACTTGCTACAATTGTGGTTACCGTGGCCACATCGCGGTAAATTGCCCTGACAGTCATTCTAAGAGGCATCGTAATGATGATAAGTACCAGTCTGAATTGCCTTGTTGTACTTATCACAGAATACATGGACATGACATATCTGAGTGCAATGCTCTCTACAACCTTCAGTACTCTAGATCTTTCCATGGCCGTTCCAACCACAGA
Source organism: Cherax quadricarinatus (assembly GCF_038502225.1). Lineage (NCBI taxonomy): Eukaryota > Metazoa > Arthropoda > Malacostraca > Decapoda > Parastacidae > Cherax > Cherax quadricarinatus. The sequence continues at coordinate 63,053,976 of NC_091292.1, forward strand.
GCCAGGAGAGGAAATAGAGATTGGGGTTCTCAGAACAACCAGAATCAGCCTCATTCTTCCAATTCGGGGGAATCCAAGCGCCCCAGTCTACTCCTTTAGTCGTGACAGTAGGTGATAATGAGTACACCATCCCAGTTCAAAATTCCTATGAAACATTAGCCAGTCTTGAGAATGACAACCTCACTGTTGATGTTGCTTCACACGTCTCTGACATAGACGAATTTGGGGATGAAGTGGAACATGCCTTCTCCAATGACAACCCACCCTTCTGTTTGCATATAACTCCAAATGAAACGATAGGTCCTTTAGTACAAGCTTCTATCCATAATGCACCCGTTCATGTGTTCATGGACTCTGGTGCGCAAGTTAATATCATCAGGTCTAGCTTGTTTAAAGAGAAGCGGTTACAACGTGTCCTCCTCATTGAACCAACTACTGTAACCTCCCTTAGCTGGTAGCTGGTTCCCTTCTGCATGTCCGAGGTCAGACTTTACTCACCTTTTCTATCCAAGGTAGAGACTTACTGCTGCTTTTCTTGTTGTTGACCAGATTACTTTCCCTGGTGACCTTCTACTGGGATTTGCTTCCATGCGAGACTTACGCATTGTGCTCGACCCTTACCGATGGCATGCCCAAATTGACGACTTGATCGTTCCTATTTGGGGTTACCAGCTTGGATCAGAAATCTGCCATACTGCCGCAGAGTACGATGTATGGATTAAGTCCTTACAAGCCAATGCATTTTCCAGTAGCGTACCCAAGCAGTCAGGCACTAGTAACTCTGTCACTCCCATCTGTGTTCCACCTACACCTTCAGATATGCAAGATAGTGTATTGCCTCAAGTGTCTGAGGACACTCAGACTGCCTTGAGTGCTCAGCCTATCCCTGCAATGTCTGCTAGTCCAAGTAGTAGTTTCTCCACAGGGGATGCCTTGTCAGAAAATGATTACTTGAAACTAGTAATGCCATCTCTTGTTGATGTCACATGCCATCTGCAGAAAGACGTCTCTGTTGTGGCTAGTGCTCTCACTAGAGTGCCTGTTGTTGTTCCTAATGTTCCAGATGGTGATAACGTCCTAGTTGACAGTGATTCCTGCAAGGTCAAGGGTTTATTTGTTGAACCTTCCTTACACGTTGTAAGAGACAGTAAGATCCATTTATTCCTTGCTAACACTTCAGGCCACAGTGTTCGTCTCAGAGCAAATACCAACCTTGTTGACCTGGTTCACTATCCTTACCCTGTTCAAGTACAGGATGACGTGCCACCTGACCAGTGGGTTGGTGCTATTTCAACAGGGAAGACCTCATCCACTCCACTGGATCAATCCATTCCACCAGTTGAGGAGAAAGACTTAGCTCCCACTGACTTCCCAGACGAAGTCAAGCGTTTGTTGACTCTGTTGAACAAACGTCGTAAAGCCATTGCCTTACCAGGTGAGAAGATGGGTATAACAAACTTATTGTCCCATTGTATTCCACTTGAACCTGGTACTAGGCCTATCTATATACCTGCATACATAATGCCTCATTCCCAAGTTGCTGTCGCAGAAGAACTGATCAATCAAATGCTCGATGATGGAGTTATTGCACCTAGCAATTCACCCTGGAATGCGCCCTTAATCCTAGTGCCTAAGAAGGACAGCACTTGGCACCCGGTGATTGACTTTAGGAAGTTAAATGCGAAAACTATTCCAGATCGCTTCCCACTTCCTGTACTTGGTGATCTTTTATGCAACATCGAAGATAAACTCTTCTCGACCATGCACTTGTTACAAGGGTTTTGGCAAGTCCCTCTTCACGAGGACAGCCAAGAATTAACAGCATTCTCCACTCCCACAGGTCATTATCACTTCCTTCGAATGGCTTTTGGATTACGATCCTCTCCTATCACATTCTCTAGACTCATGACCAATATCTTTAGAGGTCTTATAGGTAAAGCACTTATGGTGTACTTAGATGATGTAATCGTCATGTCCGAAGATGTGGATACGCACCTGATAAGACTTGATATAGTACTTGGTAAGCTTGAAGAAGCCAATTTAAAGATCAAGCTATCTAAATGTCAATTTTTCAGATCAGAAATTAAGTTTCTTGGTCACATAGTCACTCCTAGAGGGGTTACGACTGATCAAAGTAAAGTAACGGCAGTACTAAATTTTCCATCCCCCAAAACTGCTGATGCTGTAAGATCCTTTGTGGGTCTAGCAGGTTTCTATAGATCTTTCATTGCTAATTTTTCTTCAATAGCAGCTCCTCTAACTGAATTGCTTAAGAAAGATGCTCCTTTCGTCTGGACCTTCCATCAAGAAAGAGCATTCCAGACACTAAAAGAAAAGCTAACGTCCGCTCCCATTTTGAAATTCCCAGATTTTTCTAAGCCCTTCTATTTGACAACTGATGCTAGTTCAATTGGCATAGGTGCCGTACTAGCTCAGAAGACTGATGGCAAGTACAACGCAGTTGCATTTGCTAGCCGAGTTCTTATGAAGGCTGAACGTAATTATACAGTAACGGAGCAAGAAGCTTTAGCAATAGTATGATCTTTAAAGCACTTCCAAGACATTATTTACCAGTACCCTATTCATGTCTTGATAGACCATGCACCACTGATACCTTTATTCCAGAATAAACAACCTACTGGAAGGTTAGCCAGATGGACCTTGACTATCCAAGAGTTCAATCCCACTTTTGAACATTTACCTGGCAAGTCAAACGTAGTCGCAGATGCTTTATCGCGACACGTTAGTGTAGTAACTGCAGATCCTCCATTTACTGCCGAGGATGTAAAGAATGCGCAAAGAACAGATCCCATGTGGTCTGGTGTGATTCGATTCCTGCTCCAGAAAGATCTTATTCTGACTGTGAAGCCACCAGCACCCATTAGTGACTTTGTAATGAGCCAAGAATTACTGTATCGAACAGCCGAGTTGGGTACTCCAAGTAGAAGAGTATACCAGTTAGTAATTCCACAGTCACTAGTGAATGTAGCTCTACAGCTAGTTCATGATGCACCAGGTGTTGCACACTCTGGTATGGATTGTTCTGTGAAACAAGCCAGAATGAAGTACTTTTGGCCACTTATGGCAACTGACATTTCAGTGTATGTTAAGAAATGTAGTGTTTGTATGCAACATAAAGGAAATGTCAATGGTCCTAATCCAATCCAGGTGTACCCAACCACTAGCGAACCGTGGGAAAGAGTTGCCCTTGATTTGTTAACCAATTTTAAATGTTCCCTCCAAGGCAACAAACATCTGTGTGTTATGGTAGACCATTTCATCAGATATTGTGAGTTAGTTCCTATTGCAGATAAGACTGCCGAGACAATAGCTAAAGCATTTAAAGAATGCATTATCTGCAGGCATACCACCCCTAAGTCCTTAGTAACAGATAATGGAGGTGAATTCTGTAATGAGATTCTTGAAAATTTGTGTACTTTGTACAAGATCTCTAAATCCACCATTGTTCCTCATCATCCTGCCAGCAATGGGTTAGCTGAACTAACCAATAAGAAAGTACTTGATGTCTTGAGAGCCACTATGAACCCCAATAGTGAAACTTGGGATGAAGTTATACCAGATGTTCAATGTGCCATAAATTCTGCTTACAATGCTTCCATAGGTGATACTTCACATTATGCATTGTTACACATGACTTGATAACCCTTTTTACACTTTGCCGTCCTTGTGGAATCCAGGTTTCCCAAATACAGTTTAAGGTATCCTGTACCCCACCATGCATCACGTTATTATGGGCATTAAAGACAATCAAGGTTGCCAGGTGATGAGTTTTGGGCAGCAAGTTAGGGTGCTTAGCATATTCCCCCAATTCAGCATTTTGTAACCTGCCTCTGCACCTAATTACATCATCCTCTAAATACAGTCCCCGCTTTTCTATTATTGAGCCTTTAACAATTTTTCCGTCCATCATTAATTTAATCTCATCCCTGTAGGTTTCTTCTTGTACCCTCTGTAGCCAGTATTTCAGGGGATGGGGAAAATTATATGAAATATTCATCTTACTTATAAATTTAAACACTAACCTTGTCACGCTAATCAGCTTGGGTAAGGAAGAATACCTATTCATGTCAATGGCTAAGGAGGGACTACTGACTGGAGCGGTGCTCACCGTAATTTCGACAGGAGCAATATGTGCCTTTTGCACCAGCCAGTTAATTTTGTCCACCAGCCAACTTGGCCCTTTAAACCACGATAAAGCACTCATAAATTTTTCATAAGTCAAGCCTCGAGACAAGAAGTCAGCCGGATTCTCGTCACCAGGAATGTGATTAAAGGTTAACATATGCTGACCCAAACTGTTATATTTCTCCTGCATTTGATTGATTTCAGTGACTGTTTTGTACATACACAATCTTACTGTTACCATTACGAATCCATTCTAAGGATACCTCGTTATCAGACCAAATTACGGTGTTGCTGATATTTATCTCTCGCAATTTATTTCTTATATAATTGGCTAATTTGATACCTACATAAATGGCCGTTAATTCCAAATGAGGTAAGGTACGTGATTTGATTGGAGCCACCGTAGCCTTAGACATAACAAGAGAAATGGCACTATTACATTGAAGATAAGCGACTGCTCCATATGCTAATTTCGAAGCATCGCAAAAAATGTGGAGTACATTTTCTTCATCTTGACTGGCTACATTACGTGGGAACTCCAACATTGGTAATTTTACATATTCACCTATTAGTTCTTCCCACCTTTCAACAAATTCCTCAGGTAGGGTTTCATCCCAAGCACACTTAAGCTTCCATGCTTCTTGTATCAACAATTTTCCTCTTATGGTAAGTGGGGACACTAAGCCTAGTGGATCGAAGCATTTTGAAACTTCTGGTTAATTTATTGGGCATGATGTAGTTATTAGACTTCAACAATAACAAGTCTCTCTGTGTCCCAAGTCAGTCCCAGCACATTATTATATTTAGACACTTCAACTCCAGGGTTGTCTTTATTTATTTGAGCCCTTAAACTGGACGAATTACTGTTCCATTCCCTCAGGGGCATATTTGCACCTTGCATTATTTCATTAGCCCCTTCATATATGCTCATTAGTTCCTCTTCAGTAGACGTCACCCCCAGGAAATTGTCCACATAAAATTGTTTACCCATTACTCCACTCAGTGGACCACCCATAAGCATAAGGTGTGCATTTATCGTTGCCTGGAGTAGGAACGGCCTGGAGGTAGCACCAAACAAAACACTCATGAAGCAAAAAGTCTTCAGGGGACTAAGTGGGTCACTAGGATTCTCGGGCCATAAGAACCTAGTGCAAAATAAATAACCTAACGATACACAAATAACCCGCACATAAAAGACAGAAGCTTACGACGTTGTGCATGTGTCATTTCATCCTGTCGGTATTATATACAATTCTTGTACTACTACTACTACTACTACTACCACTACTACTACCACTACTACTACCTCCACCTCTTCCTGCCTATATATAGCCGTCCTGCTCCTCCTCTGTTAGTGTGACTTTGTCAATGGTCCAAGTCGGACCGAAACGTCGTCGTAAGCTTCTGTCTTTTATGTGCGGGTTATTTGTGAACCTAGTGCAATCCCGGTCAGCCTCCTGCAGACCCACTCTCAGGAAAGCTTTACTTATGTCTGCCATAAAGGCATAATTCTTAACCCTGAAGTTTAATAATATGTCTCCCAGTTTTTCCATCAACGACGGACCTGTAATCAAACAGTCATTCAAACTAGGTACATTTTTGTTACTCCTGGCACTACAATTAAACACAATCCTCAGAGGAGTGGTCTTAGAATCCTTCTTCACTCCGTGATGTGGCAAATAGTGACCATAAATCTGGGCTTGCTCGGGAGGTACCTCCTCTATGAATTTATTATTTAACTGCTCATTAATTATATCATCGTAAGCAGTCAACAGTTCTGGTGTCTTGCTCAGTTCGTGGAGCTGAGCCTTTAATTGTCCATACGCCATCCGGTAATTAGTTGGTAGGTCTGGATGGTTAAGCTTCCACAGAAGTCTCACCCAGTATTGTCCAGATTCAAATTTAACATCCTTCTGGTATTGTTCTTGAGTAAAGGAATCATCTAGACTTTCTTCATTTACATTGATCCCTATGCTGTCCAATTCCCATAATTTATACACAGGTTCAACTTCATCCTCTATTGAAGTATATTTATACTGGGGTGATATTTCATGAGTAAGACACACCGTAACTGTATGGCTTCCTCCAGTCATTCATTATCAGTACAAGGAAGCCTGCAGTACATCACGTGACCTCCTGCGGTCCTTAGAAGGGTGACTCCGCATTTCTTTGTCATACCCTTTACAAAGGTGGCATAATGGTCACTACCAATCAAAATATCTATTGGCCCCACAGAATCATTATTTACACCAGAAGGTGCCAAATTTACCTTACTTGAAAGTCTTTCAGTAGCGTTACCAAGCCCTATTGTAGATATTTTCTCTGGGAGCCTATCCACAATTACAGCATTAATATGTTTTCTCTCATTGCCCAGCCTGACAGTTACATAAACAGTGTCGTATGACTGGGCCTTCTTATTCGAGAGAAAACCAGATAACTTGAGTATAGCAGGATCTCCCATTTGTACCTTCATCCCATTAAGGCAATTACGTTTTATGAAGGTACGTTGTGATACCTGATCCAGTAATGCTTTTACAGTTTTGGATTTACGCCGTTTATCATTAATCACCACATCCAACACAGGTAAAGCTACCTCAGCTAGGCCATCATTACCGACATTAGCTGCAATCTTTACGTTGGCTACTGTTGTGTCCGGGTTGTCACTATCAGTACTATTGTTACCATCATTACGATTAGATCCGCCCTTACACATAGCTATGTGGTGTCTTCCCTTGTTACACTGATGGTGCAAGTTAGCACGGCAATCCCTACATTATGATTTCCTAGACACCTGATACATCTAGCAAGCTCTTCCAATCTTTCCACTTTAACATCCCATGAATTATAGGCATTATAGTTCTTAGAGAAATGAGTACCATTGCAGAAGATACAATCTCTCCTTTCTTTGCCTGACCTCTTATCAACTGGGCTACCCTTATTGCGGTACTTCCTCCTCTTGCTTTGATGTGGAGAACCACTATTACTGGCCCCTGTCACTTGATATGTGCCTATGTAACCCCGTTTAGTAGGTGACTTATGATTATTGATATTGGGATAAAGTTTCCTTTTGTGGAACTTGACAGGTGCACTGGGGTCTGTAGACGTGGTATTCCTAGAGGTAATGGGTTGGCTGGTCTGCAGTTGGACAATTAGCTCCTGCAGGCCCACTCTTATTTCTTCCAACCCGAAGTAACCCTTGTGATATCTGTTAGATAGCCACTCTACTGTCCTGTGGTTCAATTTATTCTGAATCAAGACACTCAACAACCACTCTGCTCCCTCCAGATCATATTTATTACTCAAGGTCTTAAGAGTGCTTTCTAGTTTGATCCTAAATTGCTGTAAGCTGTTGCGGTTGTGATCTGGAGTCTTCAAACTAGCCAAATTAGCTACTAGTTCCAGCCTACTTTGCTCCAAGTTACCGTAAGTGACCTCCAACAAGTCAACTGCCTCACTATAGGAGTCATCTACATTTGGGAATGCTTGTATGAGAACATGCGCATCTCCCCTTACTTGTCCCTTTAAATAGCATAATTTGGTAACACTTGCAAGATCACTCCTATCATGTACGACTGCTTTAAAGATAGACCAAAACTCCTCCCAGTTTTCTCCCGGATTAAACACAGGCATGCATAATTCTGGGAGTTTTGGTAGACACCTCTGATTTTCCTTATTAGGTTGACCAACAACATTGTTTACACCCTTTACCTTCTCTAAAGCCTTAGTTTTGCAGGACACAATGTTGTCCTCCACTTCATAATATTAATCCAGCAGCCATTCCCTTTCAGCATCATCTGCACAATTCACCTTATACAATCCTTATACCACAATTTATATGACTCATATCTACTTTCTAAGGCATCTAGGTGTAGCTTTAATTCATCAGGGTTTACCGTTTCTTGTCTCATTAACTGGAGTTACCTGGAGTTTACCTGGAGAGAGTTCCGGGGGTCAACGCCCCCGTGGCCCGGTCTGTGACCAGGCCTCCTGGTGGATCAGAGCCTGATCAACCAGGCTGTTACTGCTGGCTGCACGCAAACCAACGTACGAGCCACAGCCCGGCTGGTCAGGAACTGACTTTAGGTGCTTGTCCAGTGCCAGCTTGAAGACTGCCAGGGGTCTGTTGGTAATCCCCCTTATGTATGCTGGGAGGCAGTTAAACAGTCTCGGGCCCCTGACACTTATTGTATTGTCTCTTAACGTGCTAGTGACACCCCTGCTTTTCATTGGGGGATGTTGCATCGTCTGCCAAGTCTTTTGCTTTCGTAGTGAGTGATTTTCGTGTGCAAGTTCGGTACTAGTCCCTCTAGGAACTATGATTTAGTAACATGACCCGAGCTTGTAGTGACGCTTTCTTTGCTTTGGCATCCATGGATTTGCCAGCCACACTAACTTCCTCAGACCCAGCCATGGTTAGGGAATTAATAATCGCCAATTATACAACTTAAGTAGACACCTTGTGAGAGTAATTCTTGCTCTTTACTCTTGTATAAATCCTAGCCATCCATGTGCTAGTAATTAATTGGGCTAATTATCATCCACCACATGACCAATTAAATTTGTGTACCCTATACTCACTTTCTTCAATCAGTCACTTAATTATTAAGTAGAAGATTGAGACACCTATGTAGCATATGGGAATCTTTATTCAGGAAACGTTTCGCCACACAGTGGCTTCATCAGTCCAATACAAAGAGGAAGGCGAAAGGAGAGGAGTATGAGGTAATCAGTCCCTCAGCCTGGAGTCGGTGTGTTCAGTCCATCAATCTTGTAGAATGCACAGCATAGGGCCGTAGACGTGGCTTATATACTGTAGTGAGGTGAGGTGAAGCAGGCGGAGGCGGGGTCATAGTGGTACCATCCACTAGTCGAAGTAGGTTTTCGTCCAAAGGTTGAACAAGTGTTGAAGAATTCTTTGTAACAAGATCCCATGATGCTGCAGTGTCTGACAGTTGTGGACTGTATAGATTATATTAGTTTAATGGAATGAATGGGGGAGGGTAGGTTACACATGGATATATCCATCAAGGAAAAACACTCGTATATAATCCCACCACTTACCAGATATTCTCTGGTGGTCACTTGATGTGGCTGGATCACCCATAACCTATTCAATTAAAACATACCTAACTGGCCAGTATCAGTCTGTTATAACTAGAAAGGTTACTTAACTGTGGGTGATTGATGCTCCTTATTTCCTCCATTCACCATCTCATTTCGATGTCCTGCTACACCGACACGGTTCTTATTCCAGCAGGACGAGGTATCCGTTGGTTTGTCCGGTTTAGAAGTCGTGACTCAATAAACTTCACTTTCCTCGGGACGGGAACAACGTGGTCTAGCGTGTTCACTCGGAGCAAGGCGACTTATTTCACTTCACGCATTCTCTTAACTTAGCGTTAGTATCATTAATTACATTACAATTCACGATTTAATGTCTCATAATTATTATACACATTAGAGATCACTCCATTAAGATCTGAGACCGATGAGTGATGATTAAACCAAGGGTAATTTTCCCCGGGACACAGTCCATGGTGATGCGCCAGTCACCACCAGTCCTACCCTTATTCACTCATTTTACCACTCTATTACGGTGGTCCCATAAATCACGTTCCCTCACTCTCCACCAGGGACAGTTACGACACTTATTATGAAATGAGACCTATATTAATCCTTAGGCCACCGTGAACGCCAATTTCCTGGTTCCATGCTTTCCCAGCCTCCTCACTACATTCAAAACACTGCCGCCTCCTCGTGCCCCAGCTCGACCTATACCCCTGCACATCTGCGCAGTGGGAACCCAGTTGGTTCCATTCAAAATACAAATACATTTTGACCCAAATCAACACATTAAACACTTATTAGGCACTACAGCTTCGGAAATTAAATAATTTCCACAATGAGCACTAGTTCCAGGCATTTTTTCCTGTTCACCTGGGTGCTAGTAGACTGGTGTGGGTTGCATCCTGGGAGACAAGATTAAGGACCCCAATGGAAATAGGTTAGACAGTTCTTGATGACACACTGACTTTCTTGGGTTATCTTGGGTGGCTAACCCTGTAGGGTTAATTGTTTCTCGGTATTCTCAATAAGCCACACCAACAACGGTGCTACAGCAGCAGCAGCAGCTGACCATGGTGCAGGAGCAGCTGATGGTGCTACAGCAGCAACAGACTATGGTGCAGCAGCAGCTGATGGTGCTACAGCAGCTGACCATGGTGCAGCAGCAGCAGCTAATGGTGCTACAGCAGCATCAGCAGCTGACCGTGGTACGATGGTATTTTGATAGTATTTCTCACCCTTGTTACCACAGGGTTGGCACTAGCTTTCTTTGGGCTCATGGTGGCTTATTTAGCAGTTAGAAGCATTAAAAACGTTGGAATACAAAAAACATTCCGAATGTATGATTGGGAGCGACCGCTCTGGCTTGTAAACATTGGCACACTAACTGAAGGCAGGCCAGCTGAGGCGCCTCAGGTGGACAGACATCTGGACAGGTACCGGACGAATGCTGTAGGTCGAGTTTTTTTCAACGTACGTCAGGGTCAAATTTTTATGCTGAAAAGCATCGTAGGTTGGTTTTAACGTAGGTTGGGGACATCGTACGTCCAGGGTCCACTGTATGTTAGAGCCGATTTTTTCTATTACTTCAATATACAGTACATTTCTGTACAAACATTTAAAAATATACCAGAAATGTTATAACTGGCAAAAAGCTGACATTAAAACAATATCAAAGATAGTTGATGCAAACCCAGTACCATTATAGTATGCTACTCACTTAGCAAAGAATTCGTTTAGCAATGTGGGCTCAGGAATGGAACTCTGTCGTTCAGTGAGGAGAGTTTTTTTTTTTTGTGCACTCACCTAATTGTACTCGCCTAATTGTGGTTGCAGGGGTCAAGACTCAGCTTCTGGCCCCACCTCTTCACTGATCGCTACTGGGTCCTCCCTCTCCCTGCTCCATGAGCTTTATCATACCTCGTCTTAAAACTATGTATAGTTTCTGCCTCCACTACATCGCCTTCCAGACTATTCCACTTCCTAACAACTCTATGGCTGTGTGTGTGTGTGTGTGTGTGTGTGTGTGTGTACTCGCCTATTTGTATTCACCTGTTTGTGGTTGCAGGGGTCGAGTCATAGCTCCTGGCCCTGCCTCTTCACTGATTGCTACTAGGTCCTCTCTCTTCCTGGTCCATGAGCTTTATCAAACACTAACAGCACCTTTCAAGGCAGGTGAAATTGCTGACCTAGAAAATGTACAGAGAACCTTCACGGCGCGCATAACGGAGATAAAACACCTCAATTACTGGGAGCGCTTGAGGTTCCTAAAACTGTATTCCCTGGAATGCAGGCGGGAGAGATACATGATTATATACACCTGGAAAATCCTAGAGGGACTAGTACCGAACTTGCACACGAAAATCACTCGCTACGAAAGCAAAAGACTTGGCAGACGATGCAACATCCCCCCAATGAAAAGCAGGGGTGTCACTAGAACGTTAAGAGACCATACAATAAGTGTCAGGGGCCCAAGACTGTTCAACTGCATCCCAGCATACATAAGGGGGATTACCAACAGACCCCTGGCAGTCTTCAAGCTGGCACTGGACAAGCACCTAAAGTCGGTTCCTGACCAGCCGGGCTGTGGCTCGTACGTTGGTTTGTGTGCAGCCAGCAGCAACAGCCTGGTTGATCAGGCTCTGATCCACCAGGAGGCCTGGTCACAGACCGGGCCGCGGGGGTGTTGACCCCCGGAACTCTCTCCAGGTAAACTCCAGGTATGTATGGTTCCCGCCTCCACTACGTCACTTTCTAGGCTATTCCACTGCCTGACAACTCTATGACTGAAGAGATACTTCCTAACATCTCTTTGATTCATCTGGGTCTTCAGCTTCCAACTGTGACCCATTGTTTCTGTGTCCCGTCTCTGGAACATCCTGTCTTTTCCACCTTGTCTATTCTGTGCAGTATTTTATATGTCATTGTCATGTCTCCCCTGACCCTCCTGTCCTCCAGTGTCGTCAGGCTAATTTCCCTTAACCTTTCTTCATAGGACAATCCCCTTAGCTCTGAGACTAGTCTTGTTGCAAACCTTTGCACTTTCTCTAATTTCTTTACGTGCTTGACCAGGTGTGGATTCCAAACTGGTGCTGCATACTCCAGTATGGGCCTGACATAAATGGTGTACAGAGTCTTGAACGATTCCTTACTGAGGTATCGGAACGCTATCGTTAGGTTTGCCAGACGCCCATATGCTGCAGCAGTTATCTGATTGATATGCACCTCAGGAGATGTGCTCGGTGTTATACTCACCCCAAGATCTTTTTCCTTCAGTGAGGTTTGCAGTCTTTGGCAACTTAGACTATACTGTGTCTGTGGTCTTCTTTGCCCTTCCCCAATCTTCATGACTTTGCATTTGGCAGGGTTAAATTCAAGAAGCCAGCTGCTGAACCAGGCTTGTAGCCAATCCAGATCTCTTTGTAGTCCTGCCTGATCCTTGACCGATTTGATTCTCCTCATTAACTTCACATCTGCAAGTTCATTTAATATCTTTATTATTCACCCCATACCCATCATGTCTGCAAACAAGAACACTTCTGAGCCTATTCCTTCCGTTGTGTCATTCACATATACCAAAAACAGCACAGGTCCTAGAACTGACCCCTGTGGATCCCCGCTTGTCACAGGCGCCCACTCTGACACCTCATAATGTACCATGACTTGTTGCCTCCCTGTCAGGTATTCTCTGATCCATTGCAGTGCCTTTCCTGTTATGTGTGCTTGATCCTCTAGCTTTTGCAGTAACCTCTTGTGAGGAACTGTGTCAAAGGCCTTCTTGCAGTCCAAGAAAATGCAGTCTATCCACCCCTCTCTCTCATCTTACTTCTGTCACCTTGTCATAAAACTCCAGTAGGTTTGTGACACATGATTTTCCTTCCCTGAAACCATGCTGGTTGTCGATTATACACTTGTTTCTTTCCAGGTGCTCCACCACTCTCCTCATGATCTTCTCCATGACTTTGCATACTATACACGTCTGTGACACAGGTTTAATGCCTCATGTCTTTCTCCTTTTTTTAAAAATTGGGACTACATTTGCCATCTTCCATACCTCACGTAGTTGCCCAGTTTCATTGGATGTGTTGAAGATCTTTGTTAGTGGCACACACAGCCTCTCTGCTCCCTCTCTAAGGGCCCATGGAGAGATGCTGTCTGGTCCCACCGCATTTAAGGTGTCAAGTTCACATAGCTTCTTCACCTCGTCCTTGGTTATGTGTACCTCATCCAGCACTTGCTGGTGTACCTCCCTGCTCTGATTTCCTGGAGTCCTACTGGTTTCCACTGTAAATACTTCTTTAAATCTTGTGTTGAGCTCCTCACATACCTCTTGGTCGTTTCTTGTGAACTCCCCATCATCCTTCCTGTCTGATTACCTGGTCCTTGACTGTTGTTTTCCTCCTGGTGTGTGTGTGTGTGTGTGTGTGTGTGTACTCACCTATTTACTCACCTATTTGTGGTTGCAGGGGTCGAGTCCTAGCTCCTGGCCCCGCCTCTTCACCGGATGCTACTAGGCCCTCTCTCTCCCCGCTCCATGAGCTTTATCAAACCTCGTCTTAAAACTGTGTATGGTTCCTGCCTCCACTACGTCATTTTCTAGGCTATTCCACTGCCTTACGACTCTATGACTGAAGAAATACTTCCTACTATCTCTCTGACTCATTTGTGTCTTCAACTTCCAATTGTGGCCTCTTGTTTCTGTGTCCCCTCCCTGGAACATCCTGTCCTTGTCCACCTTGTCTATTCCACGCAGTATTTTATATGTCGTTATCATGTCTCCCCTGACCCTCCTGTCCTCCAGTGTCGTCAGGCCGATTTCCCTTAATCTTTCTTCATAGGACATTCCCCTTAGCTCTGGAACTAACCTTGTTGCAAACCTTTGTACTTTCTCTAGTTTCTTGACGTGCTTTATCAAGTGCGGGTTCCAAAAAGGTGCTGCATACTCCAGTATGGGCCTGACATACACGGTGTACAGTGTCTTGAATGATTCCTTACTAAGGTATCGGAATGCTGTTCTCAGGTTTGCCAGGCGCCCATATGCTGCAGCAGTTATCTGATTGATGTGTGCTTCCAGAGACATGCTCGGTGTTATACTCGCCCCAAGATCTTTCTCCTTGAGTGAGGTTTGCAGTCTTTGGCCACCTAGCCTATACTCTGTCTGTGGTCTTCTGTGCCCCTCCCCCATCTTCATGACTTTGCATTTGGCAGGATTAAATTCGAGAAGCCATTTGCTGGACCAGGTGTCCAGTCTGTCCAGGTCTCTTTGAAGTCCTGCCTGGTCCTCATCAGATTTAATTCTCCTCATTAACTTCACATCATCTGCAAACAGGGACACTTCTGAGTCTAACCCTTCCGTCATGTCGTTCACATATACCAAAAATAGCACTGGTCCTAGGACCGACCCCTGTGGGACCCCGCTCGTCACAGGTGCCCACTGTGATACATCATTACGTACCATGACTCGTTGTTGCCTCCCTGTCAGGTATTCTCTGATCCATTGCAGTGCCCTTCCTGTTATATGCGCCTGATGCTCTAGCTTCTGCACTAATCTCTTGTGAGGAACTGTGTCAAAGGCCTTCTTGCAGTCCAAGAAGATGCAATCAACCCACCCCTCTCTCTCTTGTCTTACTTCTGTTATTTTATCATAAAACTCCAGAAGGTTTGTGACACAGGATTTGCCTTCCGTGAATCCGTGCTGGTTGGCATTTATACTCCTGTTCCGTTCCAGGTGCTCCACCACTCTCCTCCTGATAATCTTCACCATAATTTTGCATACTATACACGTCAATGACACAGGTCTATAGTTTAGTGCCTCTTTTCTGTCTCCTTTTTTGAAAATGGGAACTACATTTGCCGTCTTCCATACCTCAGGTAGTTGCCCAGTTTCCAGGGATGTGTTGAAGATTGTGGTAAGTGGTACGCACAACATATCTGCTCCCTCTTTAAGGACCCATGGAGAGATGTTGTCCGGTCCCATTGCCTTTGAGGTATCGATGTCCCTTAGCAGTTTCTTCACCTCCTCCTCATCTGTATGTATGTCGTCCAACACTTGTTGGTGTATTCCTTGTTGGTGTCCCCATCTGGTCTGTCCCCCCAGAGTCCTTCCTGTCTCTACTGTAAATACTTCCTTAAATCTCGTGTTGAGCTCCTCACATACCTCTTGATCGTTTCTTGTGAGTTCTCCACCTTCTTTCCTCAGCCTTATCACCTGGTCCTTGACTGTTGTCTTCCTCCTAATGTGGCTATACAGCAGTTTCGGGTCAGATTTGACTTTCGATGCTATGTCGTTTTCATACTGTCGCTGGGCCTCCCTCCTTATCTGCGCATACTCGTTTCTGGCTCTTCTACTAATCTCCTTGTTTTCCTGGGTCCTATGCCTCCTGTACCTTTTCCATTCTCTGTTGCACTTAGTTTTTGCCTCCCTACACCTGTGTGTGTGTGTGTGTGTGTGTGTGTGTTTGTTTGTGTGTGTGTGTACATATACAGTGGACCCTCGGCAAACGAACGCATCACATAACGTTAAATCAGCCTAAACAAGCGTTTGAGCGTAAAAATTTTGGCCCGCCTAACAAAAAACTCGCCCAATGTGATTCGTCTGGGACATGTTCACGTGTGGCCTCAGCTGCCCCATGGGTGCTAGTGTTTACAAGCCAGCCAGTGCAGTCGCATCTACGCATACATACGGTACATTTCACATTATCCCAGTGTTTTTAGTGCTTGTAACTGCAAAATAAGTCACCATCGGCCCCAAGAAAGCTTCTAGTGCCAACTCTGTGGTAAAAAGGGTGAGAATTAGTATGGAAATGAAGAAAGAGATAATTGCAAAGTACGAAAGTGGAGTGCGTGTCGGAGCTGGCCAGGTTGTATACCAAACCTCAATCAACCATCGCTACTATCTTGGCCAACAAAACGGCAATCAAGGAAGCTGTTCTTGCAAAAGGTGCAAGTTTGTTTTCGAAACAGAGATCGCAAGTACTCGAAGATGTTGAAAGACTGTTACTGGTGTGGATAAACGAAAAACAGATAGCAGGAGATAGCATCTCTCAAGTGATCATATGTGAAAAGGCTAGGAAGTTGCATGAGGATTTAATTAAAAAAATGCCTGCAACTAGTGGTGA
>NC_091292.1:63080303-63092803 GCF_038502225.1 Cherax quadricarinatus
TCATAGTGCAGGCACTGTACTTCCCATCTCCAGGAATCAAGTCCGGCCTGCCGGTTTCCCTGAACCCCTTCATAAATGTTACTTTGCTCACACTCCAACAGCACGTCAAGTATTAAAAACCATTCGTCTCCATTCACTCCTATCAAACACGCTCACGCACGCCTGCTGGAAGTCCAAGCCCCTCGCACACAAAACCTCCTTTACCCCCTCCCTCCAACCTTTCCTAGGCCAACCCCTACCCCACCTTCCTTCCACTACAGACTGATACACTCTTGAAGTCATTCTGTCTCGCTCCATTCTCTCTACATGTCCGAACCACCTCAACAACCCTTCCTCAGCCCTCTGGACAACAGTTTTGGTAATCCCGCACCTCCTCCTAACTTCCAAACTACGAATTCTCTGCATTATATTCACACCACACATTGCCCTCAGACATGACATCTCCACTGCCTCCAGCCTTCTCCTCGCTGCAACATTCATCACCCATGCTTCACACCCATATAAGAGCGTTGGTAAAACTATACTCTCATACATTCCCCTCTTTGCCTCCAAGGACAAAGTTCTTCGTCTCCAGACTCCTAAGTGCACAACTCACCCTTTTCCCCTCATCAATTCTATGATTCACCTCATCCTTCATAGACCCATCCGCTGACACGTCCACTCCCAAATATCTGAATACATTCACCTCCTCCATACTCTCTCCCTCCGATCTGATATCCAATCTTTCATCACCTAATATTTTTGTTATCCTCATAACCTTACTCTTTCCTGTATTCACTTTTAATTTTCTTCTTTTGCACACCCTACCAAATTCATCCACCAATCTCTGCAACTTCTCTTCAGAATCTCCCAAGAACACAGTGTCATCAGCAAAGGGCAACTGTGACAACTCCCACTTTATGTGTGATTCTTTATCTTTTAACTCCACGCCTATTGTCAAGACCCTCGCATTTACTTCTCTTACAACCCCATCCATAAATATATTAAACAACCACGGTGACATCACACATCCCTGTCTAAGGCCTACTTTTACTGGGAAATAATTTCCCTCTTTCCTATGTACTCTAACTTGAGCCTCACTATCCTCGTAAAAACTCTTCACTGCTTTCAGTAACCTACCTCCTACACCATACACCTGCAACATCTGCCACATTGCCCCCCTATCCACCCTGTCATACGCCTTTTCCAAATCCATAAATGCCACAAAGACCTCTTTAGCCTTATCTAAATACTGTTCACTTATATGTTTCACTGTAAACACCTGGTCCACACACCCCCTACCTTTCCTAAAGCCTCCTTGTTCATCTGCTATCCTATTCTCTGTCTTACTCTTAATTCTTTCAATAATAACTCTACCATACACTTTACCAGGTATACTCAACAGACTTATCCCCCTATAATTTTTGCACTCTCTTTTGTCCCCTTTGCCTTTATACAAAGGAACTATGCATGCTCTCTGCCAATCCCTAGGTACCTTACCCTCTTCCATACATTTATTAAATAATTGCACCAACCACTCCAAAACTATATCCCCACCTGCTTTTAACATTTCTATCTTTATCCCATCAATCCTGGCTGCCTTACCCCCTTTCATTTTACCTACTGCCTCACGAACTTCCCCCACACTCATAACTGGCTCTTCCTCACTCCTACAAGATGTTATTCCTCCTTGCCCTATACACGAAATCACAGCTTCCCTATCTTCATCAACATATATATATATATATATATATATGTGGATTAAAGTAAAGGTTGGATGCGAGAAGTGGGTCATAATAAGCGTGTATGCACCTGGAGAAGAGAGGAATGCAGAGGAGAGAGAGAGATTTTGGGAGATGTTAAGTGAATGTATAGGAGCCTTTGAACCAAGTGAGAGAGTAATTGTGGTAGGGGACCTGAATGCTAAAGTAGGAGAAACTTTTAGAGAGGGTGTGGTAGGTAAGTTTGGGGTGCCAGGTGTAAATGATAATGGGAGCCCTTTGATTGAACTTTGTATAGAAAGGGGTTTAGTTATAGGTAATACATATTTTAAGAAAAAGAGGATAAATAAGTATACACGATATGATGTAGGGCGAAATGACAGTAGTTTGTTGGATTATGTATTAGTAGATAAAAGACTGTTGAGTAGACTTCAGGATGTACACGTTTATCGAGGGGCCACAGATATATCAGATCACTTTCTAGTTGTAGCTACACTGAGAGTAAAAGGTAGATGGGATACAAGGAGAATAGAAGCATCAGGGAAGAGAGAGGTGAAGGTTTATAAACTAAAAGAGGAGGCAGTTAGGGTAAGATATAAACAGCTATTGGAGGATAGATGGGCTAATGAGAGCATAGGCAATGGGGTCGAAGAGGAATGGGGTAGGTTTAAAAATGTAGTGTTAGAGTGTTCAGCAGAAGTTTGTGGTTACAGGAAAGTGGGTGCAGGAGGGAAGAGGAGCGATTGGTGGAATGATGATGTAAAGAGAGTAGTAAGGGAGAAAAAGTTAGCATATGAGAAGTTTTTACAAAGTAGAAGTGATGCAAGGAGGGAAGAGTATATGGAGAAAAAGAGAGAGGTTAAGAGAGTGGTGAAGCAATGTAAAAAGAGAGCAAATGAGAGAGTGGGTGAGCTGTTATCAACAAATTTTGTTGAAAATAAGAAAAAGTTTTGGAGTGAGATTAACAAGTTAAGGAAGCCTAGAGAACAAATGGATTTGTCAGTTAAAAATAGGAGAGGAGAGTTATTAAATGGAGAGTTAGAGGTATTGGGAAGATGGAGGGAATATTTTGAGGAATTGTTAAATGTTGATGAAGATAGGGAAGCTGTGATTTCGTGTATAGGGCAAGGAGGAATAACATCTTGTAGGAGTGAGGAAGAGCCAGTTGTGAGTGTGGGGGAAGTTCGTGAGGCAGTAGGTAAAATGAAAGGGGGTAAGGCAGCCGGGATTGATGGGATAAAGATAGAAATGTTAAAAGCAGGTGGGGATATAGTTTTGGAGTGGTTGGTGCAATTATTTAATAAATGTATGGAAGAGGGTAAGGTACCTAGGGATTGGCAGAGAGCATGCATAGTTCCTTTGTATAAAGGCAAAGGGGATAAAAGAGAGTGCAAAAATTATAGGGGGATAAGTCTGTTGAGTGTACCTGGTAAAGTGTATGGTAGAGTTATAATTGAAAGAATTAAGAGTAAGACGGAGAATAGGATAGCAGATGAACAAGGAGGCTTTAGGAAAGGTAGGGGGTGTGTGGACCAGGTGTTTACAGTGAAACATATAAGTGAACAGTATTTAGATAAGGCTAAAGAGGTCTTTGTGGCATTTATGGATTTGGAAAAGGCGTATGACAGGGTGGATAGGGGGGCAATGTGGCAGATGTTGCAAGTGTATGGTGTAGGAGGTAGGTTATTGAAAGCAGTGAAGAGTTTTTACGAGGATAGTGAGGCTCAAGTTAGAGTATGTAGAAAAGAGGGAAATTTTTTCCCAGTAAAAGTAGGCCTTAGACAAGGATGTGTGATGTCACCGTGGTTGTTTAATATATTTATAGATGGGGTTGTAAGAGAAGTAAATGCGAGGGTCTTGGCAAGAGGCATGGAGTTAAAAGATAAAGAATCACACACAGGGTGGGAGTTGTCACAGCTGCTCTTTGCTGATGACACTGTGCTCTTGGGAGATTCTGAAGAGAAGCTGCAGAGATTGGTGGATGAATTTGGTAGGGTGTGCAAAAGAAGAAAATTAAAGGTGAATACAGGAAAGAGTAAGGTTATGAGGATAACAAAAAGATTAGGTGATGAAAGATTGAATATCAGATTGGAGGGAGAGAGTATGGAGGAGGTGAACGTATTCAGATATTTGGGAGTGGATGTGTCAGCGGATGGGTCTATGAAAGATGAGGTGAATCATAGAATTGATGAGGGAAAAAGAGTGAGTGGTGCACTTAGGAGTCTGTGGAGACAGAGAACTTTGTCCTTGGAGGCAAAGAGGGGAATGTATGAGAGTATAGTTTTACCAACGCTCTTATATGGGTGTGAAGCATGGGTGATGAATGTTGCAGCGAGGAGAAGGCTGGAGGCAGTGGAGATGTCATGTCTGAGGGCAATGTGTGGTGTGAATATAATGCAGAGAATTCGTAGTTTGGAAGTTAGGAGGAGGTGCGGGATTACCAAAACTGTTGTCCAGAGGGCTGAGGAAGGGTTGTTGAGGTGGTTCGGACATGTAGAGAGAATGGAGCGAAACAGAATAACTTCAAGAGTGTATCAGTCTGTAGTGGAAGGAAGGCGGGGTAGGGGTCGGCCTAGGAAGGGTTGGAGGGAGGGGGTAAAGGAGGTTTTGTGTGCGAGGGGCTTGGACTTCCAGGAGGCATGCGTGAGCGTGTTTGATAGGAATGAATGGAGACAAATGGTTTTTAATACTTGACGTGCTGTTGGAGTGTGAGCAAAGTAACATTTATGAAGGGATTCAGGGAAACCGGCAGGCCGGACTTGAGTCCTGGAGATGGGAAGTACAGTGCCTGCACTCTGAAGGAGGGGTGTTAATGTTGCAGTTTAAAAACTGTAGTGTAAAGCACCCTTCTGGCAAGACAGTGATGGAGTGAATGATGGTGAAAGTTTTTCTTTTTCGGGCCACCCTGCCTTGGTGGGAATCGGCCAGTGTGATAATAAAAAAAAAATATATATATATATATATACGTACAGTAGACCCCCGGTTAACGATATTTTTTCACTCCAGAAGTATGTTCAGGTGCCAGTACTGACCGAATTTGTTCCCATAAGGAATATTGTGAAGTAGATTAGTCCATTTCAGACCCCCAAACATACACGTACAAACGCACTTACATAAACACACTTACATAATTGGTCGCATTCGGAGGTGATCGTTATGCGGGGGTCCACTGTATATATATATATATATATATATATATAGAGAGAGAGAGAGAGAGACAGAGACAGAGAGACAGAGAGAGAGAGACAGAGAGAGAGAATGAGAGAGAGAGAGAGAATGAGAGAGAGAGAGAGAATGAGAGAGAGAGAGAATGAGAGACAGAGAGAGAGAATGAGAGACAGAGACAGAATGAGAGAGAGAGAGAGAGAATGAGAGAGAGAGAGAATGAGAGAGAGAGAGAGAATGAGAGAGAGAGAGAGAGAGAATGAGAGACAGAGTGAGAGAATGAGAGACAGAGAGAGAGAATGAGAGAGAGAGAGAGAGAGAATGAGAGACAGAGAGAGAGAATGAGAGACAGAGAGAGAGAATGAGAGACAGAGAGAGAGAATGAGAGACAGAGAGAGAGAATGAGAGACAGAGAGAGAGAATGAGAGACAGAGAGAGAGAATGAGAGAATGGATCAAAGTAAAATGACATGGAGAGCGTATAAATCTGTAGGGGAAGGCAGGCCGCGTAGGGGTCGTCCTCGAAAAGGTTGGAGGGAGGGGGTAAAGGAGGTGTTGTGGGCGAGGGGTTTGGACTTCCAGCAAGCGTGCGTGATTATTATTATTATAATCAAAAAAGAAGCGCTAAGCCACAAGGGCTATACAGCGCTGCAGGGTAGGGAAGGAAGCAAGGGAATTGGATGGCAGAAGGGAGGGGGGATGATCAGCAGGTTACAGAAAACAGCGGGGCAGGGGATAGTACGGGGGTAGAGGGTAGCAAGAGATTGAAGTAGAAAGGGCTGAAAGTATCAGAATTTGTGAAGTAAGTCAGTCGTTGTCAAAAAGTCAATGAGAGAGTCCGGATGAAAGGTGGGTCCATCAGCGAGAAGGGAAGGTAAAGAGAGAGCAGCGGAGCGAAGACGACAGAGGTAAATTCTGCGTGCTCGTTGATAAAGTGGGCAGTCCAACAGAATGTGGCTGACTGATAATGGAGCTTGGCAATTCTCACAGAGAGGAGCAAGACGCCTCTCCATGAGATATCCATGAGTAAGACGAGTATGGCCAATGCGAAGACGGGAGAGAGTAGTCTCCCAACCTCGACACTGGTGATAAGAAGACGGCCAGTAACCTATACTCGGTTTAATAGACTGAAGTTTGTTGCTGAGCATAGTAGACCAACGTTGTTGCCAACGGGTGTGAAGGTGGGAAGATATTACAGCAAAATAGTCCGTACATGGAATACCTCTATAAGAAACTGGTAGGTCATGTACTGCTGACCGCGCAGCAGTGTCTGCCTGTTCATTGCCCTGTACGTCAACATGACCAGGGACCCAACAAAAAACAATATCTTTATGCTTGGTAAAGATGCGGCGTAGCCAAAGTTGGATACGGAGGACTAAGGGGTGAGGTGAATCAAATTTTTGTATAGCCTGTAAAGCACTAAGGGAGTCTGAGACAACCACAAATGATGACACAGGCATAGATGGAATACGGATAAGTGCTGTAAGGATGGCATATAATTCAGCAGTAAAAATACTAGCCGAAGCTAGTAAATGCCCTTGTACGACGCTGTCCGGAAACACTGCTGCGAATCCTACGCCGTCAGAAGACTTAGAGCCATCTGTGTACACAGGAATGGCATGAGAATGAGAGTGAAAGTGGTCAAGAAAAAGAGAGCGGGAAGCGACCGTAGACAGTTGGGCTTTCGAGCAAGGGAGGGAGAAAGAACAGACTCGAACAGCTGGAACTTCCCAGGGGGGTAGGGAAAAGTGAGATGCTACATGTACATAGAAAGGTGGTAGTTGAAGAGAAGACAAGAGTGAATGAAGGCGAAGAGAGAAGGGATGGAGTAAGCAGGGGCGGCGAACAAATAAAGAATGTCTACTAATATCATTGACCATTCTATAAATGGAAGGATTGCGGAGATCATGAGAGCGTACATAGTAGCGCAGGCAATGGGCATCACGGCGATCGGATAAGGATGGAACGTTCGCTTCTGCATAGAGGCTTTCGACAGGGGAAGAGCGAAAAGCACCAAGGCATAAACGTAATCCTTGGTGATGAATGGGGTTAAGGCTAGAGAGAGTAGCAGGAGATGCCGCTGAATAGATCTGGTCACCATAATCAAGTTTCGATAAAATAAGGGTGGAATGTAGGTGAAGGAGGGTTCGACGATCAGCTCCCCACGAAAGATGAGCAAGGGTTTTAAGAAGGTTCAGCCGGCTGTGACAAGTTGCCTTCAGAGAGGTAATGTGAGGTTTCCAGGATAACCTACGATCAAAGAGGAGGCCCAGAAACTTGACTGTATCACGTTCAGGGATACGGGAGCCATAGAGGTACAAAGGATGATCGGAGATGACAGAGCATCTAGTGAAAGTGATTTGGTGGGTTTTAGTGCTGGAAAATTTAAACCCATGTGTGGTGGCCCAATTGGAAACACGGTCGACTGCATGTTGGAGAGAAACTGTAAGGAGGTGACAGTCAGCGCCTGCACAGGCAATAGCGAAGTCATCAACATAGAGTGATGACCAAATATTTGATGGAAGACTAGAGGCCAAATCATTAATAGCAAGGAGAAAAAGTGTTGTGCTCAGAACACATCCCTGGGGGACACCTTCAGCTTGGATAAAGTCCGGGGAGAGCACATTATTAGCCCGAACACGGAAATGCCTTTCAGTTAAAAAGTTCTTAAGGAAGGATGGTAGATTGCCTCGAAGGCCTAAGGAGTGGGCTTGGGCTAAAATATTGTACCTCCAAGTTGTGTCATATGCCTTCTCAAGGTCAAAAAATATGGCAATAACTGAGTGGTTATTCGCAAAGGCATTACGAACATACGTATCCAAGCGCAGTAAGGGGTCTATGGTAGAACGTCCCTTACGAAAGCCATATTGACGAGTGGAGAGACTGTTGTGTGTCTCTAAATACCACACTAAACGTCTATTTACTAGACGTTCCATTACTTTGCAAACTGCACTGGTAAGAGCAATGGGACGATAGTGGGAGGTTTCATGTCCCGTAGTGCCTGGTTTGCGGAAAGGGAGAACAATGGCGGATTTCCACAGCTGTGGAAGAACTCCTTGTGACCAAATAAGATTGTAAAGGTGTAATAGGACTGCAAGGGCTGACTGATGTAAATGTTGTAGCATACGAATATGAATGTCGTCGGGCCCAGCTGCCGATGATCGACAAGCTGAGAGTGTTGCCTCTAGTTCTTGAAGTGTAAAAGGCACATTATACTGTTCTTCTCTGAGAGAAGAAAAGTCCAAGGGTGCTAACTCTCTGGCAGACTTTGAGGAAAGAAATGAGGGGCATAGATGGAGTCCCTGAGAAATACGGACCAGATGATTGCCAATTTCATTGGCAACATCTAGTGGGTTTGCTATAACAACACCGGCAACCCGCAGAACAGGAGCCGGGTCAGGAGAATATTTACCACTCAGTTTTCGTACTTTTTTCCAGACTGCACTCATAGAGGAAGCAGAGGTGATGGTGGAGACATAATCTCGCCAGCAAGTGCGTTTAGCGTCACGGATGACACGGCGAGCGATCGCACGCTTCTGTTTAAAATCAAGGAGTCGCTCTGTGGTTCTATTGTACCGGTACCTGCCCCATGCAGTGCGTTTCAAACGTACTGCACGAGCACAAGCAGGAGACCACCAAGGCACGCATTTCTGAGAATGCCTGCCCGAAGTTTGGGGTATAGAATGAGAAGCTGCGGTGAAAACGGAGGACGAGAAGAGGTGTAAAAGCTCATCGATGGAGGACGAAGAAGGAACCTCTTTAAAAACAGTTAGGTGTGAGTAAAGGTTCCAATTTGCCCGATTAAATTGCCAGCGTGGGGTGCGAAGAGGTGGCGAATATGAAGGGGAAGTAAGAATGATTGGGAAATGATCACTGTCATGTAAGTCCGGGAGAACAGACCAAGTGAAGTCTAATGCGGCGGAGGAAGAGCAGATTGAGAGATCGATGCAAGAGAGAGTATGAGTCCGAGGATCAAAATGGGTGTGAGTACCTGTATTTAAAACATGGAGGGGGTGGGTGGCAAGAAAAGCCTCTAACTGAATTCCACGGGAATCACAGTTCGACCCCCCCCCCCAGAGGAAATGGTGGGCATTAAAATCACCAAGTAACAGAATCGGTGGCGGTAATGACGAAACAAGGAAGGCAAAATCCGGAATAGATAATGCCCGAGAAGGAGAGAGATATAAAGAACAGAGCGTATACCACCTATGTAAGTGGATACGGGCTGCTGTGTAATGCGGCGAAGTATGAACAAATAGCTGATGGTACGGAATATCAGTGCGGAGAAGAAGGGCACTTTCATTAAAGGTCCCATCAGGAAAAGGATCAGAAGAATACAATAAATTATAGCCTGAGATGTGAGAAATAACAGCAGAGTGTAATTTTGGTTCCTGTAAGCAAACACCAACAGGGGCAAACTGGGAGAGTAACATCTGAAGCTCACCCCGATTACCCCTGAGGCCGCGTATATTCCACTGTAAATAGGCCATGATTGGCAATGATAAAGATACTTGAAATCCGCAGGTAAGGGTTTCCTACGGACTAGAAGGGTTAGAAAAGTCCACATGCGGAGGCAGTGGAAAATGTTCAAGCAGCGAAGGAACGGTGCGCTGTGAAGAAAGGAGTTGCGCAGATGGAGCAGAGGAGAGAGAAAGAGCAGAAGGTGGATCAGTGTCCATTGATGGTTTGGTCTCTGCAATATATTCAGAGATTGCTTCAAGTGTTTCGGAATTCAGAGATGTCGTATGGGAGACAATATTGGGAATGGTAGGGGGAGGATGAGTAAAGATTGGAACTGTATTGGACTGTACCAAGGTAGGGGGGGCGAAAGGGTGGAGGGAACTGGAGAAGTGTGGCAGGGGACAGAGGAGGCAGGAACCTGGGAGGTGGCAGAAGAGGAAGAAACTTGGGAGGGAACAGGGGAGGAAGGTACATTATGAGGAGGAGGGTGAACCTCTGCACTTGTAACTGAGCCAGTGAGAGGGGAAGAACTAGGGACAGAGACAGGGAGGGTAAAATGAAGAGGTGGAAGATGGGTAGGAGGTGTTACCGGACCTTTTTTTGACGTTTGAGAAGTAGAGGGACGATTGGGAGGAGGTGTCGTACGAGGTCTCGTCGATACTGAGGCTTGTGAGAGAGAACTCGAAGAAGCGAGATTAGACTGAGGCGTTGAAGTAGGGACGTCTGAGCCGAGGACAGCAAAAGGATTAGATACAGAAGTGATTATGGGAGAGGTAACCACAGAGGTGGGTGTAGAAGATGGGATACCAGAAGTGGGGGGACGTTTTGAAACACGGGAATAAGAAACACGTGGGAGTCTCCCTTGGAGGCGGAGATGAGAAACTGCCATGGCATAAGGGAGACCTTCTGTCTCTTTGAGGTAACGGATTTCCCGCTCGTTTAAATAGACCTGACAATGGCGAGAGTACGAAGGGTGAGCCTCATGACAGTTAAGGCAAGAGGGAGATCGATTGCAAGACGTATTAGAATGGTCATCGGCACCACAGACTGGGCATTCGGCGATAGATCTGCAATATTTCGCTGGATGGCCAAATCGCCAGCAATTTCTACACTGTTGTGGTGTAGGGATCACCTTTCGAACTTGTAACCGATGTCCTGCTATATAAACTGAGGATGGGAGTTCTCGGCTGTCAAAAGTTAAACGAGCCACATTGCTAGGGTATCGTCTCCGCCCACGGGCAGGAAGAACATCAGTGTCTACCTTGAGGATTGGGAGATCTTGGAGTTCCAGCTGTTCTAGAATGTCAGTGCCACATGTCTGGAAATTTCGTTGAACTATGGTATGGGGCAGAATGACGGTACCACTACAAGAATTGAGGGAATGATGTTTTTCAAGAGTGACAGGAACAGTATCGATATGGGAAAGACGAGAGAGCTCATGAGCCTGGGTAGCATTCTGTACGGTAATGATGCGCGTACCACTCTTAAGAGCATGAAAAGAAATATCTTTACCAACATGGCGTAGGAGTGCCTTGCCAATACTATGGTCAGAAAGATAGGCAGTAGAGGAAGTTGGTCGTAAAGTGAAGAATTTAGTCCACTGTTCAGTCTGAAACTGAGCGTGGAAAGGTAGTGAAGGACGTGTCGATCGTTTCTGAGAAGAACGAGAAGGTGGAGAAGTATCATCAGCAGGTAATTGTCGTTGGCGTTTAGGCGTGGGACCAGAGTTGGTCCGACGTGGAACGGGTCGGCGATTTGAAAATTGCCACACCGTAGAGGGAGAGGCCGGAAGCATAGTCAGAGGAGAGCGAAGGTCCGATAAATCAAAAGAGTCAGTCGAGGCCTCAGTACCTGAAGCGGGTGAGGAAACAGCACCGGCAATAGGTACAGAGGCATGAGGAATGTCTGAAGAGTGGTCCAAAGACGAGGCGGGGTCAGAACGGGGTGCGGTATCAAGAAGGGGCCCGGGGGTACCAGGTTCATGGACTAGGGCTGCCATGGTTAGGTTACTTCTTTCTTTTTGTTTTTAAGAAAAAAAAAAGAAAGAAGAAAAGAAAATAAAAATAAAAAAAAGAAAAAAAAAGGGGGGGACCGGGGAGGGATAGGTCCTAGGAGGAATGAAAGGGCCAGAAATCTCCCTCCGCGCCCAAGAGGACCTCAGCACCGCAAGTAGCGCAGATGCAGCATGGAACCCGTACCATACCCTACCCATCATGCTAGTAAACTAACAATCTGGGATAGCAACCTCACATCTGCCGAGCTACCTCGGTGGACAAAAGAGAGGGCGGCCGGATATCCGCCACAAAGCATACCTCCTTCGGCCACCACCCCCGGAATCCGAAAGGTGGCTTCCAGAGATACACTCGTCACCCGAAAGACACCCAAAGCTACTCCGGGATACCGGAGAGGGATCGGGACATCCCCAGGCGATCCAGATTCCACGGCAAACTATGCCACCGCTAAGAACCTCAACGGAATGGGATGGACCCCGGTATCCTTTCCTCTACCTAGGAACTAGCGCGCCTGTGGGAGAAATCCCAAAGGACAAAAAGAGGAAGGGCAAAAGGGAGGGGTGGGGAGGGGGAGGAGGAAAGGAAAAAGGGGAGGATGGGATAGGGGAGGGGAGATTGGGGGGTAATTAGGTTCGGTCTGAGGAAGAAGACCGATAGGTCTAATTCCTCAGACCAAGAGCCTCTTCACCACGCCAAGGAGCCCCCCTTGAAGAGGTAAGCGTGCGTGAGCATGTTAGATAGGAGTGAATGGAGACAAATGGTATTTGGGACCTGTCGATCTGTTGGAGTGTGAGCAGGGTAATATTTAGTGAAGGGATTGAGGGAAACCAGTTATTTTATATAACCGGACTTGAGTCCTGGAAATGGGAAGTACAATGCCTGCACTCTAAAGGAGGGGTTTGGGATATTGGCAGTTTGGAGAGATATATTGTGCATTTTTATACTTATATACTTCTAAACTGTTGTATTTTGGGCACCTCTGTAAAAACAGTGATTATGTGTAAGTGAGGTTTTGAATGATGGCAGAACTTGCCATCTTGGCTTAAACAGCAACGCTCATCATGCCATATAGGACAAGCGAAAATTTGTGTATGCAATAATTTCACCAAAATCATCCTGAACCTAACGAAAAAAATATATTTCACTGTGTTTGTTTAGTATTA
>NC_091292.1:63097803-63154054 GCF_038502225.1 Cherax quadricarinatus
GGAGTTGACGTGTCGGCGGATGGATTTATGAAGGATGAGGTTAATCATAGAATTGATGAGGGAAAAAAGGTGAGTGGTGCGTTGAGGTATAAGTGGAGTCAAAAAACGTTATCTATGGAGGCAAAGAAGGGAATGTATGAAAGTATAGTAGTACCAACACTCTTATATGGATGTGAAGCTTGGGTGGTAAATGCAGCAGCGAGGAGACGGTTGGAGGCAGTGGAGATGTCCTGTCTAAGGGCAATGTGTGGTGTAAATATTATGCAGAAAATTCGGAGTGTGGAAATTAGGAGAAGGTGTGGAGTTAATAAAAGCATTAGTCAGAGGGCAGAAGAGGGGTTGTTGAGGTGGTTTGGTCATTTAGAGAGAATGGATCAAAGTAGAATGACATGGAAAGCATATAAATCTATAGGGGAAGGAAGGAGGGGTAGGGGTCGTCCTCGAAAGGGTTGGAAAGAGGGGGTAAAGGAGGTTTTGTGGGCTAGGGGCTTGGATTTCCAGCAAGCGTGCATGAGTGTGTTAGATAGGAGTGAATGGAGACGAATGGTACTTGGGACCTGACGATCTGTTGGAGTGTGAGCAGGGTAATATTTAGTGAAGGGATTCAGGGAAACCGGTTATTTTCATATAGTCGGACTTGAGTCCTGGAAATGGGAAGTACAATGCCTGCACTTTAAAGGAGGGGTTTGGGATATTGGCAGTTTGGAGGGATATGTTGTGTATCTTTATATGTGTATGCTTCTAGACTGTTGTATTCTGAGCACCTCTGCAAAAACAGTGATAATGTGCGAGTGTGGTGAAAGTGTTGAATGATGATGAAAGTATTTTCTTTTTGGGGATTTTCTTTCTTTTTTGGGTCACCATGCCTCGGTGGGAGACGGCCGACTTGTTGAAAAAAAAAAAAAAAAAAAAATATATATATATATATACACACATACACACATACCTACCATCCGACTTACGACCGAGTTCGGTTCCGAGAAACCGGTCATAAGTCGAAATGGACGTAAGTCGAACTTTACTACTGAATATCAACATAACATTTTTGTAATGACTTTATTTTATTGTTTTATTTTGGTATTTCATGTTTTACTTTACTTTTTATGCTGTTATACTGTATTTTATACTGTAAGGTTTAGGATAAACACTGTGTACAACACAAACACTTGTTTATTTCCCAGAAATTTGGCATAAAAAACACAGTCATAAGTCGGATGGTAGGTGTATATATATATAAATAAATAAAATCATAATACAGCATTATAACACTCTTAATTTTACATTAAGTAATATCAACCTTCCTTTCCTTTCATATTTAATCGTAATACTGTATTGATAATAACAATATTTTATCAGGACTGGCAGTGGTTGGCAGGAGTATTTGCTGTAGTTACATCATGGTTGTATGTCTTCCTGATGACAAGAAGTGTCTTACTGATGACAAGAAATTTACGCTGTTGTAGCTCCTTCTTCTTCCAAGCCATCCACCTCCTTCGTACTCTTTGGAAGATTACTATTCCTCTACTAGTCATAGGAATACTGATATACATTATTCACATAATAGCAATCAAAGGAAGAAATACTTATAATAATGTCTGGTATAAAGTAATTCAAGTGATTTCTTATCAGTGGGTTGGCACAGCAATATATGTTTTAATAACTATTGTTGTCTGTTTTGCAATGTTAGATAAGAGTTTACAAAAACAAAGAAAAGAGTACAAGGACAGTCAGTCTGTTTTTATTGTAGAAATGACACTGAATACTGACTTTCTCTACCCATTTTTGAGGAAGACGTTTTATGTATTTTGGATATCCAAACATGCAAAGAAACGCTTGCGTAGCCAATGCAACTGTTTTAAACAATGTTTGGCATGTCAGAGAAACAAGAATGAGGAAGAGTTAAATGAAGCTGAGCATGATGATATTAAAGTGATATCCGAGGGTAAAGTTCTAGATGAAATAAATGATGTTAAAGGGAAAATTGAAAACCTTCAGCAGGATATAAAAGAACTGACGAAAATTTTAACAAACAAAATGAATAATGTAAGGTGAAATTTCTTATATAAAAACACTTCAAATATTTTGACACTGGTAGTTAGTCCTTGTGGCTTAGCGCTTCTTTTTGATTATAATAATAATCTGGTAGTTAGTTGTAATATTTAACATGTAACTTTCACTTTTGACATCTGCTAGAAATAATGTTAGTTTCTCAAACATATAATACTGCAATTTGATATGAATATATAATTTGCCTTACACAGTGAGGTGCGCATCGAGCATGTCACATTTATTCAGTGTAGGTCACACACCCACATCTTGCATTCCGTCTATAGTCAGCCGAAATCTTGCAGTAATTACCGTATGATCGCTATGGCTCCACAACTAAAATGTGAATATCTACTAATTATAAACATCAGCCAATCAGGATGTGGAGATAAATTCAGACAAATTGACGTTACACCTACTCAGGTCTGGAGTCACTAGCTCTGGATAATAAAGCATACTTGTCCCTCTTATACGTATTTATGAGACAATGGCAGTGAGCAGTGGCTGCTCATGTACAGGCACTGTGGAACTGCAGCACCCTCTATTTTCAATCAATATTATTGATAACATTCAATATAATGAGTCTTTTTTTTCTTTAATTTACTTTATGCTTGCACATTAAATAAACCTTAAGCTTAATGTCAGTAGCCATCCCCTAGTACATGAAAAAATTACAAAAATCCATGTATGGAACTGGGCGCTTCACAGTTCCAGCGACTCTGTGTTTGGCTGTTGTGTGCATGCACATCATATGTCCGAGATAGGATGCTGCATGCTAGGAAGAGAGAGCACTGTCGCTGACACAGTGCTGACCCTGTTGTGCAAGTGTAAGGTAGCTTTTTTTTTTTTTTGACTTGGCAACATGTGTTGTGCTTAAAAACCATGTACCATATTCTTGAATATGATAAAATGTAGAATTAGATGATTATCATGCTTCCAGCTATTTTATTTAATTCATAGTTTTTTGTTTATGATTTTATCAGGCTTATGTATAAATTTTCTTTTCATATGCTTGTTTCATTTTACAAAATATTAAAACAATGGCTAAAAATTTTCTGAAGCAGCACCTCCACTAATTTTAGCTACGAGCTGCCACTGGCAGTGAGAGAACTCACTTTTGCTCTATAATAATATACTATTATGCTATCTGCCTACACTGATGCTCTGTTGAACACTGTAAATATCAGTGTTGGCAATACGTATATGGGTACTCAACAAGCTACATTTGATGTTTGCCTTTGTCTTTACCTCTCTTAAATTATTTCTTTACTGGTGACTTACTAGGTAATACAGGCCTTCTAACTGTACCTATGTTTACAATACACAGATGTAGCTATGTGTGTCTTAGGAGATGACTAAAATGCCGAGAGGAAGAGGGCTAGTAACCCGCATCCCACCTGCCTTGGTGGGATGCGGCTGCTGCATTGAGTGGGGGAACAAAAATGTAGTGAAAAAGATTACAATAACTAAAACGTCTTGATTCTGCTTATGAGTAATTGTCAGGTGCTAAAATAGAAAAACAAAGATAAAAAAATCTTAACTATTATTCAAGACATCTCTCTACAGATACTTCTAGATGAAAATTGAATCAAATAAACTAATGAAAAAAATGGAGGCAGCTCATTTTATAAAATGACTGTGGGATTGTAACTGAAACAGTATGTGCAGTAATAAGTTTGTGAAGCACAAAACCTGTACGAGTCATTCAGTAGAGAGTGGTAGAGGCTTGATTTTCCAGCAATTGCTACCTAGCTGTACTGATATTCAATAAAATAGCTAAACCATGGAGGTATGCAACTGAAGCACTGTGAAGAAGAGAGAAGGAAGTAGAACAGAAATGCAATCTGCAAAGGAGACCAATGATTTAACATCAAAAGTGAGGTCAGTGATGGGCACATTACATCAACAGCTTTTTCCTGAATTATATCAAGAATTCTAACATAAGGTGAACCTCCTCAAGTGTGAGAGCAATACTCAACACGTGAATGAATGGGACTTTCCTAGCACTGAATCACTAACAATAGGTAAATTACAGATTTCTTTAATGTGAGATGAATTTCAAACATTTTGGAGACACTCTTGGTTACAGAAATATGAGACTATCAGGAAAAGTTAAAAAGTGATTGTAATGCTTAAGATACTGATAGAAATCTGGCGACATTGCAGACCTGGAGAGTGTACAAAGAACTTTCACGGCACACACAAGTACAGTAAGGCACCTAAACTACTGGGAACGGTTGAAGGTCCTTGATCTGTATTCCCTCGAATGAAGGCTAGAGGGATACATGATAATATACACTTGGAAGGTCCTGGAGGGATTGGTACCAAACCTGCACACGAAAATCACTCCCTATTAAAGCAAAAGACTCGGCAGGAGATGCAACATTCCCCCAATGAAAAGCAGGGGCGCCACAAGTACACTGAGAGACAACACAACAATTGTCCGGGGCCCAAGACTGTTCAATTGCCTCCCAGCTTACATAAGGGGGATTACCAATAGACTCTTGGCTGTCTTCGAGAAGGCACTGGACAGGCACCTAAATGTCTATCAGACAAGAAAGCAGTGATGAAGTTTGGTAGATTACTGTGGAAGCCTAACAAGTGGGCTTGGGCTAGAATGTTACACCTCCAAGTGGTGTCATATGCCTTCTCTAGATCAAAAAAGACTGCTAGGACAGAGTGGTTGCTAGCAAAGGCATTTCAAATATACATGTATGTACAGTGGACCCCCGGTTAACGAACTTTTTTCATTCCAGTAGTATGTTCAGGTGCCAGTACTGACCGAATTTTTTCCAATAAGGAATATTGTGAAGTAGATTAGTCCATTTCAGACCCCCAAACATACACATACAAACGCACTTACATAAATACACTTACATAATTGGTCGCATTTGGAGGTGATCGTTAAGCGGGGGTCCACTGTATCTAAGTGGAGCAAGGGGTCTAAAGTAGAGCAGCCTTTGTGAAAGCCATATTGGCGAGGAGAAAGGCTATTGTGTGTCTCTAAGAACCACGTTGATGTCTATTCACCAATCATTCCATCACCTTGCAAACCACACTGGTCAGGGCAATGGGACGATAGTGAGAGGTGTCAAGCCTCGAGGTGCCTGGTTTGCGAAACGGTAGTACAATAGCCTATTTCCAGTGTTGAGGAAGAACCCCTCGCTCCCAAATTAGATTGAAAAGATGTAAAAGAACAGGAAGGGCCGTAGAATGGAGATGATGTAGCATACTGACGTGGATATCATCAGGTCCCGGTGCCGCGTGGACTCTAATTCTAGAAGAGTAAAAGGTACGTTACACGGCTCCAATCCATCGAAGGAGAAATCTACAGGCAATTGCTCTTTGGTAGGTTTAGATGCAAGAAATGAGGGACAGAGGTGAAGTCCTCAGGAGATACATCAACTCCAGCAACCCGCAAGATGGGAGCTGGGTCCAGAGTGTACTTACAACACAATTTCTGCACCTTTTTCCAAATCGCGCATATAGGGAAAGACGAGGTAATGGCAGACACGTAGTCTCGCCAATGAGCGCATTTAGCATCGTGGATGACGCAGTAAGCAACTGCCCTTGCCCGCTTAAAATTCAACACACTCCGCGGTGTGGTTATATCAATAACAGCCCCACGCAGCACGTTTTAAACACACTGCACGGGCGCATGTAGGAGACCACCAAGGTACACGTCTGAGAATGCCTACCTGAGGTTTGGGGGATAGAACAAGTCACCGCAGTTAAGACTAAGGTCGAAAATTGGTGCTCCAGTTCATCAACAGACAACGAAAGGGGGTCCTCGCAACAAGTGGTAAGATGGGAGTATAAGTCCCAATCTGCTAGAGCAAATTGCCAACGAGGGCTACGAAATGGCCGGGTATATATAGAAGTAAAGATAGGAAAGTGATCACTATCATATAAATCTGGAAGAACAGACCACGTGAAATCAAGTGCAATGGGTGAGGATCAGATAGAAAGATCAATGCAGGAGGGAGACTGAGTGCGAGAGTCAAAATGGGAAGGAGCACCTGTATTTAAAACATGAGGATGAAAGCAAGAAGTCTCTAATTGATCACCATGAGAGTCACAGTGGGACCCTCCCCACAGGTGACGGTGAACATTAAAATCACCCAACAAGAAGATGGGCGGCAGTAGAGAAGAAATTAAAAATGCGATATCAGAGATTCAGAAAGTTTGGGAGGGAGAAAGATAGAGAGAGCAAACTGTAAACCATCAGTGTAAATAAATATGAGCTGCAGTATAATGCAGCAGGAAACGAACAAAAACTTGCTGATACGGTTTATCAACACGCACAAGAAGCTCGTTTTCATTAAATGATTTACCAGGTAAAGGATCAGAAGAACGTAACAGCACATAGCCCAAAACGGGGCGAATGAGAGCAGTTCGAATTTTGGGCTCTTGCAGCCCAACATATACTGAGGACAACTGGGAGAGCAACACCTGGAGTTCTCCTCGACTGCCCGTAAGGCCACAAATATTCCATTGTAAAAAAGGCACTATTTACAGAAATAAAATTGGCAACAATAAGAAACGATAAAACCTATGGGCTTGTAGGATCTGTAAAGTCAAAGTGTGGGGGTAACTGTAAGCATGTGAGCAAGGAAGGATTTGAATGTTGCGGAGGAAAAGACTGTTGCAAGGGACCTCGTTCATTGTTCACATACTTGGGTTCAACACCTCATTCATTGTTCACATACTTGGGATCAACACCTTGTTCATTGTTCACATACTTGTATGAAATAGAAGGGGTAGAAGGAGGTGCGTTGGTGTCCATCGGGGATGTTGTCTCCGCAATATAGCTGGAGATAGTGTCTAACGTCTCAGTTGTTAAGAAAGCCAATAATGCCATGATGTCAGAGACAGGAGAAGCATTGCAAGGAAAGGTCGGAGCAACTGCGGAGGCAACCAAAGAGGTCTGAGGGGGGCAGGGAGTATGAACCCGGAGAGATGTGTCAGCTGGGGTGGAAGAGGCCTGCAGAGTAACAGGAGAGGAAGAAGGTTGGAGGGTAACTATGGAGGAAGACAGGGGGGGCAAACAAGGAAAGAAGGGAGTACACAGGGGGGGTGAACCTCTACCTTCATGCGAGAGCTAGACAGGAGGTGAGAACTAGACTCCGAGGTAGGAGATATATTCTGTGCAGACGATGGATGTAAAGAAAGTGTAGGTCTGCGAGGTCTCGGAGACTGAGAAGCAAGCGAGCGAGATGAAGAAGTAGAAGTAGGAAGTGGTGCAGAGGTAGGAGTGTCAGTGGATAAAACAGCAAAAGAATTAGAAACTGGGGCGATCCCGGAAGACACAGACATGGGGATTGGGAGGCGGGAGGACTGTCGAGGTTGGAGATCTTCAGGCTACCTGAGCATACGAGACACGAGGGAGTTTACCTGAGAGACAGCCATAGTGTAAGTGAGGCCCTCACGCTCCTTAAGATAATGGATCTCTCGCTCATTA
Source organism: Cherax quadricarinatus (assembly GCF_038502225.1). Taxonomy (NCBI): domain Eukaryota; kingdom Metazoa; phylum Arthropoda; class Malacostraca; order Decapoda; family Parastacidae; genus Cherax; species Cherax quadricarinatus. The sequence continues at coordinate 63,105,311 of NC_091292.1, forward strand.
TGATAAACCTGGCAAAGGTGTGAAAAGGAAGGATGAGGTTCCCTGCAACTGAGACAAGAGGGTAGAAGACTACAAGAGGAATTGGAATGATCTGCTGCACAGCAGACCGGGCATTCTGCCGCAGACCTGCAGTGTTTAGCAAGGTGTCCAAAACGCCAGCAATTATGACACTGTTGAGGAGTGGGAACGACTTGACGGACCTCTAGGCGATGTCCTGCAATATAGACAGGGGGAAGTTCACGGAAGTCGAAGGTTAAACGAGCCCCCGCCCACAAGCAGGCAGGATGTACATACAGTGGAACCTCAAATTTCGAACTTAATCCATTCCAGGAGCTAGCTCTAAATTCGAAAAGTCTGAAATTCGAAGCAATATTTCCCATAAGAAATAATGGAAATACAATTAATCTGTTCCACAAACCCAAAAATATTCACAAAAAAAAAATACATTTTATAGAGATTAATTACAGTTTTACATACACACAACAAATGCTATAGTCTTTAATTATGTATAGTAATATAAAATAAAAGGCGTATGACAGGGTGGATAGGGGGGCAATGTGGCAGATGTTGCAAGTGTATGGTGTAGGAGGTAGGTTACTGAAAGCAGTGAAGAGTTTTTACGAGGATAGTGAGGCTCAAGTTAGAGTATGTAGGAAAGAGGGAAATTATTTCCCAGTAAAAGTAGGCCTTAGACAAGGATGTGTGATGTCACCGTGGTTGTTTAATATATTTATAGATGGGGTTGTAAGAGAAGTAAATGCGAGGGTCTTGACAAGAGGTGTGGAGTTAAAAGATAAAGAATCACACACAAAGTGGGAGTTGTCACAGCTGCTCTTTGCTGATGACACTGTGCTCTTGGGAGATTCTGAAGAGAAGTTGCAGAGATTGGTGGATGAATTTGGTAGGGTGTGCAAAAGAAGAAAATTAAAGGTGAATACAGGAAAGAGTAAGGTTATGAGGATAACAAAAAGATTAGGTGATGAAAGATTGAATATCAGATTGGAGGGAGAGAGTATGGAGGAGGAGAATGTATTCAGATATTTGGGAGTGGACGTGTCAGCGGATGGGTCTATGAAAGATGAGGTGAATCATAGAATTGATGAGGGAAAAAGAGTGAGTGGTGCACTTAGGAGTCTGTGGAGACAAAGAACTTTGTCCTTGGAGGCAAAGAAGGGAATGTATGAGAGTATAGTTTTACCAACGCTCTTATATGGGTGTGAAGCATGGGTGATGAATGTTGCAGCGAGGAGAAGGCTGGAGGCAGTGGAGATGTCATGTCTGAGGGCAATGTGTGGTGTGAATATAATGCAGAGAATTCGTAGTTTGGAAGTTAGGAGGAGGTGCGGGATTACCAAAACTGTTGTCCAGAGGGCTGAGGAAGGGTTGTTGAGGTGGTTCGGACATGTAGAGAGAATGGAGCGAAACAGAATGACTTCAAGAGTGTATCAGTCTGTAGTGGAAGGAAGGCGGGGTAGGGGTCGGCCTAGGAAAGGTTGGAGAGAGGGGGTAAAGGAGATTTTGTGTGCGAGGGGCTTGGACTTCCAGCAGGTATGCATGAGCGTGTTTGATAGGAGTGAATGGAGACGAATGGTTTTTAATACTTGACGTGCTGTTGGAGTGTGAGCAAAGTAACATTTATGAAGGGGTTCAGGGAAACCGGCAGGCCGGACTTGAGTCCTGGAGATGGGAAGTACAGTGCCTGCACTCTGAAGGAGGGGTGTTAATGTTGCAGTTTAAAAACTGTAGTGTAAAGCACCCTTCTGGCAAGACAGTGATGGAGTGAATGATGGTGAAAGTTTTTCTTTTTCGGGCCACCCTGCCTTGGTGGGAATCGGCCAGTGTGATAATAAAAATAATAATATAAAATAACATTTTTACTTACCTTTATTGAAGATTGGTGATGGCATCTGGAAGATAGGGAGGAGGAGAGAGGGAGTTGGGGTTATTGTTTGGAAGGAGAATCCCCCTCCATGAGGACTTCCGGTATCAAAGCTATCTCTGGGGTTGCTTCCCTTCTCTGTATTTTAATGCCACCAGGACCAGCTTGAGAGTCATTGGACCCCAGTCTCCCAAAATAACTGTCTACAGTCCTCTGTTTCTGTCTCACAAAATAAATATCCACAGTTGTCTGTTTGTCTCACAAAATAACTGTCCACAATAGTCTGTTTGTCTCACAAAATAACTCCACAGTCGTCTGTTTGTCTCACAAAATAACTCCACAGTTGTCTGTTTGTCTCACAAAATAACTGTCCACAGTCGTCTGTTTCTGTCTCACAAAATAACTGTCCACAAAAGTCTGTTTGTCTCACAAAATAACTCCACAGTCGTCTGTTTCTGTCTCACAAAATAAATGTCCACAGTTGTCTGTTTCTGTCTCACAAAATAACTGTCCACAATCGTCTGTTTGTCTCACAAAATAACTCCACAGTCATCTGTTTCTGAATCATAAAATAACTGTCCACAGTCATCTGTTTCTGTCTCACAAAATAACTCCACAGTCGTCTGTTTCTGTCTCACAAAATAACTGTCCACAGTCCTCTGTACATCCTGGCAAGCTCAACAAATCTCACTCCAATCTCATACTTCTGTATTATTTCCTTCTTCGCATCTATGGTGTTTCTCACTTTCTTTACCACAGGGGTACCGCTAGCAAGTTTCTTAGGGCCCATGGCAGCTTATTTCACAGCCCCACAAGCACTAAACACAATTAAATAATCGTAAAATGTGTGAATGAGATCGCAGGTTAGTGTTCACTCAAGCAAAAACAAAGCTAGACTGCTCACGGCACCTGTGCAGGGACGCGGACAGAGCCGGCCAGCGGACAGGTCCCGTACCCGGCGGTCCGAAAATAGGGGCGCGTTCGATAATAGGGACACAGTTTGTCCGAAAAAATGGTCTTATTTTCGAAACATTCGATATGTGATACGTTCGATTTTTGAGGTTCCACTGTATCTACCTTAAGAATAGGGAAATTCTGAAGGGCTAATTGTTCTAAAATATTCTCACCGCAAGACAAAACATCACCCTGTACAATGGTAAGCGGTAAGAGCACAGTATCACTGCAAGAATTAAGAGTAGCGTGCTTGCAAATGGTGACTGGTATGTTACCTACGGAAGTGATGTGAGACGGAGCATGAGCTTGTTCTGAATTCTGTAGTGTTCTGACACACGCATCGCTTCGAAGAGAGTGGAAGGATATATTTTGGCCAACATGCCGTAAATGAGTTTTACCAATTCCGTGATCAGAAATATAATCCGTTTGGGGAGTCATTTGTAGAGAAAAGAATTTTGTCTATTGCGTACTCGTGATCAGAAATATAATCCGTTTGGGGCGTCATTTGTAGAGAAAAGAATTTTGTCTATTGCGTATTCGTTAGTCCAGTACGCAAAGATAGTGAGTGTCATGTAGGTCATTTTTGAGTGGTCATTGACGAACTGTCATCAGTAGGTTGTCTTGGACGCTTAGGAGTAGTACCGCAAGTGGTCTGACCTGAGGGAAGTGGGCGCTCCGAAAACCATCGCACCATATTCGGGGAAGCCAGATGCATTGTGAAAGGTGTGCTAGAAGTGGCGGCAAGAACAGTAACAGGTGATGCCACAGCACCTAAAGCAGGTGATGGAGTGTCACTGGCAGAAGGAACAGGGGTATGAGAAGAGTCGAGAGAATGGTCCGATAATGAAGCTGGGCCAGAACAGGGTGTGGGATCAGAATGGGGCCTGGGAGGAGGAAGGGTTTCACTGGACAAAGACTCCATAATAATAGGTGCATCTTCTGTGATATCTCCTTTCTTGTTATTTTAAGAAAAAAAGAAAGAAGGAAAGAAAACAAAGAAGGGACAGCGGAGAGACAGTCGCTAGGAGACATGGAGGGACTGAAAGCTTCCCCCCTCATCCGAGAGGGCCTCGAGCCCACCGGTGGTGAAGATGCAGCGTGGAACCTGTGCCATACCCTATCCTTCATGCCAGTAAACCAGCACTCTGAGACAGCAGCCTCACATCTACCGAGCTACCTCGGCGGACAAAAGAAAGGGCGGTTGGAAACCCAGCACAAAGCATACCCCCTTCAGGTGCCACCTCCCAGAAGCGACAGGCAGCTTCCGGAGATACACCCATTACCCGAAGGGCACCCTGCCCTCTTCCCGGAAATCTGGGAAGGAAGCAGGGCACCTTCAGATAATTCAGATTCCACAGCAAACCACACCACCCTTGAGGGACCTCACAGAGTGGGACGAACCCTGGCACACCACCTCCTACCTAGAAACTGTAATGCCAGAGGGGAGGACCCCAGAGGCTACAAACGGTATGGGAAACAAGGGGAGGGTGGGGAGAGGGGGAAAAAGGGGGAGTATGGGGAGGGTGGGGTAGGGAAGGGAGGATTGGAGGGCAATTAAGTTCAGTCAGAGTAAGAAGACCATGAGGTCCAATTCCTCAGGCCGGCAGCCTCTTTACCGTTGCAAGGGGCTCCCCTTAAAGAGGCACAAAAAGAAAAGAAAAAAGCAAACTGGTTCTATAATCACCTGATTACTGTAAGGATTTATTAAAAATATAAGAATGAAAAACAGAGCCAAGCCCTACAAAACACCAAAGTTCACAGAAAAAAAAAGAAGCGAGAGACAAAAGTTGAGTTATAACTGAGATTTATCTAAAATAGAGAGAAGCAGAGGAAACCCAAAAGGGGGAGACTGGAAATGCAGAAAATTTTGAATTCTTCTTTCGACAAACCGACCATATCCCACTGAGGCAGGGTGGCCAATAAAGAAAAACAAAAGTATCTCTTTTTAACTTTAGTAATGTATACAGAAGGGGTTACTAGCCCCTTGCTCCCTAGATTTTGAATTACCTTTTTAAATGAAACACAATATCCAGAATTTAATGTAGTCACAAAGTCTTGAGTAAAGTAAGAATGCACCTTACAGAGCAAAGTGATCAGAGTTATCGTTACATTCATGGAAGAAGATCTAAGCTCAAAGGGGTCATGAAGCATTAAGGAGAAAGAAGGGCATTCAGATTCTATCCAAGGAAGGGAAGAGCAAGTCCAATTCCTTATCCACAGAGGCCTACCCGCCACCTTCCTTTACTAGCATCAATTAACCTCCTTTGAGGTGGGCATCACATTAATGTGATCAATAAAGGATCACATTATACTGCTTATGTGTTTATATTTCCATTGTGTCGGTATTTTATACCGTTTATTTCTAACAACAGAAGAACTGGAATGGTAGTCATAGAACAATACAATTGCAATGTTCATCCCCAGAACAATAGGATAGGAATCAACCTCACTAGAATGATAAAAAGATTGGAATGCTCATTGCTAGAAGAGGATTGGAATGGTCATCTCTAGAATGACTGAAGTATTGGGGTATTTGTCACTAGACAGGACTGTAACAGTCATCACTAGAAAAACAGGACTGGAATGGTCATCAGTATCATGACAGGATTGTAACTGTCATCAGTAGATTGACAGAAAAGTCATCACTTAATCAATAGACAGGAATGGAATGGTCACAATTAGAATGTTAGACCTGGAATGATCATAACTAAAATGACAGAAGGATTGGAAAGGGCATCACTAGAACAATAAGACTGGAGAGGTCATAACTAAAATGATAGAAGAATTGGAAGGGTCATCACTAGATGGATAGGATTAGAATAGTCATCACTAGGATAAAAGAACTGGAATAGTTGTCACTAGAACACTAGAGAAATTGGAATGGTTATCACTAGAATACTAGAGGAACTGGAGTGGTTGTCACAAGAATGAAAGGCTTAGAATAGTCATAACTAGAATAACAGAAAGATTGGAATGGTTACTCCTAGAACAAAACAATTGGAAAGGTCGTCATTTAAATGAAAGGGCTGGAATGGTCATCATTAGAACAACAGAAGGAATGAGATATTTGTCACAAGAATGACAGAACTAGAATGGTCATCACTAGAATGATAGTCTTGGAATAGTCATAATTAGAATGATTGGATTCAAATGATTGTCATTAGAATGATAGGACAGAAATGGTCATTACTAAAACAAAAGAACTGAAAAGGTCCATCACTGAAATGATAGGATCGTAATGGTCATTACTGGAATAATAGGATTGGAAAGGTCAACAATAGAATTGGAAAGGTCATCACTAGAATGATACACTGATTGAAATGGTCATCACTAGATGATCATTCCAACCCTTCATTCATCCCTAATCTTATCTAAACTCAACCACCTACATTCTTCAGCCTCCTCCCCACTACTCTTTCTACACTTGATCCCATTCATCATCAAGGGTTATGTCTTGGGACTTTGTGGCAATTCCCAGCCGAGAGCCTATTTTCAGAAGTGAACATCCTTTCTCTGCAAGATCAATGCAATGCCCATTGTCTCCTTTGTCTGCTTCCATGACTTTTATGACTCTTCCATGTATAAAACAGTAACTGATATTAGGCAAATTTGTTTAATTGCCCTTTATTTAACATGCCCTGTTATATCTATTCATTTTCTTATGACTTCCCCTGGTTTACCTTCCCTTTACGTTTTCCCTGCATCTTACTTTTCCTTTCTCCCTCCCTGGAAAGTTCTGATGATTCATGTATCTTTTTCCCCTTTTCATGTGCAAAAGCCCACTTGCCTCCTACAACTTTATGTTCACTCTTTCAATCACTTCCAATCTCACTCTCATCCTATTGCAGGATGGACCTTCCAATTTGCCACAGGCTATTTCTTATTTTGACTACTATTCAGCGCTCTATCACCACCTCTGCAACTGATGGCAACAAAGTTGGTCCGCAGTGGATCACAACAAATTATTTTTTCTTAAACTACTTTTAGAATTCTGGCCATCTTCCTAACATTATCAGGTTTGGGAGACTGAACTCTTACGCTTACATACTGGACACAGGCGGCTCACTCATGGATACCACATGGAGAAATGACCAGCATCCAACATATACAGGTGTAGAATCTACTATCCTGAGAAGACATACTGCATTATTATATGTAAAATAAAAATGTATTCCCTATTATCCCTTCAAACTTGAGTCAATATGGTGAGGGGACAGCAAGTGAGGGCAGTTGATCAGTGTCCAACTGTATCTTTCTTAAAACCTATTGTTATGTCAGAAGAAAAGTGGTCAATACCAATGATGTAATGGAGGCTATGAGAAAGAAAATACCAAAATGTTAGAGGGAGATGAAGTATAACAGTATGGAAGTAGTATGAACCAGAATGCTACAAGGTGTATAATTTTGATGCAATATAATTAGGTTTAATATCCAGAGGACAAAAGTGTATTATTAAGAGTTTGTACTTTATTTCCTGCTCCTTTTGTTCTCTCTACAATTTTTATAAATTATATACTGTACTTTAATTGGTTCCAGGAATCATCAGACCTATGGCCTATTCCAAGACAAATTCCTCAATTGGAAATAAAATATTTCACAAATAAGATTGATTAAAACTACTACTTATGCTCTTATGACACAAAACAAAGTCTTGCATGTATAACAAAGACAGACTATAAATTCGGAGGAAAGCAAAAATTAACTCTGCCCTTAAATCATAAACCTGTACAGTACTGTATTACTGTATTTAATACTTATCATATGCAAACAATAATCTGAAAATTATCCTGTTGAGTTCCTAGTTAAGTTATTATTTACTGCTATGTTACATACACAATAATATAACCAAACATATATAGAGTGAGATTTGTGATTAACTTACAACAGAATTTAAGAAATATGAGATAATAATAGTGACTTACTGACAAGAAATAAATAATGAATTTACAAAAGTTTGGAGAACATACAAAGAAAATTAATTACCTGACAGAAAAATATGTACACGTGGATCTTCATTACAATTCTTTGTTTGTATACAAAGAACTTTAAATTATAATTCAGGCATGTTCAATCATCATGCCTAAAATGCATAGTTGCTTTTCATACAGAAAGCACAAACAAAATTGTTTGGCAAATATTCTGCACATGGTGAAAGGACATCTCAAAATAAATTTAGCCAGACTTTACATTACAATCATAACTAAGTGCCAAACCCACAAGGGCCATACAGCACTGCACCAGACTTTACAAAGGTGAAATAAAAAATAACTTTCAGAACCTTTCCTAAGGGCTTCACTGTAATATGTAATTTTCCAAAATACATTTGTCCTTTTTTTTTACTTTCTTTCCTTCTTTAATTTTTGTAACTTTATTCAAACTTGAAAATATGGGCAGAATTTTGTTCAGCATGAACAGCTTTACTGCACTATCTATAATAATAATAATAATAATAATAATAATAATAATAATAATAATAATAATAATAATAATAATAATAATAATAATAATAATAATGGGAGTCAGCACAGTAACTTTTTGCTGATGATACTGTGCTTTTGGGAGATTCTGAAGAGAAGTTGCAAAGGTTAGTGGACGAGTTTGTGATGGTGTGTACAGGAAGTTGAAAATGAACATAGACAAGAGTAAGGGTATCAAACAAGTTAGGCAGTGAAAAATTGGATATCAGATTGGAGGGAAGAAGTATGGAGAAGTGAATGTGTTCAGAAAGTATTAGGGAGTGGACGTGTCGGTAAATGGGTATACGAGATGAGGTAAGCCATAGAATTGAAGGAAAAAAAAAAGGGTGTATGGTGCAGTGAGGTATTTGTAGAGACAAAGAACATTATCCAGGAAGATAAAGAGGGGAATGTATGAGTGTATAGTAGTACCAACACTCTTATATGGGTGCGAACCATGGGTTGTGAATGTTGCGGTGAGGAAGAAGTTGGAGGCAGTGGAGATGTAATGTCAGTGTAAATATCATGCAGAGAATTCGTAGTTTGGAAATTAGAAGGAAGTAAAGAGCTACTAAAAAGTATTATTCAGAGAATTGAGGAGGGGTTGTTGAGGTGGTTTGGTCATTCTGAGAGGATGGAGCAAAATAAGATGACCTGGAGGATGTATAAATCTGCAGTGGAGGGAAGGCAAGATAGAGGTCATCCTAGGAAAGAATGGAGGGAAGAGGTAAAGGAGGTTTAGTGTGCAAGGGGCTTGGACATACAGCAGGCATGTGTTAGCATGTTAGATAGGAGCAGAAACAAATGGTTTTTGGGACCTGATGAGCTGTTGCAGTGTGAGCAAGGTAATATTTTGTGAATGGATTCAGGGAAACCAGTTACCTGGACTTGAGTCCTGGAGGTGGAAAGTACAGTGCCTGCACTATAAAGGATGGGTTTGCGATATTTGCTGTTTGGAGGGGCATCTAAACTGTCAAATCAGCACACCTCTGGAAAGACAGTGTTAGTGCGAATGATGATGAAAGACTTTCTTTTTCGGGTCACCCTGCCTCGGTGAGAGACAGCCAGTGCATTAAAAAATAATAATAATAATAATAATAATAATAATAATAATAATAATAATAATAATAATAATAATATAACAATCCTTACAGCATTTTTTAATGAAAGTGGCTGTCTCCCAACAAGGAAGGTTGAACATAAAAATAAAAAAAAAACATACATTCACCATCAATCCTTCAATAGCTTTCTTGCCTGAAGTGAGCAGATATCACACTTCATATGACCTTTCAAACTGCAACATCTCACCTTTCCTTCAGAGTGTAAATCCCCCTCCAGGACTCAAGTTTGGCTAGCCATTTTTCCCCAAATGCCTTAAAAAACTATTCACAACAAAATGAACATACATACACTTAACCTGTTATTTGTTAATGAAACAATTACTATAATTACATGAAGTCAAAACAGCATCTGCAGTTTTGACTTCATGTACCTGGAAAAACACACAAATAAACCACATTTAGAAGATTGAAACTTATGACGACATTTTAGTCCAACATTAAGTTACAAGTCACACTCATGACTTATGGTATAAGTTGAGTGAAACACTGTCATAATTTTCAGTCTCCTAAGTGCAGGTTATTTCTGTATAGCCTAAAAACAAATGAGGGCAGCTGAATTCTCTGGAGTAGACAGTACACAATAATTCAATAAAATCTTCTTTAATAAAACTCATTATTAAACTGTATGGTAATGTAATATAATAAAAAATTATAAAAAAATCTCTAGTAATCAGCCAAAAAGAAATCATCAGAATATATTATCAAACATCAATGTACTGTACTAAAATCATTATAATAAATTATAAAACATCAATATACTCCACTACAACCCTCCAAAAATATAATCTGAAGAAAACTTAAATCCTGAACTATCCCTGATGATATGCATTAATTCAGTTTTTATTAATTTCAGAACTGGAGACAAATACCCAAGTAGCACTATAGAACAAACCTTTCTCATGACAAGTTCTGCTGTAGAGTTCTTTTTCAAGTTATTACTTTAACTCTCCTTTGAGTAAAATGTTGTCTTGACAAAAACTTGTTCTACTACATGTGTCTGTCTTTATTCTTTTTCAGCAGTATAACCTTTATTCTGCTTCAGAACTGGCCATAAGTACTGCTGAAAGATTAAAGGTGACTTAAACAATATTATTTTATACTATTATTAGTACTATTTACATTTCTTTTTTTATACTTACACAAAAATTTGCTCTCCTCAAGTCTACATTCAGACTTTTATCAGCTACTAAATCCTCAATATTTTTATTGGAACACAGAAGTAAGACAGTATTTCCATCAGGATCTTTATGCAAAATAATATTCTGTTTTATACTTGTGGCTTCAGAATTTTCTGGGATAACTTCAATACGTTTCTCCTTTTCCAAGGCTTTTGTAATACTATCTAGACTCTCGCCTAAATGTCTTAATGCTGTGTCTGAAACCAAGCCTGATGTCAACCGAGATATTCTTTCAATTTTTGTTTGAATGTCATTCCTTAACTGTTTCAATTCCTGGTGCTCATTATTTTCTTGAGAGTAAGTCTGAATAATTAAAGTTGGATGAGAATTATCAGCTTCTGATATCTCTGCTTTCACCTCAATCTCATTTTCGACCTGCAAACTCATGGAAGAATCCTCTCCTGGTCTAACCAAAAGGCACTTCGGTATTTTCCTTAAAAATACCCTACGACTACTTCCGACAAGTCCCTTGCCCCGAGTCATAAAAAGATTCTGTCTAACAGATATATTACGAACATTGGCATACTTTAAGAGCTGGTGACGATGAGTAGGCATACGCATTTTCATTATGGCAATGATTTTTGAAGCAGAATAGCCCTCAAGAATAAGTTCTTTGATCATCTCCTTTTCCTCAGTGTTCATCCTAAGATGAGAACCATCTTCATCATGACCATAATGTGTCCTACAGAAGTGAACTGTGGCTCCTCCTTCCTTTAAGAAAATCACTTCCATAAATGATGTGCACACAGCATTAATCTTCATACTGTTTTTCTTTACAAAACGTGCACGTGACATTGATGTCTTAGAATCTACAGGTTTTATAAAACCACTACGACGACAACGAAGAAAAAATTTAACATTTCCAGACACCATTGTTTTTGCTGAAGTTTGAGCTGAATATGATGCTCGACACCTCTCCTCGGCCTCTTTTTTCCATTTCCAAAAATCTAGAAAGTAAGGATGGTAATTAATGCTCTTGATACCTAGTACTAAAATAAATTCTGGTTGGCAGTACTGACTGATAATATAGGATTTTAGAACTGAGATCAACTGCTGTTTGTGTATCATTCATATTTAGTGAATGTTTCAGTTACCATGACTCTTCATGAACCACTGAAATTAAAACTCAAACTGAGAAAATACTAAGACAAATATAAAAATATTTTCAATTAATGTTTAGTTTATAGCTAATAAAGCAAAGTTTTCAATTAGAGGATATAGTAAAGCTTATATTAAAACTTAAAGACTCTAATGAGTGTATGCAAGAAATCCTGACACCAATTAAGAAAAGACAAGAACACTCAAGAATTTTAGTGATACAGTAGATCATCAATTAAGAAGGCTTCCTTTAAAACATTTTCTCCATTACACTATTGTCAAACTGTGACATATTTTTGTTTCACACTTCGTAAAATTCAATTTAAATGGTTCTGCTTCTCGGTAGGGAAAAAAATTCTGCGCCACAAGCTGGATGAATGACTTACTGACTGACCTGATTTACTGATTTTTTGAATAACTTGATTTACCTGACTGATTTACTGAATGACTGACCTGTTTACTGAATGACATGACTGATTTACTGACTGGCTTACTGATTTGACTAACCAACTTGACTGACTGATTTACTGAATGACTTACTTGACTGGCTGACCTACTGACTTGACTGATTTACTGACCTGACTTGCTTACTGACTTGACTGACCAACTTGACTGATTTACCGAATGACTTTACTGATTGACTTACTGATTTACTGAACGACTTCATTGATATACTTACTGCTTACTACCTGACTGACTGACATGAATGATTTACTGACTGATGGCTTACTGATTGACTTGAATGAGTGACCTACTGACTTGAATGAGTGATCTACTGAATTGAATGTCTGTAATGACTTGACTGACTGACTGACATACTGACTCACTTGACTGGATTGACTTACTGACTAGACTACCATCTGCCTCAGCCCACATGGGCCTCAGCATGCCTCCACTCCCTCCTTTACAATCATCAACAAACACCAGCAGCCACAATTTAAGGTAAGAAATATTATTTCTGTTGCATTTTTAGCCTTAAGCAACAGAAAAAAATAATACACTGTAACCAGTGGCGGCTCATAAACCCCGCATTGTAATCCTTATAGAGAATAAACTTGATTGATTGATTGATGTATAGGCACTGCAGAACTGCAGCACCCCCTATTTTCACTCGATATTATCAATAACATTCAATATAATGAGTCTTTTTATCTTTAATTCTTTCTTTATAATTGTATATTATATAATCCTTATGCTTAATGTCAGTAGCCATCCCTTAGTACATGAAAAAATTACAAAAATCCTTGTATGGAACTGTGCGCTTCACAGTTCCAGCGACTTGGTGTTTGGCTGTTGTGTGCATGCACACATGTCCAAGATAAAATACTGCATGCTGACGCAGTGCTGGCCCTATGCAAGTGTAAGGTAGTATTTCTTTTTGACTCAGTGACGTGTGTTGTGCTTAAAAACCATGTACACTACCATGTAGAATTAGATGATTATCATGCTTCCAGCTACAGAGGAACCTCAAAAATCGAACTTAATCGTTCCAAGAGCTAGTTCTGAATTCGAAAAGTCTGAAATTCGAAGCAATATTTCCCATAAGAAATAATGGAAATACAATTGATCCGTTCCAGAAACCCAAAAATATTCACACAAAAAATACATTTTATAGAGATTAATTACAGTTTTACATACAACAAATATTATAGTTTTAATTATGTATAGTAATACATATAAAATAACATTTTTACTTACCTTTATTGAAGATTGGTGATGGCATCTGGAAGATAGGGAGGAGGAGAGAGGGAGTTGGGGTTAGTGTTTGGAAGGAGAATCCCCCTCCATGAGGACTTCAGGTAAAGCCCTCTCTGGGGTTACTTCCCTTCTCTGTCTTTTCATGCCACTAGGACCAGCTTGAGAGTCACTGGACCCCTGTCTCACAAAATAACTGTCCACAGTCCTCTGTTTCTGGCGCCTCTTTAACATTTCCCTAAAATGGGACATGGTTCTGTCACTGAACTTGTTGCAAAGATGGCTTGTTTCAGCTTGCTCAGGGTGGTACTTCTGCACAAACATTTGGACATCATTCCACTTGGCACAAATCTCCTTAATCTTTGAAGAAGGCACCTCATCCACTCCCTATATTAACACCTTTCACAACATCAGCTTCCTTGATTTGTTCTTTCTTTGACAGGATAGAACCGATGGTCGACTTGTTTTTCCCATACATCCTGGCAAGCTCAACAAGTCTCACACCACTCTCATACTTCTGTATTATTTCCTTCTTCACATCTATGGTGTTTCTCACTTTCTATACCACAGGGGTACCACTAGCAAGTTTCTTTGGGCCCATGGCAGCTTATTTCACGGTCCCATAAGCACTAAACACAACAAAATAATCGTAAAATGCGTGAATGAGAGCGAAGGTTAGTGTTCACTCAAGCATAAACAAAGCTGGACTGCTCACGGTGCCTGCGCGGGGACGCGGACAGAGCGGGCCGGCAGACAGGTCCCGTACCCAGCAGTCCGAAAATAGGGGCGCGTTCGATAATAGGGACACAGTTTGTCCGAAAAAATGGTCCTATTTTTGAAACGTTCGATATGTGATACGTTCGATTTTTGAGGTTCCACTGTATTTTACTTAATTCATAGTTTTTTTTGGTTCTTTTATTTTACAGAACATTTAAATTTAATCAAGGTCTCCTTGCATCCCCAAGAATTAAGTTCTGTGACTGCAAGTGTATAAATTTTCATTTTATATGCTTGTTTCATTTTACACAATATTAAAACAACGGCTAAAAATTTCCTGAAGCAGCACCTCCACTAATTTTAGCTAAAAGCTGCCACTGATTGTAGCAATAATGAACAACAATTGCATTATTATTTTTATTTCTGTAAGATTTGGAGACTAAAAAAAAAAAATTGTTTGGCTTTTTTGGGGTTCCAGTTCCTTTAACATGGATTCATCTCTAACACTGCATTTTCAGGGACCTAACTGCCGTCTTAATCGACGGTCTACTGTATATCAAGTACAATTCTTACCATCTTTCTGTTGAAACGTCACTTTCTCACACTGGAATTTCATCTTGTGAGCTCGAATCAGGTGAGAAATAAGTCTGGCAATTCGATTCCCACGAAAGTCACAACCAGATTCCAAACATGGCATTTTGGCACGGGTTTCTGTCGAGAGATTGTGTTTGACACGTAGATGAGTAGCTAAGCTACTCTTATTTTTGTATGTCTTACTGCAGACTCGGCAGACAGTGTTTTCATTGTCCTCATCTTGGGATACAGTAATGATTTGTCTTACATCGTCTGTTCCATCCACTCCAATCTGGTCAATTTCGGTCTCACAATATACATAAGTATCATCATCTATATCTGCCAGGTCCTCTATGATTATGGGTTTCTCAGCTTTAATGTAAGAGTCGTCGTTAATGACAAATGTCTTATTAATGAATGTCTTATTGGTACCTACTGAACCATCATCCATTTTGCTGTAACTCATGGTACCTATATGCTGGTCCATAAATACCACTTTCAATGTTAGTCTTCCTTCACATTCAAAACCTGCAAGAAATTTTCTTCATTATGTATGGCATTAATTACAAGTAGCTTTAATATTTTAATAAACAAAGAACCTAATTTTTAACTTGTAACTAAGTACTTTGTACATATTATATCAATTAATTATCATGCTGTCAGTCTTAATTACTTATACATAACACATGTCATTATGTATGAGTTATCACTAAGTAAACTCTCTCATAAAGCTGTACAGCAATATGGTTATGGTATTATTTTTGATTACATCACCTGATAATTGCCATCACCTGCCAACCTTAATTAATGCTTAAATTTTCTTACAGATTACATCATAACTGTTATCACATTCCTTTTTCTTGCACTAAAAGTTTAATAAATAACTTTAGAACAAATAATACAAAGGGAGAAAATGGAACATAACAAAATGTTATACCCACAAATAATTTTATTTAAAATTATATTTTAAAGCACATGGCTTTCAACACAGTGACCACAGAGGATGCAGTTGATATTACTGACACATTACACTTATTGCTACCTATTACAATACTGTATTTATGACTTCAAGACCCAATATTGTCTCAATACTTATTTGTTCACAAAACAATCATTTGCCATACTTACGAGTTGTTACATTAGTCTTGTGGAGGTGGAGGTGGAGGCACCTGGTCAACTCCAGTTATCAGCTGGAGTATCACAATTTGGAAAGGAGGAAGAAACTCAGTGTTCTTCACAGTTCATGATGCAGAAATAAATTTTTTATACTCCCAAATGTAGTTTTCTGCTGAAACCAAAGATGCACTGATGGCAGCATTAATCAAAACCTCAATACAGTGGACCCCCGCATAGCGAACTTAATCCGTGCAAGAGGGCTGGTCGTTATGCGAAATGTTCGCTATGCGAATTAATTTTCCCCATAAGAAATAATGGAAATAAAATTAATCCGTGCAAGACACCCAAAAGTATGAAAAAAAAAATTTTTTACCACAAAAAAATGTTAATTTTAGTACACACAAACTGAAAAAGGCATGCACAATTACATGACACTTACTTTTATTGAAGATCTGGTGATGATTGATGGGATGGGAGGAGGGGAGAGAGAGTGTTAGTGTTTAGAAGGGGAATCCCCTTCCATTAGGACTTGAGGTAGCAAGTCCTTTTCTGGGGTTACTTCCCTTCTTCTTTTAATGCCACTAGGACCAGCTTCAGAGTCACTGGACTTCTTTCGCACAACATATCTGTCCATAGTGGCCTGTACCTCTCGTTCCTTTATGATTTGTCTAAAGTGGTTCACAACAGTGTCATTGTAACAGTCACCAGCACGGCTTGCAATAGCTGTGTGAGGGTGATTTTCATCAAAAAAGGTTTGCACTTCAAGCCATTTTGCACACATTTCCTTAATCTTTGAAGTAGGCAATTCCTTCAATTTCTCTCTCCCCTCCTTTGAACCAGTTTCCCCAGGTCTGGCCTCTTGCTCTTGAAGTTGATCTATCCGCTCATCAGTGGTTAGTTCTTCATTGTCCTCCTCCACCAACTCTTCCACATCCTCCCCACTAACCTCCAACCCCAAGGACTTCCCCAATTCCACAATTGATTCCTCAACTGGTATACTACTCCTCTCAGGGTTAGCCTCAAACCCTTCAAAATCCCTTTTGTCTACACATTCTGGCCACAGTTTCTTCCAAGCAGAGTTCAAGGTTCTCTTAGTCACTCCCTCCCAAGCCTTACCTATAAGGTTTACACAACTGAGGATATTAAAGTGATCCTTCCAAAACTCTTTTAGAGTCAATCCAGTGTCTGTGGTCACTTCAAAGCACTTTTGAAACAGAGCTTTTGTGTACAGTTTCTTGAAGTTGGAAATGACCTGCTGGTCCATGGGCTGCAGGAGAGGAGTGGTATTAGGAGGCAAAAACTTCACCTTAATGAAGCTCATGTCCCCATAAAGTCGCTCTGCCACATCTGTAGGATGACCAGGGGCATTGTCTAACACCAGGAGGCACTTAAGTTCTAATTTCTTTTCAGTTAGGTAATCTTTCACATTGGGGGCAAATGCATGGTGTAACCAGTTATAGAAAAATTCCCTAGTGACCCATGCCTTACTGTTTGCCCTCCACAGCACACACAAATTATCCTTGAGGACATTCTTTTGCCTGAACGCTCTGGGAGTTTCAGAGTGATACACTAATAAAGGCTTAACTTTGCAATCACCACTAGCATTGGCACACATCAACAAAGTAAGCCTGTCTTTCATAGGCTTATGTCCTGGGAGTGCCTTTTCCTCCTGAGTAATGTAGGTCCTGCTTGGCATTTTCTTCCAGAACAGGCCTGTTTCATCACAATTAAACACTTGTTCAGGTTCCAGTCCTTCAGTTTCTATGTACTCCTTGAATTCATGCACATATTTTTCAGCCGCTTTGTGGTCCGAACTGGCAGCCTCACCATGCCGTATCACACTATGGATGCCACTACGCTTCTTAAATCTCTCAAACCAACCTTTGCTGGCCTTAAATTCACTCACATCATCACTAGTTGCAGGCATTTTTTTAATTAAATCGTCATGCAACTTCCTAGCCTTTTCACATATGATCGCTTGAGAGACGCTATCTCCTGCTAGCTGTTTTTCATTTATCCACACCAATAACAGTCTCTCAACATCTTCCATCACTTGCGATCTTTGTTTCGAAAACACAGTTAAACCTTTGGCAACAACAGCTTCCTTGATTGCCGTTTTCTTGCCCACAATAGAAGCGATGGTTGATTTTGGTTTCTTGTACAACCTGACCAGGTCGGTGATACGTACTCCACTTTCATACTTATCAATGATCTCTTTCTTAATTCCAATGGGTATTCTTACCCTTTGAGGTGTAGGGTTGGCACTAGAAGCTTTCTTGGGGCCCATGGTCACTTATTTTCCACAAACAGCACCGAAAACACTGTAATAATACGAAATATTCCGAGTGTATGCTTGAATGTTACCGCGGAGGCTAGCTGGTAAACAATGGGACGGGCGGCACATGTGAGGCTGGCTGAGGGCCCACATTGGACGCGTCTCGGACGAAGGTCGCTGAGCGGGTTTTTGTCCACTATGCGGGGCAAAATTTTAGCGAACAAAGCGTTCGCTATGCGGATTGTTCGCTATGCAAGGCGTTCGCTATGCGGGGGTCCACTGTATATCCTGAGTACTGCTTAAATGACCATCAGTAAAGCCTTTTTTGATACTTCACAAGAGACTGATAACGAGAGTAGCAGCACATGATACTTTATACGTATATTGGAAAGTTTACATAAATGGGGAAAAATAAAATTGGGAACAATTTTTTTATTAAAAATAAAATTGGGAATAAATTATCTTGAATTTCAACTGGCAATATTTACTCTAATTACAATTAGACTTAGCTGTAGATTGGCTGCAGCACTTCCTCTTTCATAAAAACATAAGAAAGAAGGAACACTGCAGCAGGCCTACTGGCCCATGCAAGGCAGGTTCAAGTTTCCCCCTGTCTTAAGCTAATGACCCAACCTACTCAGGTCAGACCACATACACTTATGGAAGGAGCATGGCATCAGACCTATTAGCAAAAGCTAGTCAGGTCCAACTCACACCCACTTATGTATTTATCTAACCTATTTTTAACCCCTGAACTGTCCAAATGTAGATCTACGTTCGCTCGCATAGCGCTCCAAACGCGGATCTACTTTTTTTTACGCGCTTTCAAATGGGGAAAATCAAGGTCAGAGCACTACATGTGTAAACATAAATCTACGTTTGAACAGTTTAAGGGTTAAAACTATACAATGTTTCAGCTTCTATGATGGTACTTGGGAGTTGGTTCCACTCATCCACAACTCTATTACCAAACCAGTGCTTTCCTACACCCTTCTTGAATCTGAATTTTTCCAACTTAAAACCACTGCTGTGAGTCCTGTCTTGACTAGATAATTTTAGCATGCTGTTTACATTCTCTTTATTTATTCCTGTTTTCCATTAATACACCTCAATCATACCCCCCTTAATTCTATGCCTTTCTAGAGAGTGCAGATTCAGGGCCCTCGGTCTATCCTCATAGGAAAGATTTCTGACACATGAGATCAACTTTGTCATCCTCCTTTGTGTGTTTTCCAGAGCATTTATATCCATTTGGTGACCAAAACTGTGCAGCATAATTAAAATGAGGCCTAACCAAGGATACAGAGTTGAAGAACAACCTGAGGACTCCTGTTATTTACGCTTCTTGCTATGAACCCAAGGATTCTGTTTGCTTTATTGTGAACACTTATGCACTGTTGTCTTGGTTTTAGATTACTGCTAACCAGAACTCCCAAATCCTTTTTGTAATCAGTAATATTAAGATCTACATTATTTACTTCATATGTGGCATGGTTATTTTCCTGTCCAATGTTTAGAACTTTGCATTTGTTTATATTAAACTGCATCTACCACTTCTCCGACCACTGCACCAGTCTATTCAAATCTTATACAAATCACCAGCACATAGGAGAGAGGAGCTTACGATAACATTTCAGTCCGACTTGGACCATTTACAAAGACGTAAGCTCTTCTCTCCTATGTGCGGGTTATTTGTGTATTGTTCCAGTCACAGTACTGTGCCTTTTTGTTATCTATGCAAATCTTCAAGAAGTGCTCTAATGTCCTCGTCAGAATGAATTCGATGGCCTATTTTGGTGTCATCGGCAAACTTGCTTATGTTGCTATTTATTCCCTCATCTATGTCATTTATGTAGATCGTGAACAAGGGGCCCAACACTGGCCCCTGTGGAACACCACTTGTGACACTTCTCCACTCTGATTTCTATCCATTTATGCAAACTCTCTGCTGCCTATATGTCAACCATGCTTCTATCCAGGAAAAAATTTCTCCTCCTATTCCTTGTGCCTTAATTTTCCTCAATAGTCTCTGATATGGGACTCTATCAGAAGCCTTACTGAAGTCTATATACAAAATATCATAGTCATTACCATGATCTAACTCCTCAAATACCTTAGTGAAAACCTTCATTGATCTAAAGAAATCTGAAAGTGGAAGTGCATTATGTATTAAAATTACATATAAATTGTTAATTATTTTACTGCTATAAATAAAATATTATGGATGATGTGGAATGTATGGCTATTATATGATTTTACAAGCCATATGAAGTATGTCAATCATCACAATTAACAAAAAAAGAAAAATAAGTCATTTTGACTATTTTTTTTGGGTTATCCTAGGTAATTTACACATATGTTACTATGTACAATAATTTGTGTAACTGTATTTATGTGTACCTGCACCTAAATAAAATTAATTACTTCTTCCTTGTCACCCTTAAAAACTTAGGAATAGATAAAATACAGTTGTCTTAGACCTGATGATGTACAAGCTGTGTTCCTGACTTTTTAAACTTGCAAACAAGTTGTTTTTATAGATTTTTATTATATTATTATAATCATAGGGGAGCGCCACTCATAAAATTATACAACGCATGTGCGGGGCTGGATGGAAGGTATTCAGCACAGATCCAATTCCCTAGATCAAGAGCCTCTCACAAGCATCAAGGAACCTCCCTTGAAGGGTGTTTGTATGGAAAATAACAGAAAAGACGATTGTTTCATAAGTTTGCCCTATAGCTCGAAGTTGTAAACTTTGTTGAGTTCCTAAGTACCTGCAGCATATATAAGCTGATCTATATTATATACAGATTTAACTAATGTAGTAGGTTGGTAGACAGCAACCACCCAGGGAGGTACTACCGTCCTGCCAGGTAACTGTGAAACAGAAACCTGTAACTGTTTTACATGATGGTAGGATTGCTGGTGTCTTTTTACTGTATCATAAACATGCTGGATAACAGGTATATCTTCCTACTTCTACTTACACTTAGGTTACACTACGCAGGCATGCACATGCATATATATATACAGTAGCGACCAGTGAAGAGGCTGGGCCAGGAGCTTGGACTAGACCCCTGCAACCTCAACTAGGTGAGTACAACTAGGTGAGTACATTCACACATCTAGGGTTTTTCTTCTTTTTCTTAATAGCTCTTGTTCTTTTTTTTTTCTCTCTATTGTCCATGGGTAAGTGGAAAAGAATCTTTCCACCGTAAGCCATGCGTGTCGTATGAGGCGACTAAAATGCTGGGAGCAATGAGCTAGTAACTCATTCTCCTGTACGCATTTACTAAAAAATGAGAAGAAGAAAAACTTTATAAAACTGGGATGCTTGAATGTGCGTGGATGTAGTGCGGATGACAAGAAAGAGATGATTGCTGATGTTATGAATGAAAAGAAGTTGGATGTCCTGGCCCTAAGCAAAACAAAGCTGAAGGGGGCAGGCGAGTTTCAGTGGGGAGAAATAAATGGGATTAAGTCAGGAGTATCTGAGAGAGTTAGAGCTAAGGAAGGGGTAGCAATAATGTTGAAAGACCAGTTACGGAAGGAGAAGAGGGAATATGTGTAAATTCAAGGATTATGTGGATTAAAATAAGGGTCGGATGTGAAAAGTGGGTCATAATAAGTGTGTATGCACCTGGAGAAGAGAGGAGTGTAGAGGAGAGAGACAGAGAGATTTTGGGAGATGTTAAGCGAATGTATAGGAACCTTTGAACCAAGTGAGAGAGTAATTGTGGTAGAGGACCTAAATGCTAAAGTAAGAGAAACATTTAGAGAGGGTGTGGTAGGTAAGTTTGGGGTGCCAGGTGTAAATGATAATGAGAGCCCTTTGATTGAACTTTGTATAGAAAGAGGTTTAGTTATAAGTAATACGTATTTTAAGAAAAAGAGGATAAATAAATATACAAGATATGATGCAGGGCGTAATGACAGTAGTTTGTTGAACTATGTATTGGTAGATAAAAGACTACTGAGTAGACTTCAGGATAAACGTGTTTATAGAGGGGCCAAAGATATTTCAGATCACTTTCTAGTTGTAGCTACAGTGAGAGTAAAAGGTAGATGGGATACAAGGAAAATAGAAGCAGCATGTAAGGGAGAGGTGAAGGTGTATAAACTAAAAGAGGAGGCAGTCAGGGTAAGATAATAATAATAATAATAAGTTTATTTCTTTGTAAAGGTTACAATGTGGAATTACAATTTTGATTTGCTAAGTACAAAGATAGCCACTATCATGCCGAGGCATTTTGGGCAAACTAATCCTAATACACAGTAACTAATTAAAACTAGATAAGGTAATAGTACATAGTAATTATTACTTAAAACTAAACATAGAATAGTGGTTAGCTGTTTTACAATCTTGTTTGGACTTAATAAATCTTATGTATACTTAGTACAAAATCTAATTTACAAGGAATTGTGCAAGTGGTAATATTTTATGGAATGGCAGAATTAAAAGCCAGGAGGTCACATGATAAAACTAGCCAGTAGATGTTTGGTTGATTTGGTTAATATTGTGAGATAAGATGAATTTTTAGCAGAGTCCTAAATTTATGAGTTGTCTGGGGATCCTTGACTTGTTCCGGTAGCGAGTTCCAGATCTTTGGGCCTTTTATGTGAATAGCGTTCTTGCATAGTGAGAGTTTTATTCGAGGGATGTTGAAAAGGGCCTTATGCCTTGTATTGTGACTGTGCATTCTGTTGTAACTGTCGAGTAGTTTTAGGGGGGTTTACAGTGGAGTTTAAAGTTCTGTATATGTAGTAGGCACAATAATAAAAGTGTATCACTTGTATATTTAGCAAGTTGAGTCTTCTGAAAAGTGGTGGGGTGTGCTGTCTAGCACAGGAGCTGGTTATCACCCACACAGCAGCTTTTTGTTGGATTATTAAGGGTCTAAGGTGGTTGGCTGTGGTAGAGCCCCAGGCACAGATACCATAGATGAGGTAAGGATATATTAGAGAGTGGTACAAGGTAAGGAGAGTCGTTTGTGGTACATAATAGCATATCTTGGAAAGGATTCCTACTGATTTGGAAATTTTCTTGGCTATGTGATGGGTATGGGACTGAAATTTAAGATTACAGTCAAAGAGAAGACCTAGAAATTTGCCCTCCGTGTGTCTTGATATAGGGGTACCATTTAACAGTATGTTGAGTTGAATATTTGAGGCTCTGTTGCCAAACAGCATGAAGAAAGTTTCTTCTATATTAAGTGTGAGTTTGTTGGTTATCATCCAAGCATATATCTTTAGCAGTTCATTGTTTACAGTGTTTTCAAGCACAGCTGGGTCTGAATGGGAGTAGATATATGTAGTGTCATCTGCAAATAGAACTGGTGTAAGGAGTTGGGATGCATTGGGGAGATCATTGATGTAGATGAGAAAGAGGAGTGGGCCTAGGACACTACCTTGGGGTACTCCTACAGCTACAGGTTGGATAGCGGAGTTGACCCCTTTTGCATGTACATACTGGTGTCTGTCGTTTAAGATAGGATTTTAGGTAGTCAAGAGAATGTCCTCTTATGCCATAATGATTCAACTGTGTCAAACGCTTTTCTTAGGTCGACAAAGAGCCCCAGGGGATATTCATTCTTATCGAGAGCTGAAATATTAGGTCAGGCATCTGTATAATAGCATCATCTGTGCTTTTTTTTTGGTCTAAATCCAAACTGGCATGGGTTAAGTATGTTGTTGGATGTAAGGTAGGAGTAAAGTTGCTTGTGTATTATTTTTTTCAAATATCTTGGATAGTAAGGGCAAGTTTGATATGGGTCTGTAATTGTTCAAATCAGTTGGATCTCCACCTTTGTGGATCGGGGTGACCCTTGCTGTCTTGAGTATGGATGGGAAGGTTGAGGATGCTATAGATTTGTTAATCATTGTTGCAATAATGGGCGACAGTTCTGGTGCAGCTTTTTTATATATGAATGGTGGCAAGTTATCTAGATCACCTGATTTGTTTTTTAATGATTTAATGATGAGTGAGACTTCAGTGGGATTAGTTGGAGCTAGGAATAGAGTGTTTGGATAGGTGCCAGTGAGGCACTTGCTCAGATGGGTATTTGAGCTAGGAATTTGGCTCGCTAGCTTTGATTCTACGGTAGAGAAGAAGACATTAAATTTGTCAGCAGTGTCTATAGGTTGCATGTGAGGTTCATCTGGTTTGGTTAAAACTCTCTCTCTTTTTCCAGTCGTTTTCTTGAGCCTAAAATTTTGGAGAGGGTTTGTCAGGTACTTTTCATGTCACCTTTCATTTCACTAAATCTATTTTCATAACACATTTGCTTTGATTTACTTATGTGTACCTTGTGTAACTTATGTGTACCTTGTGTAACTTATGTGTACCTTGTGTAACTTATGTGTACCTTGTGTAACTTATGTGTACCTTGTGAAACATGTGTACCTTGTGTAACTTATGTGCACCTTGTGTAACTTATGTGTACCTTGTGTAACTTATGTATTCCTTGTGTAACTTATGTGTACCTTGTGTAACTTATGTGTACCTTGTGTAACTTATGTACACCTTGCGTAACTTATGTGTACCTTGTGTAACTTATGTATACCTTGTGTAACTTATGTGTACCTTGTGTAACTTATGTGTACCTTGAGTAACTTATGTGTACCTTGTGTAACTTATGTGTACCTTGTGTAACTTATGTGTACCTTGTGTAACTTATTTGTACCTTGTGTAACTTATGTACACCTTGTGTAACTTATGTACACCTTGTGTAACTTATGTGTACCTTGTGTAACTTATGTGTACCTTGTGTAACTTATGTGTACCTTGTGTAACTTATGTGTACCTTGTGTAACTTATGTGTACCTTGTGTAACTTATTTGTACCTTGTGTAACTTATGTGTACCTTGTGTAACTTATGTGCACCTTGTGTAACTTATGTGTACCTTGTGTAACTTATGTGTACCTTGTGTAACTTATGTGTACCTTGTGTAACTTATGTGTACTTTGTGTAACTTATTTGTACCTTGTGTAACTTATGTGTACCTTGTGTAACTTATGTGTACCTTGTGTAACTTATTTGTACCTTGTGTAACTTATGTATACCTTGTGTAACTTATGTATACCTTGTGTAACTTACGTACACCTTGCGTAACTTATGTGTACCTTGTGTAACTTATGTATACCTTGTGTAACTTACGTACACCTTGCGTAACTTATGTGTACCTTGTGTAACTTATGTATACATTGTGTAACTTACGTACACCTTGCGTAACTTATGTGTACATGTACCTAAATAAACTGACTTACAATTACTCACACTTACACTCACTCACCCATTTGACCATAAACAGATATATTAATCTCAATCTTAAAATAATGAATCCTAACTAGTCATAAGTTGGCTTGTGATACTCCAATACTATGTATTATATTGTGCCAAAACAAAAGCATTCACATTGCTAAACTCACAAACTAGTATTTAGTCACTTAGCCATAATACCAACTTACCTCATAATTTGTAATATTTTAAAGTTAAGAATTAATCTAAGTCTGCCCGAAATGCCTAGCCATGCTAGGTGTTCTAGTGGTACACTCTGTAATTAGTATTTTACTACATGTAAACCACACAATAACCAAATTCTGTAAACTCAACATTGTAATCCTTATAGAGAATAAACTTTGAATTGAATTGAATTTGAATTAAGAATAATTCATAAGTCTCTCCTCCTGCCACCGAGGTGTTCATATCAGTGCTGAAACTGCCTGTAACAGTATTACTAAACAAACTTGTTACAAGAGCCACACCTATTCCCATGGACTAGCTGTACTATGATAGTTTTCTTCCTCTTCTTGTCTTCAAAAACACATGCAATATATGTAAAACTACTTCTGTTGTTGTTGTTAAGGGTTTCAACGTGAGAAGTTGTTTTAAGCCTTATTTTCCAGTGTTGGGGTATAAATATTGCACAAATATGGGCGGTAAATGAAATAAATATTCTTTAAAAGAAAATTCAATAAATACTAATTAAGAGGGAAAAGTGAACCTTGCCACTGAAAGTCTTTGGAAAGCAAGACACGCAGACACCCTATAAGAGTCAGTGACGGGATTCCAGTAGCAGCTGCAGGAAAATTTACAAGCACATCTTGCTAAAATAATAATAATGATGATCATTATTTCTACAAGTACATGATACAGCGTACACAGACCTAGCTCACATCAGTGACATACTATGTATGTAGAAAACCCCTGGCTATGCAAGGCATTTCGGTCAACCTAGGTTAATTTTCTTCCCTGGGATCCGACCCACACCAGTCTGCTAACACCCAGGTACCTATTAACTGCTAGGTGAACATGCTCAATGTTGCCACCTGTACCGGGGATTGAACCATAGATCTCAGTGTGAGAGCTGAGTGATAAGATTTTGTTTAGATTTTTAACCCCAGAGGGTTAGCCACCCAGGATAACCCAAGAAAGGCAGTGCGTCATCGAAGATCTGTTTGTTTTATTTCCACTGGGGTCCTTAATCTTGTCCCCCAAGATGCAACCCAAAGTAGTCGACTAACACCCAGGTACCTACTTGCTAGGTGAACGGGACAACAGGTATAAGGAAACACGCCCAGTGTTTCTACCCTTGCCAAGGATCGAACCACTGATTCAGCGTGTGAAAAGAGATCGCTGCCTACCAGACCACTATCAACTAAGCTATTCTTGTGATCTAATTAAAGTCCACATAAATAGCTTATTAAAATTATAACCAGATATAAACATGTAAATAGTTCATTACCACAATAACTTATTTAGCTCTCAAAATTTTGTGACCCAGTCCCTGGATCCATGATTCATGAAATCGTAATTACACGATTGGATCCATTTTTTTGACTATCCCCTGTAGCAGCGCTGTATAGTCCTTGTGGCGAACATTAAAATGGTATAAAATACCGACAGGCTGTTAGGTAAGACACATATGCAACAGTTAGGTATCTTTATTATGAAACGTTTCGCCTACACAGTAGGCTTCTTCAGTCAAGTACAGAAAAGTGTTCACAGCATCGTGGTGGAGGAGAGTCTGGAGCAAAGGCAAGAAGACTGGCGTTTTTATAGGCGTCAGTGGAAGGGACGGGCAGCAGACGAGGGCAGTCACTGGTAGGCGGGATTCCCCAGTGGAAGTAGATCCTTCCCAAAGAGATGGGTTAGTTGCAGTAGCCGTAATACGGTGACCAAAACTGTGCAGCATAATCTAAATGAGGCCTAACCAAGGATGTATAGAGTTGAAGAACAACCTGAGGACTCCTATTATTTATGCTTCTTGATATGAAGCCAAGGATTCTATTAGCTTTATTGCGAACGCTTATGCACTGTTGTCTTGGTTTCAGATTACTGCTAACCAGAACTCCTAAATCTTTTTCGCAATCCGTAATATTAAGATCTACATTATTTAGTTTATATGTGGCATGGTTATTGTCCTGTCCAACATTTAGAACTTTGCATTTGTCTATATTAAACTGCATCTGCCACTTCTCCGACCACTGCATCAGTCTATTCAAATCTTCCTGGAGTGCTCGAATGTCCTCTTCAGAATGAATTCGACGGCTTATTTTGGTGTCATCGGCAAACTTGCCGATGTCGCTCTTTATGCCCTCATCTATGTCGTTTATGTAGATTGTGAACAGCAGGGGGCCCAACACTGACCCCTGTGGAACACCGCTCGTGACGCTTCCCCACTCTGATTTCTCCCCATTTATGCAAACTCTCTGCTGCCTATTTGTCAACCATGCCTCTATCCAGGAAAAAATTTCTCCTCCTATTCCATGTGCTTTAATTTTCCTCAATAGTCTCTGATGTGGGACCCTGTCAAAAGCCTTACTGAAGTCCATATACACAATATCATATTCATTACCATGATCTACCTCCTCAAATACCTTAGTGAAAAAAGTTAATAAATTCGTAAGGCAGGAACGCCCCTTTGTAAAACCATGCTGAGATTCGTTGATTAATTTATGCTTTTCAAGGTGGCTACGAACTGCCTCGGCAATTATTGATTCCATAAATTTTCCCACTATGGAGGTTAGGCTTATTGGTCTATAGTTCGAAGCTAAGGACCTGTCACCTGTTTTGAAAATAGGTATCACATTTGCCATTTTCCACTTATCTGGCACCATGCCAGTTTGTAGTGATATGTTGAAAAGATTAGCCAAAGGTGTGCTAAGCTCCTCTTTACATTCCTTTAGAACCCTTGCATACAGTTCATCAGGGCCTGGGGATTTGTTAGGTTTTAATTTATCTATTTGCCTAAGGACCATGTCACTTGTGACCCTAATCGTGCACAGTTTATTTTCGTCCTGTTCTACATAATTTATCATTACTGGAATATCGCTGGTATCCTCCTGTGTAAAAACTGAGAGGAAGTATGTGTTAAAAATTCTACACATTTCCTTATCACTGTCAGTGAGCTGACCCGAGGAACTTTTGAGTGGGCCTATCCTGTCCCTGGTCTTACTTCTGTAAACCTGAAAGAATCCTTTTGGGTTAGTCTTCGATTGTCTTGCAACTTTAACCTCATAATCTCCTTTTGCTTTTCTAATTCCCTTTTTTATTTCTCTCTTTAACTGAATATATATATGATAGAAGCAGAAGATACTTGAAGACGATGTAATCAGTCCATCACCCTTAAAGTTTTGAGGTGGTCAGTCCCTCAGTCTGGAGAAGAGCATTGTTCCATAGTATGAAACAATATGGAGATGAAGTGACAGGATGGAGCATTTTATAGCGCCAAGAGGTGAGACGTAAGCCACTAGGAGAGGTAAGAACTCAGATATTGAGAGGTCAGGTCCCTCTCAAATCCAGCCGCTCTCACTAGTGGAAGTTGTCGAAGTTGATTGCAGGTCTGTACCAAGATACCCTTGTGTTGCAGTGTCTGACAGATTGAACATTAAAATGGTATATAATACCGACAGGTTGTTAGGTAAGACACATATGCAACAGTTAGGTATCTTTATTATGAAACGTTTCGCCTACACAGTAGGCTTCTTCAGTCAAGTACAGAAAAGTTGATAGAAGCAGAAGATACTTGAAGACGATGTAATCAGTCCATCACCCTTAAAGTTTTGAGGTGGTCAGTCCCTCAGTCTGGAGAAGAGCATTGTTCCATAGTATGAAACAATATGGAGATGAAGTGACAGGATGGAGCATTTTATAGCGCCAAGAGGTGAGACGTAAGCCACTAGGAGAGGTAAGAACTCAGATGTTGAGAGGTCAGGTCCCTCTCAAATCCAGCCGCTCTCACTAGTGGAAGTTGTCGAAGTTGATTGCAGGTCTGTACCAAGATACCCTTGTGTTGCAGTGTCTGACAGATTGAACATTAAAATGGTATAAAATACCGACAGGTTGTTAGGTAAGACACATATGCAACAGTTAGGTATCTTTATTATGAAACGTTTCGCCTACACAGTAGGCTTCTTCAGTCAAGTACAGAAAAGTTGATAGAAGCAGAAGATACTTGAAGACGATGTAATCAGTCCATCACCCTTAAAGTTTTGAGGTGGTCAGTCCCTCAGTCTGGAGAAGAGCATTGTTCCATAGTATGTAGGCGAAACGTTTCATAATAAAGATACCTAACTGTTGCATATGTGTCTTACCTAACAGTCCTTGTGGCTTAGCGCTTCTTTTTGATTATAATAATAATAATTTTGACTATCCCCCCCACACCATGGCTACGTAGGAGCACTAATCAACCCCTCCTGTGTGTATCCTGAAGAAGCTCTCCCCATCTCGAAGCAAACTGCAGGTATCCTGAAGCAGCAACTTAAAAAAAAAATCAAGTGTTTGAAATAAAAACAATAGATTATTTCACTGGGAAATAAGTCTGACTGTTTCTTTTGGTAATTTACACTATCTACGATAATTGTACATATGTGTATCTGTGTCTAAATAAACTTACTAACACAATCCAGGACGGTGCAGATCCCCCAAATTCAAAATTCTTAAAAATTTATAGGTAGACAAGCAGGGACTGGTTATGAGGGACTCGGGTATCTCAATGGAAATAAGTCACATGTTTGACTTTATTGGGTAATCCTAGGTTAAATCTAAATAATATTTTTTTATATGCCCATAACATCTATGTTCCCTAAAATTCGATGCAAAAAATAAAAGAATAATTGTATGGTATATATACAAGCCTAAATAACAACTTGCTTAACGCTCAAATTATTTCCAACGTCACTTGGTGATGCAAGGGATCACTGGGCACTATCTTTTGACTATCGCCCACAGGATGGGTAAAAGGTCCACAGAGTGGGTAAAAGGTCCACAGAGTGGGTAAAAGGTCCACAGGATGAGTAAAAGGTCCACAGGATGGGTAAAAGGTCCACAGG
Source organism: Cherax quadricarinatus (assembly GCF_038502225.1). Classification (NCBI taxonomy): domain Eukaryota; kingdom Metazoa; phylum Arthropoda; class Malacostraca; order Decapoda; family Parastacidae; genus Cherax; species Cherax quadricarinatus. The sequence continues at coordinate 63,135,710 of NC_091292.1, forward strand.
ATGGGTAAAAGGTCTACAGGATGGGTAAAAGGTCCACAGGGTGGGTAAAAGGTCCACAGGATGGGTAAAAGGTCCACAGGATGGGTAAATGGTCCACAGGATGGGTAAATGGTCCATAAAAGTCTCAAACTAAGAATTACGAAGCTTAGACAAAATTATTAGGATTTTTTTTTTTGTGGACTAAACTAGTACTGCACATTCCATCGAGTGAAGTATGGAAAGAGAGGAGACAAAGATAAACTCCAATTGCAGTAACAGAAACTTTTATTTACACGTTTCAACAAGACTTGCACAGGCGAAACGTTGCCTACACTAAATGCATTTCGGTCGCTGAGCGATCTAAGAAAAGGTACTACATACATACTGAATAACCCAGCTCCCTGACCCTCAATGTACACGATAGAAACAGCGCAGAATGTGGCATAAGCTTTTAATGCAGTTAAAAATTAGCATGGATGATATATATATATATATATATATATATATATATATATATATAATATATATATATATATATATATATATATATATATATATATATATATATATACATATATATATATATATATATATATATATATATACATACATATATATATATATATATATATATATATACATACATATATATATATATATATATATATATATATACATACATATATATATATATATATATATATATATATATATATATATATATATATATATATATATATATATATATATATGCATATATATATATACATACATCTAGGTTTTTCTCCTTTTTCTAAATAGCTCTTGTTCTTTTTTATTTCTTCTATTGTCCATGGGGAAGTGGAAAAGAATCTTTCCTCCGTAAGCCATGCGTGTCGTATGAGGCGACTAAAATGCCGGGAGCAATGGGCTAGTAACCCCTTCTCCTGTATACAATTACTAAAAAAGAGAAGAAGAAAAACTTTATAAAACTGGGTTGCTTAAATGTGCGTGGATGTAGTGCGGATGACAAGAAACAGATGATTGCTGATGTTATGAATGAAAAGAAGTTGGATGTCCTGGCCCTAAGCGAAACAAAGCTGAAGGGGGTAGGAGAGTTTCAGTGGGGGGAAATAAATGGGATTAAATCTGGAGTATCTGAGAGAGTTAGAGCAAAGGAAGGGGTAGCAGTAATGTTAAATGATCAGTTATGGAAGGAGAAAAGAGAATATGAATGTGTAAATTCAAGAATTATGTGGATTAAAGTAAAGGTTGGATGCGAGAAGTGGGTCATAATAAGCGTGTATGCACCTGGAGAAGAGAGGAATGCAGAGGAGAGAGAGAGATTTTGGGAGATGTTAAGTGAATGTATAGGAGCCTTTGAACCAAGTGAGAGAGTAATTGTGGTAGGGGACTTGAATGCTAAAGTAGGAGAAACTTTTAGAGAGGGTGTGGTAGGTAAGTTTGGGGTGCCAGGTGTAAATGATAATGGGAGCCCTTTGATTGAACTTTGTATAGAAAGGGGTTTAGTTATAGGTAATACATATTTTAAGAAAAAGAGGATAAATAAGTATACACGATATGATGTAGGGCGAAATGACAGTAGTTTGTTGGATTATGTATTGGTAGATAAAAGACTGTTGAGTAGACTTCAGGATGTACATGTTTATAGAGGGGCCACAGATATATCAGATCACTTTCTAGTTGTAGCTACACTGAGAGTAAAAGGTAGATGGGATACAAGGAGAATAGAAGCATCAGGGAAGAGAGAGGTGAAGGTTTATAAACTAAAAGAGGAGGCAGTTAGGGTAAGATATAAACAGCTATTGGAGGATAGATGGGCTAATGAGAGCATAGGCAATGGGGTCGAAGAGGTATGGGGTAGGTTTAAAAATGTAGTGTTAGAGTGTTCAGCAGAAGTTTGTGGTTACAGGAAAGTGGGTGCAGGAGGGAAGAGGAGCGATTGGTGGAATGATGATGTAAAGAGAGTAGTAAGGGAGAAAAAGTTAGCATATGAGAAGTTTTTACAAAGTAGAAGTGATGCAAGGAGGGAAGAGTATATGGAGAAAAAGAGAGAGGTTAAGAGAGTGGTGAAGCAATGTAAAAAGAGAGCAAATGAGAGAGTGGGTGAGATGTTATCAACAAATTTTGTTGAAAATAAGAAAAAGTTTTGGAGTGAGATTAACAAGTTAAGAAAGCCTAGAGAACAAATGGATTTGTCAGTTAAAAATAGGAGAGGAGAGTTATTAAATGGAGAGTTAGAGGTATTGGGAAGATGGAAGGAATATTTTGAGGAATTGTTAAATGTTGATGAAGATAGGGAAGCTGTGATTTCGTGTATAGGGCAAGGAGGAATAACATCTTGTAGGAGTGAGGAAGAGCCAGTTGTGAGTGTGGGGGAAGTTCGTGAGGCAGTAGGTAAAATGAAAGGGGGTAAGGCAGCCGGGATTGATGGGATAAAGATAGAAATGTTAAAAGCAGGTGGGGATATAGTTTTGGAGTGGTTGGTGCAATTGTTTAATAAATGTATGGAAGAGGGTAAGGTACCTAGGGATTGGCAGAGAGCATGCATAGTTCCTTTGTATAAAGGCAAAGGGGATAAAAGAGAGTGCAAAAATTATAGGGGGATAAGTCTGTTGAGTGTACCTGGTAAAGTGTATGGTAGAGTTATAATTGAAAGAATTAAGAGTAAGACGGAGAATAGGATAGCAGATGAACAAGGAGGCTTTAGGAAAGGTAGGGGGTGTGTGGACCAGGTGTTTACAGTGAAACATATAAGTGAACAGTATTTAGATAAGGCTAAAGAGGTCTTTGTGGCATTTATGGATTTGGAAAAGGCGTATGACAGGGTGGATAGGGGGGCAATGTGGCAGATGTTGCAAGTGTATGGTGTAGGAGGTAGGTTACTGAAAGCAGTGAAGAGTTTTTACGAGGATAGTGAGGCTCAAGTTAGAGTATGTAGGAAAGAGGGAAATTTTTTCCCAGTAAAAGTAGGCCTTAGACAAGGATGTGTGATGTCACCGTGGTTGTTTAATATATTTATAGATGGGGTTGTAAGAGAAGTAAATGCGAGGGTCTTGGCAAGAGGCGTGGAGTTAAAAGATAAAGAATCACACACAAAGTGGGAGTTGTCACAGCTGCTCTTTGCTGATGACACTGTGCTCTTGGGAGATTCTGAAGAGAAGTTGCAGAGATTGGTGGATGAATTTGGTAGGGTGTGCAAAAGAAGAAAATTAAAGGTGAATACAGGAAAGAGTAAGGTTATGAGGATAACAAAAAGATTAGGTGATGAAAGATTGAATATCAGATTGGAGGGAGAGAGTATGGAGGAGGTGAACGTATTCAGATATTTGGGAGTGGACGTGTCAGCGGATGGGTCTATGAAAGATGAGGTGAATCATAGAATTGATGAGGGAAAAAGAGTGAGTGGTGCACTTAGGAGTCTGTGGAGACAAAGAACTTTGTCCTTGGAGGCAAAGAGGGGAATGTATGAGAGTATAGTTTTACCAACGCTCTTATATGGGTGTGAAGCGTGGGTGATGAATGTTGCAGCGAGGAGAAGGCTGGAGGCAGTGGAGATGTCATGTCTGAGGGCAATGTGTGGTGTGAATATAATGCAGAGAATTCGTAGTTTGGAAGTTAGGAGGAGGTGCGGGATTACCAAAACTGTTGTCCAGAGGGCTGAGGAAGGGTTGTTGAGGTGGTTCGGACATGTAGAGAGAATGGAGCGAAACAGAATGACTTCAAGAGTGTATCAGTCTGTAGTGGAAGGAAGGCGGGGTAGGGGTCGGCCTAGGAAGGGTTGGAGGGAGGGGGTAAAGGAGGTTTTGTGTGCGAGGGGCTTGGACTTCCAGCAGGCATGCTTGAGCGTGTTTGATAGGAGTGAATGGAGACAAATGGTTTTTAATACTTGACGTGCTGTTGGAGTGTGAGCAAAGTAACATTTATGAAGGGATTCAGGGAAACCGGCAGGCCGGACTTGAGTCCTGGAGATGGGAAGTACAGTGCCTGCACTCTGAAGGAGGGGTGTTAATGTTGCAGTTTAAAAACTGTAGTGTAAAGCACCCTTCTGGCAAGACAGTGATGGAGTGAATGATGGTGAAAGTTTTTCTTTTTCGGGCCACCCTGCCTTGGTGGGAATCGGCCGGTGTGATAATAAAAAAAAAAAAAAATATATATATATATATATATATATATATATATATATATATATATATATATATATCTATATATATATATATATATATATATATATATATATATATATATATATAACAAATCAGCAGAAGTATTCACAAATTATCACATTGACAATAGCTGTGGAAAATTTTATTGGGTGCTTACCTGTATGTACCTCAACATTATATACATACAAGTAATCTCATTGGGAGACAACCATATTGTTTAACGTAGTCACCCCGTGTAGACATGTGAGAAAACTTAACCACCTCTGGTCACTACAGGTGGCCCCTCGACCCTCACAATCTTGTCCACATCTATCCGAGACCAGTATAAATTGGGTAGCACCCTCAAACACGGCGCTATTAATTAATTGTGGACTGTATAGATTATATTAGTTTAACTGAATGAAGGGGGGGGTAGGATACACATGGATACATCCATCAAGGAAAAACATTTGTACATAATCCCACCACTTACCAGATATTCCCTGGTGGTCACTTGATGTGGCTGGATCACCCTTAACCTATCCAATTAAAACATACCTAACTGGCCAGTATCAGTCTGTTATAACTAGAAGGGTTACTTAACTGGGGGTGATTGATGCTCCTTATTTCCTCCATTCACCATCTCATTTCGACGTCCCGCCACACCGACATGGTTCTTATTCCAGCAGGACGAGGTGGACGAGGTATCCGTTGGTTTGTCCCGGTTTAGAAGTCGTGATACCATAAAACTTCACTATCCTCGATATGATAATCACGCGTTCACTCGGAGCAGGGCGATCTATTTCACATCCCGCATTCTCTTAACTTAATGTTATTATCACTGATTACATTACCATTTACAAGACGATTTAACGTCTCATAATCATTATACACATTAGAGGTCACTCCATTAAGATCTGAGGCCGATGAGTAAGGATTAACTCACGGGTATTTCCCCTGGACACACACACCATGGCCGTGCACCAGTCACACCCGGTCGAACCATTATTCACTAATTTTACCACCTTTTTACGGTGGTCCCGTAAATCACGTTCCCTCACTCTTCACTAGGGACAGTCACGACACTTCCTATTATGAATTGAGGCCTATATTAATCCTTAGGCCGCCGTGAATGCCAATTTCCTGGTTCCATGCTTTACCAGCCTCCTCACCACATTCAAAACACTGCTGCCTCCCCCATGGCCCGAGTCGACCTATACCCCCGCACATCCGCGCATGCGCAAAGGGAACTCTTGGTTCTATCCTATTGTCAAATACATTTTTGACTCATATCGACACATTAAACACCTATTAGGTGCTATAGCTTCGGAAAATCAAAAATTTTCCACAATAGCATCCCAATTTCTTCAATAAAAATGGCAAGTTAAAACATCCACAGTAAAAAACTAATTTAAACCTTCCTCGAAGACACACCAGATTTGAATACAAACTTAAGAAGCACTCTCTTGCTATCTCAGACCCATATACTAAAATATACACCAGCACATATGCATCTACTCATTTTGATTTCACTCTCTGCCTTCCTCAAAGTAGGAAGCACCTTATTTTCAACGTTCGAAGCCAAACAGCAGAGGCTTTTGAAAGTTAATGGACCTTAGAGATCTTGGACTGGAAAGTCAGGGTGGGATCAGCTTCCCAACATCCGCCGTGTGGGTTCTAGACAACTGCTGATTTTTCTCACCGATGGTAACACAATAGGTAAGTGTGTTTCGAGACTGCGAATTTTGTTTACGACTTTCGTTATAGGGCACCTGCACAACGCAATAATTACATGAGATTTGCCCTAATTATCATACACCAGCGTTGAAAATTTGAAGCTAGTCGATTGAGACCTTCTGTAATGAACGATGATAATAAAAAATTGGACGGAAAATAAAAGAAGGTATCAGGCAATTACTTCAAGGCTTTCACTCAGGAATACATAATACTAATTATAATAATAATGCCTCCTAGCATACATAAAGGGGATTACCAATAGACCCTTGGCTGTCTTCGAGAAGGTTTTGGACAGGCACCTAAAGTCAGTACCTAATCAGCCGGGTTTACGTGCGACCAACAGTAAAGGCCTGGTTGATCAGACCTTGATCCACCATGAGGCCTGGTCACAGGCCTGGTTGATCAGACCTTGATCCACCATGAGGCCTGGTCACAGGCCGGGCCGCGGGGGACGTTGACCCCCGAAACCCTCTCCAGGTGTGACAGTTTACTGTAATCCCTGTTAAAGAGATTAAAGTGTCCTTGACTGGTTATGAAAAGATCTAAGAATGGTTATAATAATATCCATGATTTTTAAAGAGGTGGACCGGTAAGCCAGCGGAAGTCCTCTGTCACATGACCAAAAGCTCCAGCAGTGGGTCATCATATAACCCGCGTCAGTAAACACTAGTCGACAAGCTTTAACACCCATTAACCAGCTAATACCATTTGTGTGACCTCATGGTTATTTAAAATAAACTAATATTTGCTATGTATCGATTACCAAAAAATAAAACTTACTAATCTGATAAAGTTTAGCTTATGACGTCTGATACTTACGTTTCTCTAAGAACTTTACGAACATTTTCTATGACTCCAGCAACGTGGTAGACATTGGTATCTCACAAGTAACTACTTAATAAGCACCCAGCGAACATCGGGGATGTAGCTCAGATGGTAGAGCGCTCGCTTAGCATGTGAGAGGCACGGGGATCGATACCCCGCATCTCCATTAGGCTTTTCTGTTTACATAAGAACATAAGAAAGAAGGAATACTGCAACAGGCCTACTGGCCTATGCGAGATTAGATTTAGATTTTAGATTTTGCCACCGAAGTGGCTAGTTTATTGTGCACCCCATATCCATCCTGTGGACGGTAGCGCGAGAGCATATGGATACACAAAAGGCCTAGGAACTAGGCCCCATATTCAATTCAATTCAATTCAAAGTTTATTCTCTATAAGGATTACAATGTTGAATTTACAGAATTTGGTTATTGTGTGGTTTACATGTAGTTAAATAATGATTACAGAGTGTACCACTAGAACGCCTAGCATGGCTAGGCATTTCGGGCAGACTTAGTTTAATTCTTTATTTTAAAATATTACAAATTATGAGGTAAGTTGGTATTATGGCTAAGTGACTAAATACTAGTTTGTGAGTTTAGCAATGTGAATGCTTTTGTTTTGGCACAGTACATAGTTTCAGTATTGGATTTTAGATTTTGCCACCGAAGTGGCTAGTTTATTGTGCACCCCATATCCATCCTGTGGACGGTAGCGCGAGAGCATGTGGATACACAAAAGGCCTAGGAACTAGGCCCCAAAGGGTTAACAGGAATACATATGGATTTATATCTACATATCTATAGTTCACTTATCTGTTACAAGCAAATTTAGGAAATTTGCTTAGTATATCTGGTATCTTATTTTCATTAATAAGATATCTTGACATGTCACATAGGTTATTATACTGTCTGTCTCTGTATTCCTCAATAAGTGGACAATTAAGCACATAGTGTTCAAGAGAGTGACCATATGCCTGATCACATAATTTACATTTAGTTTGATCATCATCTGTGTGTCTCCCAAACTGCCAGAAGTACTTGTAACCAAGCCTAAGCCTGGCCACTACAACATCAGTCAGTCTGTTCACATTGCAAGTTGCTCCATAAACATACTTATCTACGTTCATGTTATCATAGTGGGTTATAGATCTACTCAGGCTTCTAACTGCATTCCTATAACAATCATCTTCATTATTTACTTCTCTCCTAATATTATTCCTAATGCTAGACACAGTTATACCAAAGTTATATTCTACGTTCTCCTTCTGGATACTCTTCTTGGCTAACATATCAACTTTATCATGAAGGAGTAATCCAAGGTGTGATGGGATCCAAAGCAATTGTACATTAATTCCTTTGTCCCTAATTTTTGAGTATCTATACCTGGCTTCCCCAATGAGCATGTTGTTGGAGTCATTATATGAGCCAAGAGCCTTCAATGATGACATAGAATCAGTAATGATGATAGAGTCAAGCTCAGTGTCATAGGTTAGCTTTAGCGCCATTAGGATTGCAAACAATTCAGTTTGCAGTGTAGACGCCCAGTTGTTAATTCTTATGCCTAACTCAACAAATTTATTATCGTTCTTAACTAGGGAGGTGGCAACAAGAGCAGATGCAGCCCTGCCAGAAGACTCCTGTTTAGATCCATCAGTGTATATAACTTGTGATAACTTATTACTACCAGCTAGGCGAAAAATTTCTTCTTGAGCAGTTGCTCTAACAAGAGATTTAAGGAAGGGATTACTAGCAATGAGCTTCTTGGGAGGGACTTGTAGGTATGTGATATTAAATGAACACATCTTCCATGGAGGGGTGAAATGCTCTTGTTGCCTACAGTGATACAGTTCATGCAGGTTATAAAACTTAATGCAATTGCACGTATTGGAGTATTGGAGTATTGCAGTATTGGAGTATCATAGGATTCATTATTTTAAGATTGAGATTAATATTTCTGTTTATGGTCAAATGGGTGAGTGAGTGTAAGTGTGAACCACTAGGTGGTATTCGTGGAGTTAGTTGATGGGGAGTATCAGGGAGATATGATGTTTTCTAATGGTAGTTTTAAAGGTGATGAATGTGTCTGCAGTTCTAGAGTTCTCAGGTAGGGTGTTCCAGATTTTAGGGCCTTTGACATACATTGAATTTTTGTAAAGGTTTAGTCGGACACGGGGAATGTCGTAGAGATGTTTGTGTCTGGTGTTATGCCTGTGGGTTCTGTCACAACTATCAAGAAAGCGTTTTAGGTCAAGGTTGATATTGGAGTTTAAGGTCCTGTAGATGTAGATTGCACAGTAGTTGTCATGTGGGTTTCGAAAACGTGGATAGGGTAAAAATACTCACGTAGGCTGGTAGTACATATAACGGATAGTGTGGGAAACGCCAACAGCCGTCCTGTCTCTCTCTGCTGCCTAACTATGACTGACTGACCCACCAGTGTCTATGGGTGAGGTGGTGTTTGAAATCCTGCTATGGTCAGTAGCAATATGAATACAGTCAGTGATTCACTCAGAGACGGTTGGTAGTGAGTCATCTACTGGTACACTGGTTACTAGAAACTGGTACTACTACTGAGAGCTCGGCGACGCTAACGTATGTCGTCCCGACATACAACTAATACAAACTAGAGATGGCAGGTATACTGCTTGGGCTGATTCTATACAATGTCAAAGTACACAACAATTTAACATTATAATATACATAAGTAGAACATTGGAATGGAAGCTTACGTAACTGAAACTGTAATGCAATACAAGGTATAATATAGCACAACTCATCGAATGAAACTCAACGTTGAGATTACACAATAGAAGTGATAAAAAAAAATTTGATCGATCGATCTGTATTCATGTGATCTACGGATTCTGAGGAAGGAATATATACAAAGAAAGAAGTGTTTAACATAAAGGAAGATTCGGTGCACTCAAATCTAGACTGTTAACTCTCAGAATTCGGAGAGAACGTGAACACAAAAAAAAAATTCTTGAATACTGATAAGTTGATACTGTAATTATTCATCTATACAGGTTATTTACAATTAACCCCAACTCCGCTAGGGTGAGATTGACATATGCAGAATGGGTGTCATCTCTGGGAGGATCAAACTCTGTAGCACTGGCTAACTCATGCTGTATTTGAGGCAAATCTGAATTGGTAGTTACAAATGATACTTGAGGATTTCTCAATACGTGTCGTGTACGTAGGGAATAACGACATTCAGGTTGATTGTCTGACTGAGTGTCAGAGGAAGAGAGTACAGGGTCAGGAGGATTGTCAGAGTCTGTCACATTAGTCTGGGTTGGAACATCATTATCATCACATACTAACTTCATATGATCTAAATGTGATTCTTTATACTGACCAGTACTAATTTCTCTAACCTTATACTTATTACCAGTGAGATGTTCAACTACTCGATAAGGACCAACAAACTTTTGATCAAGCTTTGGCATTGCAGACGTTTTGTTAAAGTTAGTCAGCATAACTCTCGAACCTACTTTGATTTTGGATGGCTTTGCTCGAGTGTTTGCGACTCTTGTAAATTCTGCTGTTGATTTATGAAGTGTTTCACGGATTCTTCTAAAAACACTTTGAGCTAAGCTGGTACGAGTTGCTATGAAATCATCAGGGTTGTAATTTGGTTTCGGATTAGAATATAACAAACTTCCATAATAATCATACCTCCTTCAAAAACCATACTTATTACAATGATTCTAAACTTTGTACACTGAAACGTACTGCTCGCAGACTAGGCCTAGCCTATAGAAAACATCGTACCCCTGGAATGCTGAGGCTCTTCCAAACTGCCCTTGCTGCTGCCAGAGAGCATATGACAGAGCTGCGGCAAACAGACTGGGAAAATTTTGTCAACGGTCTTAATGCTCACACCCCACTTAGCCGGGCTTGGAGGGACATAAATAGAATTAAGGGTAACAGAACTGGGCAGATCGCGCACCCTCATCCCTTACATAGGGCGAATGAGTTAGTCAGTGCTTGGGCTGCTACATCTAGCTATGACAATCTTCCCAGTACCACACAGGCAAAATTAAATGACAAATATGATGCAAGGGAGAGACTTGTTTGCTTTATGCTCAGCAAGGCAGATGATTGCAACATTCCTTTCACTAATTATGAACTTGATGCAGCACTAACTAAGGGCAACTCCACGTCGCCTGGTGAGGATGGTATTACTTACAACATACTCAGATTGCTGTGTCGAGTACCAGGTAATCCATTACTTGAATTATATAACATGAGCTATGTAACTGGGGAGCTCCCTCAATCTTGGACCAACAGCCTCATCATTCCAATTCCTAAGCCCAATCAACAAAATGCATTTCGCCCAATATCTCTTACTAGCTGCTTGTGTAAAACATTTGAGAGAATGATTCTTAATCGTCTCATGTACAGAATCAAACAATTTTTGTCTGCCCGGTTACATGGTTTCATGCATGGAAAGAGCGTGCATCATTGCATAGCCACCTTTCTCACCCTGCACACTGACAGCTCATACACTACCTTCCTTGACCTTAAATCCGCTTTCGATGTAGCCAACCGACATGTAATAATTAGTGAACTTGCCAGAATGGATGTTGGAGGATGGCTTCTCAGCTGGATTAAAGGCTACCTGTCCAACAGAAAATCGTCTGTGTTGTTCCAGGGACATAGAAGTGTAACTAAAGACTTTGAATTAGGAACCCCACAGGGAGGTGTGCTCAGTCCCACACTGTTCAATATTCTAATTAATGGATTACTTAATGCTATGCCTAGTGAGCCCCATCATTATGTGATTAATTTTGCTGATGATATAATGATTCACACCACCGGATTCTCCAACACCCAAAACATTCTTAATCATGTACTAGCCTCGTGTCAGGACCTGGGGTTGATAATCTCTACTGATAAAACAAAGATACTCAATAGGCGTCCCCCACGACAGAGAGGCACAGTTCGTCAGATCCAATTGCATGATGGGTCTCTTCTAGAATATGTAAGCAGATACAGGTATCTAGGTTTTGAGGTTCCACTACTTGGACCTGTTGTAACAAGACTTTGTCGCCAATACAAAGAACGACTAAGAGCACTTAGAGTTGTGGCAGGGCTTCACCCCAGGTATGGTGCTAATGTTAAAATTGTGAAAATGATGTATCTTGCTTATATTAGATCATTGGTTGATTATGCTGCGCCACTACTTGCTCTTGTGTCTGACTGGAAGCTTGGAGGGCTGGAAAAACTGCAGAACGAAGCAATGAGGATCATTTTAGGATGCCCTCGTACTGCCAAAATTTTAAATATGCAAAAAGAACTTGATATTCCAAGCATCAGAGATCGTGTTACTGAAAGAAATATCCTAATTGGGGTTAATATGCTCAGGCAAGCTCATTCAAACCCCTGCACAGAAGCCCTCCAAACTTTCCTCAGCACTGGTGAACACTCCTCCAGATGGATCGAAAAAACTGGAACCGACCTCCGCATGAATCAGATACATGATCTATGTCAAGTAAGGCAACAGCGGCACTTCTCCGCTCCATGGAATATTACCCCATTCCAAACTACCATTCCTCCATTTCCCCCCAAACTACTTCTTAAATCACAACCAAAACTTCGCCTTGAAGCCAAACATGAGGCCTTAAGCTGTATTGATAACTTAGTCACACAGCACACACTCTCGCAAATTATTTACGCTGATGGTTCTGTTCACCAATCCACTGGTGCAGCTGGTAGTGCTGCTGTTGTCGTACAGAGTGATGGCTCTCTTAAAGAAATTGGAGCACGCATCAATAATTGGACCTCTACCCTTCAGACAGAACTGTTTGCCATACTCCTTGCACTGAAATGCATCTATGTATCAAAGATTGACAGTTTAATTGTAACTGATTCTTTGTCATCCATAAATGCTCTCAACTCATTAAGCATAAATTGTTGCATGCTTGTGTCAGAAGCCAGACACAGGTATGGTAGGATTGTGGACAGTGGAGTCAGAGTGCACATGCTGTGGATTCCATCTCACATTGGTCTTCAGGTGCATGATAGAACTGATAAATTGGCTAATCTGTATGCTTTCAAAGAGGAAGTAGATTACAATCTTGGCTTGTCAGGTAATAGTTTGAAAACAATAATACGAAAAGAACTTCAACTGAATTTTATGGACTTAAGGCTCAGGGAGATTGACACCAGTGAGTCCATCTATCATCATTCTATCATGCAGGAGGAGCCACATGTCTATGGTGCATCCAAGAAAATAAGCAGACTCTTGGATGTCACTACTGCCCGGCTCCGGCTGGGTTACAAGTATCTTTGGCAGGTTAAATCACCACCACCAGATGTAGACCAAACGAAATGTAAACTTTGCCAGATGGACTATTGTCACACCCTGCGTCATTATGTACTGGAGTGTGATAAAATTAATGAATTTAGAAACAACTCGCTCAGAAATGTTCAAGAAATGGCAAAGTACTTTATCCACAGGGGTATATTGCAGACCATTCTGGAGAAATACCCTGACTTTGCTAGCTGTAAATAAAGCATTACCACATGTGTGATGTGTGTGTGTGTGTGTGTGTGTGTGTGTGTGTGTGTGTGTGTGTTTGTGTGTGTGTGTGTGTGTGTGTGTGTATGTGTGTGTGCACTTACCTAGTTGAGATTGCAGGGGTCGAGTCCAAGCTCCTGTGTGTGTGTGTGTGTGTGTGTGTGTGTGTGTGTGTGTGTGTGTGTGTGTGTGTGTGTGTTTATGTGTGTGTGTGTGTATGAATTTGTATGTGTGTGTGTGTGTGTGTGTGTGTGTGTGTCTCAACAATCAATATTTGCACCAATAACTCACTACAGTTGTGACCGGGTGTGGAAGTGTGAATTGCTCATTACACTATAATACTTGTGTTGATAACTGTAGTGAGCATCATAACGAAGGCTATGGTGTCAATGATGTTAGTAATAGTGATGACCGTAATATAAGTGGTGGTGAAGAGTGTGATGAGGGCAATGGTGTCTATAATGTTAGTAATAGTGATGAGCATAATTTAAGTGGTGGTGAAGAGTGTGATGAGAGCGGTGGTGTCTATAATGTTAGTAATAGTGATGAGCGTAATTTAAGTGGTGGTGAAGAGTGTGATGAGAGTGGTGGTGTCTATAATGTTAGTAATAGTGATGAGCATAATATAAGTGGTGGTGCAGAGTGTGATGAGGTTAGTCACATAGACATTAATGTTGAATACAATACTGTTGACAAATGTAATGAACACAATGTTGGTAGTGGCGCTGGTGATGACAGTTGTAGTGTTGCGTGTAATGTTAGTGGAGGAGGGAATGTGAGTGGTGGTGTCACCTATCATACATTCACACATAAACAGCGTCTTGCTCTGGGTTTACGAAGACTCCCACGAGGCCTTACAACTGGAGGTGCACTTACAAAACTCATGGACAAGGGTAGCACTGTTGACATTGATAAGGTCTGCTATTCATATGAACAATTTTTTCATTATGCTGAGAAACTCAACAAGATCCCAGGACTACTATAATGGATCAAAACTCGTATAAACTTTCTATATTAAGCTGGAACATTGCATCACTTAGAAAAAGACTTCCTGAACTTCATCATAAAGTAACCACCGAACCCATTGATGTTGTGTGTCTACAAGAGTGCAGAGTCCCTGAAAAATCCCAACCCCCTAAATTACCATCATTTGTTGCATATAACCTCAAATCTACTAACTCTTGTGTTCTATATATTAAAAAATCACTTCCCCATCAACTTCTTGCACACAAGAAAACAGAGGGGCTACAATATCACGGTGTTAGGATTTATATATGGAACTCTGCTCTCAACATATTTAACTTGTATGCTCCTGCTGATAAATTTAATTACTTGGAGCTCCCAACTTGTGCTCGTTCTGAGCCTACTCTTATTATTGGCGATTACAATGCGAGACACAAAAGCATTGGAAACTCACAGTTTGGTAATCGTAATGGCAATCAACTGTTGTCACTCTTAAACAGTCATGATAATGTCCAAATTGTAGGTGACCTTGAACCCACACATATCTATGGAGGCATCCTTGATCTGTGCCTGGGCTTCAACATTACTTCTGCCAGCTGTGAGTCTTCCATTGTAACAGATATAGCGTCTGATCATTTCCCTAGGCTAACCTCTCTAGATATTGGTAATACTATCCTTCCTGGTGGGATATTCAAACGGAAACGTTTTAATGTTCCCACAGATCAGCATGATGACTTTGTTGCACATGTGACTGACTGGTATAATTCCTATGAGTGTTCCTCTGTAGAGACCTTTAACAATGATCTTGTGAGCAGTATTCAGAACTACTTAGAGCCGCAACTGCAACCTCTTGGTACTCTAAACCCAAAAAACTTCCGTAATAATCATACCTCCTTCAAAAACCATACTTATTACAATGATTCTAAACTTCGTACACTGAAACGTACTGCTCGCAGACTAGGCCTAGCCTATAGAAAACATCGTACCCCTGGAATGCTGAGGCTCTTCCAAACTGCCCTTGCTGCTGCCAGAGAGCGTATGACAGAGCTGCGGCAAACCGACTGGGAAAAATTTGTCAACGGTCTTAATGCTCACACCCCACTTAGCCGGGCATGGAGGGACATAAATAGAATTAAGGGTAAACGAACTGGGCAGATCGCGCACCCTCATCCCTTGCATAGGGCGAATGAGTTAGTCAGTGCTTGGGCTGCTACATCTAGCTATGACAATCTTCCCAGTACCACACGGGCAAAATTAAATGATAAATATGATGCAAGGGAGAGACTTGTTTGCTTTATGCTCAGTAAGGCAGATGATTGCAACATTCCTTTCACTAATTATGAACTTGATGCAGCGCTAACTAAGGGCAACTCCACGTCGCCTGGTGAGGATGGTATTACTTACAACATACTCAGATTGCTGTGTCGAGTACCAGGTAATCCATTACTTGAATTATATAACATGAGCTATGTAACTGGGGAGCTCCCTCAATCTTGGACCAACAGCCTCATCATTCCAATTCCTAAGCCCAATCAACAAAATGCATTTCGCCCAATATCTCTTACTAGCTGCTTGTGTAAAACATTTGAGAGAATGATTCTTAATCGTCTCATGTACAGAATCAAACAATTTTTGTCTCCCCGGTTACATGGTTTCATGCATGGAAGGGGTGTGCATCATTGCATAGCCACCTTTCTCACCCTGCACACTGACAGCTCCTACACTACCTTCCTTGACCTTAAATCCGCTTTCGATGTAGCCAACCGACATGTAATAATTAGTGAACTTGCCAGAATGGATGTTGGAGGATGGCTTCTCCGCTGGATTAAAGGCTACCTGTCCAACAGAAAATCGTCTGTGTTGTTCCAGGGACATAGAAGTGTAACTAAAGACTTTGAATTAGGAACCCCACAGGGAGGTGTGCTCAGTTCCACACTGTTCAATATTCTAATTAATGCATTACTTAATGCTATGCCTAGTCAGCCCCATAGTTATGTGATTAGTTTTGCTGATGATATAATGATTCACACCACCGGATTCTCCAACACCAAAACATTCTTAATCATGTACTAGCCTCGTGTCAGGACCTGGGGTTGATAATCTCTACTGATAAAACAAAGATACTCAATAGGCGTCCTCCTCGACAGAGAGGCACAGTTCGTCAGATCCAATTGCATGATGGGTCTCTTCTAGAATATGTAAGCAGATACAGGTATCTAGCTAGGCTTTGAGGTTCCACTACTTGAACCTGTTGTAACAAGACTTTGTCGCCAATACAAAGAACGACTAAGAGCACTTAGAGTTGTGGCAGGGCTTCACCCCAGGTATGGTGCTAATGTTAAAATTGTGAAAATGATGTATCTTGCTTATATTAGATCATTGGTTGATTATGCTGCGCCACTACTTGCTCTTGTGTCTGACTGGAAGCTTGGAGGGCTGGAAAAACTGCAGAACGAAGCAATGAGGATCATTTTAGGATGCCCTCGTACTGCCAAAATTTTAAATATGCAAAAAGAACTTGATATTCCAAGCATCAGATATCGTGTTACTGAAAGAAATATCCTAATTGGGGTTAATATGCTCAGGCAAGCTCATTCAAACCCCTGCACAGAAGCCCTCCAAACTTTCCTCAGCACTGGTGAACACTCCTCCAGATGGATCGAAAAGACTGGAACCGACCTCCGCATGAATCAGATACATGATCTATGTCAAGTAACGCAACAGCGGCACTTCTCCGCTCCATGGAATATTACCCCATTCCAAACTACCATTCCTCCATTTCCCCCCAAACTACTTCTTAAATCACAACCAAAACTTCGCCTTGAAGCCAAACATGAGGCCTTAAGCTGTATTGATAACTTAGTCACACAGCACACACTCTCGCAAATTATTTACGTTGATGGTTCTGTTCACCAATCCACTGGTGCAGCTGGTAGTGCTGCTGTTGTCGTACAGAGTGATGGCTCTCTTAAAGAAATTGGAGCACGCATCAATAATTGGGCCTCTACCCTTCAGACAGAACTGTTTGCCATACTCCTTGCACTGAAATGCATCTATGTATCAAAGATTGACAGTTTAATTGTAACTGATTCTCTGTCATCCATAAATGCTCTCAACTCATTAAGCATAAATTGTGGCATGCTTGTGTCAGAAGCCAGACACAGGTATGGTAGGATTGTGGACAGTGGAGTCAGAGTGCACATGCTGTGGATTCCATCTCACATTGGTCTTCAGATGCATGATAGAACTGATAAATTGGCTAAGCTGTATGCTTTCAAAGAGGGAGTAGATTACAATCTTGGCTTGTCAGGTAGTAGTTTGAGAACAATAATACGAAAAGAACTTCAGCTGAATTTTATGGACTTAAGGCTCAGGGAGATTGACACCAGTGAGTCCATCTATCATCATTCTATCATATAGGAGGAGCCACATGTCTATGGTGCATCCAACAAAATAAGCAGACTCTTGGATGTCACTACCGCCCGGCACCGGCTGGGTTACAAGTATCTTTGGCAGGTTAAATCACCACCACCAGATGTAGACCAAACGAAATGTAAACTTTGCCAGATGGATTATTGTCACACCCTGCGTCATTATGTACTGGAGTGCGATAAAATTAATGAATTTAGAAACAACTCACTCAGAAGTGTTCAAGAAATGGCTAAGTATTTTATCCACAGTGGTATATTACAGACCATTCTGGAGAAATACCCTGACTTTGCTAGCTGTAAATAAAGCATTACCACATATGTGCATGTGTGTGTGTGTGTGTGTGTGTGTGTGTGTGTGTGTGTGTACTCACCTATTTGTACTCACCTATTTGTGGTTGCAGGGGTCGATTCACAGCTCCTGGCCCCGCCTCTTCGCTGATTGCTACTAGGTCCTCTCTCTCCCTGCCCCATGAGCTCTATCATACCTCACCTTAAAACTATGTATGGTTCCTGCCTCCACCACATCACTTTCTAGGCTATTCCATGGCCTGACTACTCTATGACTGAAGAAATACTTCCTAACATCCCTTTGATTCATCTGAGTCTTCAACTTCCAATTGTGACCTCTTGTGTCTGTGTCCCATCTCTGGAACATCCCGTCTTTGTCCACCTCGTCTATTCCGCGCAGTATTTTATATGTCGTTATCATGTCTCCCCTGACCCTCCTGGCCTCCA
>NC_091292.1:63154154-63201654 GCF_038502225.1 Cherax quadricarinatus
TTTTTTTCTTCTGCTGTTGTCATATATCAATAAGAATGTATTATTTTATGTCTGTATTGGTGTGTGTGCTGTCTACCAGTTAGCTCGGCCTTGTGTGCCACTAGCGAGGTTGGTGCACACGTGATCAGTGTTGCTGGTCACTCAGGACGGCGTCCCTGCGTCTGCGTCCTGTACTCTCTCCTCTCTTTGTATATAAACGAAATTATGCTCACCAGTTGTGGTTGCAGCTCCTGTCCCTGCCTCTCCTCTAACCGCTGCTGGTTTCACTCCTTGCTGCGTGAGCCCTCTCAGACCTATTCTTAAAGCTATGTATGGTTCTTGCCTCGACCACTTCGCTGTCCAGGTTATGTTTGTGTACTCACCTATACGTGGTTGCAGGGGTCGATTCACAGCTCCTGGCCCCGCTTCTTCGCTGGTCGTTACTAGGTTCATTTTCTCCCTGCTCCAAGAGCCTTATCGTATCTCCCGTGCGTTCGTGCGTAATTGCCTAATTCCTGTTGCATGGAACTAGTCTGCATAGGGTGCATAATAAATATATTAAGCAACTACTACCGGCCCCGCCTCTCCGTTAGCCACTACTCGGTTCATTCTCTCTTGGCTGGGTTAGCCTTATCATACATATTGGTAGAAACATGCATACGTTGGGTCACCTCATACATGACCCAGCTGAGTCTACACGGGTCAGTCAAACTGAAAACTGAAACCATGTATGGATCCTCCGGCTACCATAACGCTGTCTAGGTCATTTCACTTCCTGACTGCTCTTTGTGCAATTATGGCTACTTATTTTCCATGTAGGTGATACTAAGAAATAATCTTTCTATTTTTGCATTCTTTTATGATGTTCGTGGTTACTGTCTCCTTGTTTTCCAATCAGCAATTAAAGACATGTGTTGAATTTTCACTCTTTGTAACTAGGTTTTATAGTTCTCGGCAATTTTGTTGCAGGTTTTTGGTTTCTATCTTATTTAACTTATTTTTTTTTTAGGTGAACAACAAACATCGTATATTCAAATTTAGTCCTACCTATTTTCCAAATTTTTTAACAATTTTCCACCCATATTTACGAAGACCATTTTGAAATTCGCCAGCGCAGCATTCTAGTTTCTCACGATTTTATTTACCTGAGTTTCCGGTGACAATTTTGTCTATAATTGCGTCTAGATACATGTCTGATGCTTACATCATTTGATCACAATCAATATTTTTGTGGCCTGTTACTGCTTTCACACATTTCCATTTCGTGATGCTTTCTACATCATATGTCATCATCTATCAGTTACCCCATTTCCCATCTATTTCATTTTTATAATGGACTTTTGTTACCCCTCGCAGAGGATAATAAAAATGCTTTACTGAACTTCTAGGATATTGTACATAAGTATGCTTTTATGCTCATTCCGTCCAACTATGTCTGGTTGTTTCTAACTTATATGCTGTGAACATGTCTCCTACACAGACACAGGAATGCTTGTGTGTTTGTGTAGTTACCGAGTGTATTTGTCGGAGTCGACCAGGATGCAGCCTATGTTTGGGTACCGAATACACTGCAGTGACTAGTTGATATAACTTCTGAAACATAAAGAAAAAAACCACATGTTAGAGAATAAGCTTTTGTAGGGACAACACTTTGCTCTGTTAGAAGTTTATTAAATCTTGATTTAATAAAATCTAAGAAAGCGAAACATTTTACCAATATAAATTGGCTCTGCTACCAATGCCTATATCCCCTCCGTTCAACACTGTCGACAGTGCACCGTTCAACACTGTCGACAGTGCACCTTTCAACACTGTCGAAAGTGCACCTTTCAACACTGTCGACAGTGCACCGTTCAACACTGTCGACAGTGCACCGTTCAACACTGTCGACAGTGCACCGTTCAACACTGTCGACAGTGCACCGTTCAACACTGTCGACAGTGCACCGTTCAACACTGTCGACAGAGCACCGTTCAACACTGTCGACAGTGCACCGTTCAATACTGTCGACAGTGCACCGTTCAACACTGTCGACAGTG
Source organism: Cherax quadricarinatus (assembly GCF_038502225.1). Classification (NCBI taxonomy): domain Eukaryota; kingdom Metazoa; phylum Arthropoda; class Malacostraca; order Decapoda; family Parastacidae; genus Cherax; species Cherax quadricarinatus. Next base: position 63,156,173 of record NC_091292.1, read on the forward strand.
CACCGTTCAACACTGTCGACAGTGCACCGTTCAACACTGTCGACAGTGCACCGTTCAACACTGTCGACAGTGCACCGTTCAACACTGTCGACAGCGCACCGTTCAACACTGTCGACAGTGCACCGTTCAACACTGTCGACAGTGCACCGTTCAACACTGTCGAAAGTGCACCTTTCAACACTGTCGACAGTGCACCGTTCAACACTGTCGACAGTGCACCTTTCAACACTGTCGACAGTGCACCGTTCAACATTGTCGACAGTGCACCGTTCAACATTGTCGACAGTGCACAGTTCAACACTGTCGAAAGTGCACCTTTCAACACTGTCGATAGCGCACCGTTCAACACTGTCGACAGTGCACCGTTCAACACTGTCGACAGTGCACCTTTCAACACTGTCGACAGTGCACCGTTCAACACTGTCGACAGCGCACCGTTCAACACTGTCGACAGCGCACCGTTCAACACTGTCGACAGTGCACCGTTCAACACTGTCGACAGTGCACCGTTCAACACTGTCGACAGCGCACCGTTCAACACTGTCGACAGTGCACCGTTCAACACTGTCGACAGTGCACCGTTCAACACTGTCGACAGCGCACCGTTCAACACTGTCGACAGTGCACCGTTCAACACTGTCGACAGTGCACCGTTCAACACTGTCGACAGTGCACCGTTCAACACTGTCGACAGCGCACCGTTCAACACTGTCGACAGTGCACCGTTCAACACTGTCGACAGTGCACCGTTCAACACTGTCGACAGTGCACCGTTCAACACTGTCGACAGTGCACCGTTCAACACTGTCGACAGTGCACCGTTCAACACTGTCGACAGCGCACCGTTCAACACTGTCGACAGTGCACCGTTCAACACTGTCGACAGCGCACCGTTCAACACTGTCGACAGTGCACCGTTCAACACTGTCGACAGTGCACCGTTCAACACTGTCGACAGTGCACCGTTCGGATACAGCTTCTGAAACTTTACAATTTCCAAGATAGTTCGTTGTCGTCAGGTGTTCTTAGTAGTTATTTATTTACTGACCACATGATCAATTGTCGTGGGAAATAAAATGGGTACCTGGATTTTATATTTCACTCTGTATTCACTAATCGCGGCCCTGTCTGAGATCTGTCAAGCTATTGGCGTTAGCCAGCAGGTACTTGGAGATTGATAGATGTTCCATCATGCTGAAAGACACTGTAGCCACACTCACAAAAATCTTCAACGCGAAAAAAGGAGCACCACAATGTGGTCATTCGAGCGACAAGTGCGCAGCGCAGTGGAATAACCATTTCCACAGGATTGTATCCACCTTCTCATTATTGCTCTAGCGTCTCGTGGCCAGACGCATCTTGGCCCTCTGAAATTTATATATTTCTGGTTAAGTATAAGTATTTATATATTTATGTAACCTATCCTAACCTAACCTAGCTTAGTTTAACCTAATGTAGCTTGACCAAACCTAAATTAACTTAATAATGAATAAAAAAATAAAGAGAATTTTATTAAAAAATGGAAACACTGAAATTGAACACAACGACAAAAAAGTCAGGGAAAAATGATAGGATGAATAACAATAATCTTCAGAACGGGAGATGCCAAGCCAATGATGTTTTGTAAGTTACTTGTTATCTCTCTAGGCTGGAATATTGCTGTACACTAACAGCCCGTCACCTCCCACCGGGGTAACGGACTTATATAGTTTATGTGGACATGATACATAGTTGTACAAGGAATTATAGTAGTTGAGTGTATATGCCAAAAGCCCCTTGTATGCAGAGCATTATGGGCAGGCTTTAAATTAACTTAAAATTAACTAAGCAATGATATATTCAGTGATAAAAATTACAGTAAACAATTTACATTATAAAGTACAATTGAGTATCTGAAACAATGAAATTTAAACATTTCTATTTTGAAGCATTATAGTTGTACAAATTTGTCTCATTACAATGTATAACAAACAAGATGATCAGTTTACTGTATGTTGTCTTGAAGTTTTAAGATTTAAGTAATTGGGAGAATTATTGGTAATGTTAAATATTCAGTGTTGATTATTTAGTCTTGGGCGAGTAAGTGGTTTTTTAGAAGAGTCTTAAATTGATTTTCAGGCATGGTTACTTTGGTATGTTCTGGTAATGAATTCCAGATTTTGGGGCCCTTTATGTGCATAGGGTTTTTACACAGTGTGATATGGACACGGGGTGCATCAAAAAGAGATCTGTCTTGTGTTATGGTCGTGTGTCCTCTTAAGGTTGGTGAGAAGTTTAAGTGGAGGGTTTATGTTTGCGTGTATTGTTCTATGTATGTTGTAGGCACATGAATAAGTGTGGATGTTCTTTATGGTGAGCAAATTTAGACTTTTGAATAGAGGTGGAGTATGCTGTCGCGAGTGGGAATTTGTCATTCTGATTGCAGCCTTTTGCTGGGTTATTAGGTGATTTGATGTTGTTGATCCCCGTGCACAAATTCCATATGTGAGATAAGGGTAGATGAGTGAATGATACAGTGCAAGGAGAGCTGATTGTGGAACATAGTACCTAAGTCAATTCTTCCTCTACTGAAACAGGTGCTAAAGGACTATTGTACGTGTGCTTTTTGTCAATTTAGTGTAAGTTAGTTCCCACATTAATGTAATAGATCATTGTAATATACCCATGTTGAGATATATTATTCCTTTTATCCAGTATCTTGTCTAAGTGGTGCAGTGCCATTAACAGTATATTCCCCATATTTTCATTATTACTGTAATAAATTATTATTATTATTATTATTATTATTATTATTATTATTATTATTATTATTAAAGATTCGCCGGTATTCTCCCGGTCCGGGCCTTTTCCAAGTGGTGGCCCGGCCTTGGCTCCCTCTTTAGGGAGTGTCTGAGACCTAAGTCTCCCATGGGAGGAGGCACAAGTACCTCCTCATCTTTGGGACCAACTGTCCCCAGCCCTAGCCACAAGCTAGGCCTCTCTGGTCTACCATCCCCGCCACAAGGGGGCAAATGGGAATGAGTCTTATGAGCTAAAGGCTCGGGCTCAGGCACCTACCCTACCCTAGAAGGGTTAGGCATGGTGTCGATCACTGTAATAAATATTTGTGTTCACTCACATATTTGTAAGACATTTTCCTGTAAAATTTCTCTGACCTCTTTCTATAATATGAAGTGATATGTAAGTGGTAATAAGTTCTCTAACTGGAAGCGAAAATAAATCTAGGAATTACAAGGTTAGTGCGCTTTAAAACGTCAATAGCTGACGTTTTACTCAACGTCAAAAATACCACGATTCTTATCTTACTCCAAACTGTATTTTCGTTTTTCAAATTAGATTAATTTATTTAGCATAGGTTAGGTTAGTTTTGATTGCAATAACTACAAAAACCTAGGTCTGGCTTTATCACTTGTGGTGCAAGGATGGCTTAGTGGAGGGTATATCAAGATAAAGGCGTACGAAAAAGTGGTACAAGGAACACGTGTACATGCACTGGTGATTGTGAAAGGGGTTGTTTGTTGAACTGATATGATAAACTCCATGTCTGTCACCGGACTGACTGCGGCAAGACTTTCAGGTGGTGCAGAGATTATTTACTTTCAGGAAGGCAATATTAATAATATTACTATTACTGCTGCTACTGCCATTACTACTGCTGCTACTACTACTACTACTACTACTACTACTACTACTACTACTACTACTACTACTACTACTACTACTACTACTACTACTACTACTACTACTACTAATACTACTACTACTGCTACTACTACTACTACTACTACTACTACTACTACTACTGCTACTACTACTACTACTACTACTACTACTACTACTACTACTACTACTACTACTATTACTACTACTACTACTAGGCCCGGTGGCCTGGTGGCTAAAACTCCCGCTTCACACACGGAGGGCCCGGGTTCGATTCCCGGCGGGTGGAAACATTTCGACACGTTTCCTTACACCTGTTCTCCTGTTCACCTAGCAGCAAATAGGTACCTGGGTGTTAGTCGACTGGTGTGAGTCGCATCCTGGGGGACAAGATTAAGGACCACAATGGAAATAAGTTAGACAGTCCTCGATGACGCACTGACTTTCTTGGGTTATCCTGGGTGGCTAACCCTCCGGGGTTAAAAATCCGAACAAAATCTTATCTTATCTTGCTACTACTACTACTACTACTACTAATAATAATAATAATAATAAACCACACAAAAGGTGTAACATTTTTCTGAATTTAATATGTCAAAGGCCTCTGTGCTGTTTGGAGTATAATAAAATCGCCCTATAACCACATGAAAATATTTACTAAATTCTCGTGTAACTTTCAGATACTCTTATCATCAAGATGTATCACCACCAAGGAATGAACAAGACGGTGCTAGACCGGTACATGAAGCTGACCATCCCTGATGAGAAGTGTCAGGCTATGTATGTCTGGGTAGATGGAACTGGCGAGAACCTCCGTTCCAAGACTCGGACACTTAATTTTGTGCCCAAAGATCCCAATGGTAAGCTCATAGTTTATGTATTAGTAGAACTAGAACGCGGCTTGAAAAGTTGATAACCTTAATGTATCTAACTCTGACATACTTTTTTAAGGCTAAACAGCTGTCAGCAAAATTCTGCTGTTACTAAATTTGACAAGACTGAAGCCTTAGGACCATTTTGTCCAATAGAAATAGTTATGCTTTGGATAAAATAAACAATACCTTTCAGAGTTACCAATCTGGAACTTCGATGGGTCATCGACTGGCCAGGCCGAAGGCAGCAACAGCGACGTGTATCTGTATCCAGTAGCTATTTACCGGGACCCCTTCAGGCTGGGACGCAACAAGTTGGTGTTGTGTGAGACATATAAATACAACAAGAAACCAACTGATACAAACCAGCGCTGGAAGTGCCTGGAGGTCATGAAACAGGCTGCTGACCAACACCCTTGGTTCGGCATGGAGCAGGAGTACACTCTTCTAGATGTCGACAAACATCCGTTAGGCTGGCCCAAGAATGGCTACCCGGGACCTCAGGGTCCCTATTATTGCGGCGTAGGAACCAATAAGGTCTACGGTAGGGACGTGGTCGAGGCTCATTACAGAGCGTGCCTCTATACAGGTATCAACATCTCTGGAGAGAACGCAGAAGTAATGCCAGCACAGTGGGAGTTCCAGGTGGGTCCTTGTGAAGGCATCACTATGGGCGACGACCTCTGGATGGCCAGATACCTCCTTCACCGCGTCGCTGAAGATTTCAACGTTGTGGTATCCCTAGACCCCAAGCCCATCCCTGGCGACTGGAACGGCGCTGGAATGCACACGAACTTCTCCACTGAAGCCATGCGTCAACCAGATGGCATCTTGGAAATCGAGAGTGCTATTGATAAGATGGCCAAGGTTCACGATAAGCACATCCAGGCCTACGACCCCCATGGAGGCAAGGACAACGAGAGACGTCTGACAGGCCGTCACGAGACCTCCTCCATCCACGACTTCTCTGCAGGAGTGGCCAACAGAGGCGCCTCCATACGCATTCCTCGGGGCGTGGCGGAAGAGAGGACCGGGTACCTAGAAGACCGTAGACCGTCTTCCAACGCTGACCCTTATGTCGTCTCCGAAAGATTAGTTCGTACTATTTGTCTCGATGAAGAATAAGAGCAATTTACTGGCATATCGTCCCTTACCATCGTTGTGTCACACGAGTTTCTGCTGGTCGTCTCTACCCCTGACGAGGAGGTGACGATTCCTGAAACCATCTATAGGTGCAGTTTAATGTGCTGGGAGTTCAGATCTGTTATTGCTTAAGCCAATAAATGCACTGTAGCTGTGCTCAGAAACCAGATCTACCCTATGATGATACACGGATTCACAGGGGAATAATGTATAAAAAAATATTTTAGCTAAGCTACTAGTGTCTTATGTAGCAAAAAATATTAATGTCTAAACTTCCCACAAGGGAATAATGTATAAAAAATATTTTAGCTAAGCTACTAGTGCCTTATGTAGCAAAAAAATATTAATATCTAAACTTCCATGTTGAAATAAAAGACTTAGCGATTTGTTACACGTTAAACATTAATAATACATAAATATTTTATATACAAATATTTTATACATTACTTAAATTATATTTATTTTGTGACGATTTATATAAAGAATTTTAAATTTGTGTCGATAATAGTACATTTTGATTGTACCTTAGGGGAAGAGTGCACATGATCCTATATGAAAACACGATATATTTTTAGATACTTACACATCCTAAATGCACACTTGGTCCTGTATACTAGCAAAGTTCTCACGCTTATCTGGGGCAACTATAAGAAAGCTGTCTTCTTTGACACCGGAGAGAAGTCTAGGCGTTATAGTTACCTGCATGGATAAGAACACATGATGACAATCATGACTGACACTGAGGCATCAGAGATGACTGCTAAGGGTGACAATAAGACATCAAAGATAACAAACAAGTGGGTCATTACATATCAAAATCTCAGGCAAGGGAGACACTAAACATCAAAGATGACAGCCAAAGTAGATGCTAAATACCGAGTTTTATAGCAAAGGGAACACTAAATATTCACGATAACAACCAAGTGGGACATTAACAAAAAATAAATATGTAATTATCGCACGTCACCATGGTAATATAAGTGTAAGTTGTATGTTAGGTTTACACTGGTTTATATGTGACCTGTAATGTGAATTAAGGTGTAAACGAACCTTTTTTGTGTGATTCTGTGTGACTATGTGATGTTTATACTGTGTTTTAATGGTATGCATATGTGACTTAATATATTTTTTAAATGGGACTCAGTGTGATGTCTATGAGACAATGATGTTTATATGTAACGTTGTGATGTCAGTGTGTGACAATGTGAAGTCTGTCTAAGTGGTCTAATGTGATGTCTACATGTGACTTAAGGTGATATCTGGGTCGAACTTTATAGCCAGAACCTGTGGCCTTAAACTGATTTACAGTACATCATCGCTAAAATCAACCTGAACCTAACGAAATTATGTAATATTTCGTTGATTTATATAATACTAATTAATGTTAGGCAGATCATAGATATATTAGGATTATTTGTACTACATGTAAATTTTTAACAAAACTAGATAAGTTAGTTTTGGGGCAAAATATATAAAAAAAATAATCCTTACCATGTTAGTTTACGTAAATGTATTTATCAAGACAAGTTTTTTATTTAACAAAAATCACAAGTTTATGCGTCTTGTGATGTACATGTCGTACTTTATATACAATGATCAAAAAAGGGTATAGACATCGAGAGGTGTTTATCCCTCAGTATACATCCACTAAGAGTTTACCTTAATCCCAATTATAAAGTTTAAAATATTCTCCATTGTTAGTGTACAGGTCACATGCAAACTTGATGACCTTCGTGTAGTTGATAGCCTTCTAACTCAGCGGACCATCCAACCTTCCCGACAAGAAAGGTTACACACACACATATACGTATACAAACCCAGTATCTATCAACAAGTCCCTTTGACAGCCGACAACCAATTATCATTATATGCATGATGTACATGTATATAATGTTTCTGATGAATATGATGGGATGTATGTCGTTATGACAGTGTTGTAGAGCGTAAGTTGGATGTGTACATGCACGAGTAGTTCTAGATATGTACAAATGTATTTTTTGTTTGATGTGTGCTCAGATTCAAAGCACATTACAGGAGTACTATTTTGAATGTACTTGGTTAGCGTTTTGTATGTAATCACAAAACAGTAATCATGCTAATATTGTTTTCCATGTATACTTGTGTAATACGAGTACTGTATAGTATGATATATGAAGGTTACTTAATTTTGTGTGAGACATGTATGTAACATATTAATGCTGTATGATCCTAGTGATTGTGATGGTTAATACATTGTATGATCGTGTGATACTAGTGATTGTAATGGTTTTAAAACGTTACCATACATTTGTTTTTTAATAAAAATCATTTGCATCATTGGATAATATTTATTAAACCAACAGACAATTAAAACAAATCGAATAGCCGTTGTTTCTTGCTGGTTTATGCTAATAAGATGTACACATCAGCCAAGAATTATTCCATTTCTCATTCTGTAGTATATCTCAAAGATTTTAATGCACGACACGTTACAATGTTCTTGAGGGTGTATATCCTCGATAAGTCTGCTGTTGATCTATGGATCACATATAAACATTTACAAGAATCATCACCTCCGTTTCCTGGTCCCATTTTGACCCTCCCATAAACAACACAAAGATTTTAACTTACGTTTTAAATGAGCATGACTAACCATGAACATGAGATGTTGTTCTTATAAATTATGTCTGTTATTTATAGAAGTTTAGTGAGACAAAACATGCCCACCAGCGTGAACCACCAGCGTGCCCCACCAGCCTGCCCCACCAGCCTGCCCCACCAGCCTGCCCCACCAGCCTGCCCCACCAGCCTGCCCCACCAGCGTGCCCCACCAGCCTGCCCCACCAGCCTGCCCCACCAGCCTGCCCCACCAGCGTGCCCCACCAGCGTGAACCACTAGTGTGCCCCACCAGCTTGCCCCACCAGCGTGCCCCACCAGCGTGAACCACTAGTGTGCCCCACCAGCTTGCCCCACCAGCGTGCCCCACCAGCGTGCCCCACCAGTGTGCCCCACCAGCGTGAACCACCAGTGTGCCCCACCAGCGTGAACCACCAGCGTGCCCCACCAGCGTGCCCCACCAGCGTGAACCACCAGCGTGAACCACCAGCGTACCCCACCAGCGTGCCCCACCAGCGTGCCCCACCAGCGTGCCAGAGATTACATTCCTCCAGAACTAGGCAACAGGATACAACGTTACTTGGTGTGTGAGTTTATATTAAATCCAAACTACTTGTTACATTTTTACAAATCCGCTAAAATACATTCATGCAAGTTGAAAAACAGCAACAAGTCGTTCGTTAAAAGTGAGATGCATCAAAACATCCATTTGTAATGTCTACACTGAAATGCAAATCTAACTCGAATTTCTGATTGTCAAGTAGAGACTTCCTTCTCTGCCCCACAAGGTTACGTTGCATATGCATGCCATCCTTGTCCTCACAACACGTGAGTTGCATGCAAATTTGGACGTTGCACATAGTCACTGAAGCACCTCACTGCCAGACGTGCCACGGCTATTCATTTCATTGATTTATTAGCTGTTAAACATACTTTTCTACAGGCTTGTGTAATATTCCCTTAAAATATGTAAACACCTGTATACACAGAACCTTCAGAAACTGACGCTGGGCAATGCGTATAAAAACAAACGATGATAACAGTGGCTGGACTAAAAGCCCGCCAGACTTGTGTATAAGTTTGTATATGTTCCATACACCTGCTACTGTAAAGAATAATAATTCAAAATACAGTACATGGGTTAGAGAAACTTACGCCGACGTTTCAGTCCGATTTGGACCACTTACAAAGTGACTTTGTAAATGGCCCAATCGGACTGAAACATCGTCTTAAGCTTTTCACCGCCATGTGCGGGTTGTGTATTACTACTCTACATCCCTTGTCTTCGTGCGAGGACACTGCCACGTGACCTGCTTTGTTTTCTAAATCATGGTGGATGTGAAGTACCAGTGATTACATCACTGGTACCCAGTACCAGTAAGCCAGTGGTTACCTCATCACTGATACCCAGTACCAGTAAGCCAGTGGTTACCTCATCACTGATACCCAGTACCAGTAAGCCTGTGGTTACTTCATCACTGATACCCAGTACCAATAAGCCAGTGGTTACTTCATCACTAATACCCAGTACCAGTAAGCCAGTGGTTACCTCATCACTGATACCCAGTACCAGTAAGCCAGTGGTTACCTCATCACTGATACCCAGTACCAATAAGCCAGTGGTTACTTCATCACTAATACCCAGTACCAGTAAGCCAGTGGTTACCTCATCACTGATACCCAGTACCAATAAGCCAGTGGTTACTTCATCACTGATACCCAGTACCAGTAAGCCAGTGGTTACCTCATCACTGATACCCAGTACCAGTAAGCCAGTGGTTACCTCATCACTGATACCCAGTACCAATAAGCCAGTGGTTACTTCATCACTAATACCCAGTACCAGTAAGCCAGTGGTTACTTCATCACTGATACCCAGTACCAGTAAGCCAGTGGTTACCTCATCACTGATACCCAGTACCAATAAGCCAGTGGTTACTTCATCACTAATACCCAGTACCAGTAAGCCAGTGGCTACTTCATCACTGATACCCAGTACCATTAAGCCAGTGGTTACTTCATCACTGATACCCAGTACCAGTAAACCAGTGGTTACTTCATCACTGATACCCAGTACCAGTAAGCCAGTGGTTACCTCATCACTGATACCCAGTACCAGTAAGCCAGTGATTACTTCATCACTAATACCCAGTACCAGTAAGCCAGTGGTTACTTCATCTCTGATACCCAGTACCAGTAAGCCAGTGGTTACTTCATCACTGATACCCAGTACCAGTAAGCCAGTGGTTACCTCATCACTGATACTCAGTACCAGTAAGCCAATGGTTACCTCATCACTGATACCCATTACCAGTAAGCCAGTGGTTACTTCATCACTGATACCCAGTACCAGTAAGCCAGTGGTTACTTCATCACTGACACCAAGTACCAGTAAGCCAGTGGTTACCTCATCACTGATACTCAGTACCAGTAAGCCAGTGGTTACTTCATCACTGACACCCAGTACCAGTAAGCCAGTGGTTACCTCATCACTGATACCCAGTACCAGTAACCCGGTGGTTACTTCATCACTGACACCCAGTACCAGTAAGCCAGTGGTTACTTCATCTCTGATACCCAGTACCAGTAAGTCAGTGGTTACTTCATCACTGACACCCAGTACCAGTAAGCCAGTGGTTACCTCATCACTGATACCCAGTACCAGTAAGCCAGTGGTTACCTCATCACTGATACTCAGTACCAGTAAGCCAGTGGTTACCTCATCACTGATACCCAGTACCAGTAAGCCAGTGGTTACTTCTTCACTGATACCCAGTACCAGTAAGCCAGTGGTTACTTCATCTCTGATACCCAGTACCAGTAAGCCAGTGGTTACCTCATCACTGATAAGTAGTACCAGTAAGCCAGCGGTTACTTCATCACTGACACCCAGTACCAGTAAGCCAGTGGTTACCTCATCACTGATACCCAGTACCAGTAAGCCAGTGGTTACCTCATCACTGATACCCAGTACCAGTAAGCCAGTGGTTACTTCATCACTGATACCCAGTACCAGTAAGCCAGCGGTTACTTCATCTCTGATACCCAGTACCAGTAAGCCCGTGGTTACCTCATCACTGATACCCAGTACCAGTAAGCCAGTGGTTACTTCATCACTGACACCCAGTACCAGTAAGCCAGTGGTTACCTCATCACTGATACCCAGTACCAGTAAGCCAGAGGTTACCTCATCACTGATACCCAGTACCAGTAAGCCAGTGGTTACTTCATCACTGACACCCAGTACCAGTAAGCCAGTGGTTACCTCATCACTGATACCCAGTACCAGTAAGCCAGAGGTTACCTCATCACTGATACCCAGTACCAGTAAGTCAGTGGTTACTTCATCACTGATACCCAGTACCAGTAAGCCAGTGGTTACCTCATCACTGATACTCAGTACCAGTAAGCCAGAGGTTACCTCATCACTGATACTCAGTACCAGTAAGCCAGTGGTTACCTCATCACTGATGCCCAGTACCAGTAAGCCAGTGGTTACTTCATCACTGATACCCAGTACTAGTAAGCCAGTGGTTACTTTATTACTGATACCCAGTACTAGTAAGCCAGTGGTTACTTCATCACTGATACCCAGTACCAGTAAGCCAGTTGTTACATCATCACTGATACCCAGTACCAGTAAGCCAGTGGTTACCTCATCACTGATACCCAGTACCAGTAAGCCAGTGGTTACTTCATCACTGATACCCAGTACTAGTAAGCCAGTTGTTACATCATCACTGATACCCAGTACTAGTAAGCCAGTGGTTACCTCATCACTGATACCCAGTACCAGTAAGCCAGTGGTTACCTCATCACTGATACCCAGTACTAGTAAGCCAGTGGTTACCTCATCACTGATACCCAGTACTAGTAAGCCAGTGGTTACCTCATCACTGATACCCAGTACTAGTAAGCCAGTGGTTACCTCATCACTGATACCCAGTACTAGTAAGCCAGTGGTTACCTCATCACTGATACCCAGTACTAGTAAGCCAGAGGTTACTTCATCACTGATACCCAGTACTAGTAAGCCAGTGGTTACTTCATCACTGATACCCAGTACTAGTAAGCCAGTGGTTACCTCATCACTGATACTCAGTACCAGTAAGCCAGTGGTTACCTCATCACTGATACCCAGTACTAGTAAGCCAGTGGTTACCTCATCACTGATACTCAGTACCAGTAAGCCAGTGGTTACCTCATCACTGATACCCAGTACTAGTAAGCCAGTGGTTACCTCATCACTGATACTCAGTACCAGTAAGCCAGTGGTTACCTCATCACTGATACTCAGTACCAGTAAGCCAGTGGTTACCTCATCACTGATACCCAGTACTAGTAAGCCAGTGGTTACTTCATCACTGATACTCAGTACCAGTAAGCCAGTGGTTACTTCATCACTGATGATTAGTGTAATATGAATAAACACCAATGTCACTGAGTAAATACCGTGCCACTAAATAAACACCGTGCCACTAAATAAACACCGTGCCCCTAAATCAGTGGTTCCCAAACTGGGGGTAAATTACCCCCTGGGGTAATTTAACCATTTTTGGGGGGTAATGGAGGGGTGACAGAAAAAAAGTTATGAATTCTGAAAATCAAGAAAACAATGCGGTACCCGGTATGAGGATTATTGTTAACTTTGTCTTAGTATATAAAGTTGTAAAGTAAACCTATTATAAGTAAGTAATAAAGTTAAACCAAATAACTGATGTTCTTGACATCTTTGGTAATAGTCATTAGAGATGCACAATGTTCAAATACAATAAATAAAAGAAAATATCTCAAGTGTTTTAATTTAGCCATATATATCAATAATAACAACATTTTGTGAAAGGGGTAACATGCTTTATGTGACATGTTAAATTGGGTAACAAGCTGAAAAAGTTTGGGAACCACTGCCCTAAATAAACACCGTGCCACTGAATAAACACCGTGCCACAAAATAAACACCGTGCCACTGAATAAACACCGTGCCACTGAATAAACACCGTGCCACTGAATAAACACCGTGCCACTGAATAAACACCGTGCCACTGAATAAACACCGTGCCACTGAATAAACACCGTGCCCCTGAATAAACACAGTGCCACTAATAAATACCGTGCCACCGAATAAACACCGTGCTACAAAATAAACACCGTGCCCCTGAACAAACACTGTTCTTCTCCATAAACAAGTCACAGTATACTATATACTATAAGTATACTCACAACAAATGACGTGAACAACAACCAGAGTATATTTTCCATGTCCACACAAGGCTGCGCCGTCTGGAGTCCGAAAAGCAGCGCAGACATCGTACGATGTCATCTTAGGGGTTGATGCATAAGCCCACACAGGCACCACCGTATGCCATTTGCCGAGCCCCCTCTTACCACAATGCATGCAAGAAAAGTAGTGCAGAGTGCGTTATATATTTTTAATGCAGTTAAATATCAGCACTGAAGATTTGAATCGAATCAAATATGGAATTCACAATTTATATCATAGAAACTTAGCATCTTCATAACCCAAAACTGACTCGAAACTTCCACTTAAAAGCACAAGCTTTGAAAGTTTCAAGCGCATAAGAAGAGTCATGCTCTAGTTATCTCATAGAAACCAATATCCCAAAACGCACCAACATTGAAAGTCTAAAACCTATCACTCAAATTATTGGTGTTGAAGTTTTAAAGTTGAGTGGATGAGGAATTAGCAAATTATAATTTGTGAAAACACACATTTATTTAACTTATCACATTTTCTTCAAAAAAAAAAAAAAAAAAAAAAAATTAGACCCTACACTGCCCGAAATCAAGCCAAGTTTTTTTTAAGTAAGAAATACCAGCATTTAATGTTTGAAAGTAATCAGAAGATATATTCTCCAACCAGTGCATGATTACCTGGATTACCTGGAGAGAGTTCCGGGGGTCAACGCCCCCGCGGCCCGGTCTGTGACCAGGCCTCCTGTGCATGGAACCAAATTGTTTAATGGAAGTTTTAAATTTAAACATACACAACCCAAACTCAAGACAAAGCTTCCTTGCAGTGAAACACAACAGCGCTTAAAGTTTGAAGGTACCAGAAGATGCATTCACCAGTGGTTGCCCCCCCCCCAAAAAAAAAAAAAAAAACAAGAATTTTAAATGTATTCACTGTTAGTAAATTGGTAAATTTGAAAATGCAGTCTAAACACCATTTATTCTGTAAGCTGCATCAGACATTAAAGACTGAAGCTATTCAGACGAAGCATACTCAAGTTATTTCATGGAAAAAATATAAGGTATAAGATTAATAATGAAATTGGTAAAAACGTGCCTTTATTTTCCAACTTTCTAGGTAGGCTACACCAGTGATCAAAGTTTGAAGACGAACAGGAGAGGCTTTTTCAAGTTATCACATGGAAATGAAAATTGGGAATGATCAAAATAATACCGACCAGAGGGAGCATACGCGTACCAATAGTTCCATGAATCTCTTTCCGTGTTCTCAAGTTATAAACGAAATCCCTGAAGAAAGAAAAAAACTATCTTGGAGTATTTATGCCAATACATGTACTGGAATAAAATCTCATGAAAATACGATATTTAAGAGTGAAATTAAAAATTCTATGAAACACGGGTTTTACTTCATTTTTTATGCGAATTGGCAAATTTTAAAAATTTATTTACACATATGAGCTAAAAGAGACACGTCTGACGGGTATACTGAATGAAAATCGATTTGCAATAATGCTTGCAAAAATATCGTGCACAATCTGTAATAGATGTGTAGCATCTTACCATAACAGAGAAATTTGCATTACGTTGCAGTTTTTCTTCCGTAACTGGAAGACCAGCTTCACAATGTATAAGTTATGTCAACTATATAGAGATGCAAAATTTATCAGTAATAATGTTGGCAGAATTACCGACAATATGTTAGGTAAAAATATACAGGTGCAATTAATGTGACATTTTTATTGTGGCAACATTTCGCTCCTGAGCGAAACGTTGCCACAATAATGTCGTAATTCGTTCGTATTTGGATATTTTGTTATATATGCACTTGTTTATGTATAATGTCTGTATAAAGGTTTTATTGACATAAAATCAAGTACTAAGGCATATTATTGATGAATCGTTTCTCTTTGTTTATAATGTATATAATATGTTTTTAATTAAGGTAACGTAGAATTTGTATATTCTTGTTTTACCTTAGGCTAGGTACATAATGCATAGGGGACGGGCGATAATTTATAACCGTTCTAGCGTATATATTGATAATTGTATTTATACTTTCTATGAATGAAATGACATGTGATCCTATGTTTATTTAATGTATTGTATTGTTTTAAATAAAAAAAAATGTCGTAATAATTGCATATGTGACCTTGTACCTAACAAAATTATCAGGAATAAGGAATATTTACTTATGTTTAGTCAGGTTTACTCTAATAAAAATGACACTGGTATATTTATTTATATAAAAACCTGCAATGGCTGACTCAATAATATTTAGAATACGTTTTGCAATGAAAAAATAAATCTGTAGAATGTTATGCTTGAAGGATTTACACACCGAGAGGTGTGTAACTCAGTGTATATACACTGCAAAAATACTTTGATCTCTTTTGTGGGATTAAAGTATTTAGGATTGGTGGCGAACAAGATAAGTGCAACTTTAACGACCGTCGTGTGGTCGACTAGCTTTAAACCCAATAAAAAACCATCCATGATTTAATAAATATTCCATAACATAGATGCATTTTCTTTTCACACAGCTTACCATATAGTAGCTTGATGGGATATATCATTAGTAATTTGTTGGTGTTAATGTTAATAAGTCAACTTTCATTTTTATCACGCAAGCCAGGGCACCGTAAAATACAATGTTAGATTAAACCAGGGTATTATGGTATGAGTTTCATTCCTACTTCCAGCTAGAGGTGTAATATCTGTAATATAACTGCACACATACGCACACACACACACACACACGTGGAGCAGTATCGTTAAATAGTGCTCCCAGGATTTAGCGTTTTAGCGGCTGTTCTAAGTTATTATTAGTGGTCATCGTACGTGATTGAATCAGTGAACATACCTACAAGAGTGTAACAGCTTTCTAGAGTGTGAATAATGCGATAAGATCAAGAATTTTACAATTTAAATCTGAGTGCGTGTGTTTTTACTGGAAGGTGTGAGGGAGGGTAGCCAGCTGGTCAGTGCTGGCCGCAGTGTTGACACAAATAATCAAAACAAGCATATTTAATGGGTCAAGGTTGTGACCTTAAAGAAAAATAAAGGCAGATATCTGGTTGGATTTAGCAGCAGTGTAGTGTTAAGGTTATAACGAGTGATACAGTAAATAATGAAAGAAAAGAAAATAGTAAAAATCTCCAGCAGTTGGTGTTGTGACTGCAGTTAATATCATCAGGTTATGATTATGACCATAATACTAAAGAAAAACTGAATACCAAGTTACCAAAAAAAAAAAAAATCTTGAATGCATGACAAAAGCTACGGAGGGAGTCACAAACTGAGGGAGTTGATAGAAGCCTCCACCAGGAACCGCCAGTGCCATGCAGACGACATCACTTGCCTATATGTGGCAGCAATTTTGGTTAGTGTCTAAAGTCTCATAGTGTCTCGCCCTGCTGGGTGTTTGCTATACCATCACTTTCTCTCTAACTTTGGGTACCAAGAGATAGATAGGAGTAGCCCTGATAATATTTAATAAGTTGCTTAAAAATCTTCATTATTATTATTATTATAATCAAGGGGGAAGCACTAAACCCGTAGGATTATACAGCGCCTATGGGGGGATGGAAGGCATTCAGGCTTAATTCAGGGAACTGGAGCACAGATCCAATTCCCTATATCAAGAGCCCCTCACCAGCGTCAAGGAGCCTTCCTTGAGGGGTTAAAAATCTTCAGAAGAGTTGTGTAGCCTAGTGACCTTCCCTTTCTCAAAGAAGTTCGTAAACGCGCACGCACGCACGCCACAGACACACACACACACACTTGTATACCAGTAAGTATTATAGTAGTAATTATTAGTATAAATTAATAAGGAATAGAGTGAGAAATAATTCTATAATCTTCAAAAGAGTAGCGTAGCCTAGCGTTGTAAAGTGACCCCCCCCCTTTTTTTTCTCAAAGACAGGACAAGCACGTAAACGAACAAACGCATACGTAGTAAAGTGACTCCCGTAATAAAATCATCCCCCTTTTTCTCAGACTAAGAGACAAGCGAATAATAAGGTTAAGGGAAGTCGACCTGACCACGCTGGAAATAGGAGAGATAGGACCGTTTTCACTGGAGTGCACTCCACTGAAGAACGTACTTCCTTGGACATCCTCTTTTCTACAATTTCGCCAGCTCCTGATATGTTGATTGCAACATGATAGGCCTAGAGCTATCATTCTACTCCCTCCTTGGTTGTTGAGAGAAAGAGAGAGAAAGAGAGAGAGAGAGCGCGATAAAGAATCTAATACAAAGTGGGATTTAGTAAGTTAGTAAGCTGGCACAGTTGCTTTTTGCTGATGACATTGTGCTTTTGGGAGATTCTGAAGAGAAGTTGCAGAGGTTGGTGAACGAGTTGTGAACACAGGAAGGAGCAAGGTGATTAGGATAACGAAAAATTTAGGTAGTGGATGATGAGATACCAGATTGGAGGGAGTATGAGGAGTTTGGGAGTAGACTTGTCAGCAGATGGGTCTATGAAAGACGAGATGAATCACAGAATTGATGAGGGTAAAAAGGTGAATGGAGCACTGAGGAGTCTGAAGATAAAGAACGTTATCCATGGAAGAAAAGAGAGAAATGTATGAGAGTATAGTTTTACCAATATTCTTATATGGGCGTGAAGCATGAATGGTGAATGTTGCAACAAGGAGAAGGCTGGAAGCAGTGATGTGTCTGAGGAAGTGAAGTGATTATAATGCAGAGAATTCGTAGCTTGGAGATTAGGAGGTTCAGGAGGAAGGGTTGTTGTGGTGGTTCGGGCATTCGGAGAGACTGGAACAAAACAGATTGACTTGGAAGGTATATAAATATGTAGTGGAAGGAAGGTGGGGAATGGGTCGTCCTGGAAATGGTTGGAGGGAGGGGGTAAAGGAGCTTTCGTGTGCAAGGGGCTTGGACTTTCAGCAAGCATGCTAATGGTTTTTATGACTTGAATTGCTATTGGAGTGTGAGCAAGGTAACATTTATGAAGGTTTTCAGGGAAACCGATTAGCTAGACTTGAGTCCTGGATGTGGGAAATAGAGTGTCTGCACTCAGAAGGAGGGGTGTTGATATGTTGCATTTTTTTTTTCATGCGGGTAGTAAGGCTTATGTTCAAGGTTTGTGGGAGAGATGGGGACTTTTTCAGCGTAAAAGTAAGCATTAGAGATGTGTGATATCACCATGTTTGTTTAACATTTTCATAGATTGGGTCGTAAAAGAAATGAACGGTTGGGTGTTACTATTTCCGATAACTCAGTTTTTTCTTCATCTACCCGCTTCCTGCAAATACTATAGTACCCAGTTTTACCAGAGCGAGGCAGAGAGCCATTACAATACGGAGAGTTTGTCGGTCGAAATGTACTCCAGTTGCAGAGATGGGAAGTGATAAAAGTTTCCAAAGTGAAAGATGCTCATGACAAGATGACGTATTCTTGTAGGCCTTAATGTTTTCGAGCATATCTGTGTATATCTTTCCGCAGTGGGGATGTATTACTTGGATTGTTTGTTGGCCGGTTTTTGCAGATGTCTTCAAACCATACCCCCGGCCGGGATTGAACCCGCGGTCATAGTCTCAAAACTCCAGCCCGTGGCTAACGCGACGGGCTGGAGTTTTGAGACTATGACCGCGGGTTCAAACCCGGCCGGGGGTATGGTTTGTTTGCAATCGTGTCATTACGATTTCTTGAGTCAGATGTCTTCAATTTGTAGCTGCATTGTCCGTTTTTGAAAACTTTTGTTTTATTAGTTAACTGGAGGCTGTAAAGGAGAGAAAAATTGATATAATCTATGAGGCTGTATTTGCAGTCCACCCAGTTTGAAAGTGTGGCTTGCATCTAATGTGAGGTTTCCAAGGAAAGGTTTATTTTTAATCGTCTGGTATACAAGTAAAATATATAAGTATGCAAGTAAATGATACAGGCATACTTGTAAACCTTCACAAGTATGCCTGTATCATTTACTTCTATACTTTAATTTAAAAGTACCAAATCCTCATTCCTAAAGGTACATAAAATACAACCAATTATCATTTTATTCCTTCATTTTCTTTTAAGATTGTTTAAGTTACGTTAGGTTACATAGACAAATAAAAACGTTTATTTAACCACAAATCCTGAAATTAAATTAAAACGGCTACGATACGTCTGGAAATGAGGTGGACGAGGGTAATGAGGAACTTGAAATATGCACAAGAACCATGAGTGCTGCGAGAGTGACATATGACAAATTTTTATGAGGCATATATACAAAGTTGTTCAATAAGTCACATAATATGATGAATCTTTCTAATAATAAACAGCATTAATAGAACATGAGGAATGAACGTCCTTGTTGTGATGACTTTTCCCAAGAATAAACAGAGCAGTTAAAAGAACGTAAGTGTTGAGCATTCTTCTGGATGTGTATCTACCCAGGTTATGTGTAAGAGAGCAGACCAGTTTTCCCGAGGGAACGGCTTGTGGTGGTGTCTGGCTGTAGCAGACACACTGTCGCCCCACCAAGGTCGTCTCTCATTTTCTACTAAGAGTCTGTCATTAAGCTGCCAATGAATCTAGGTTAATAGACCAGCTTTATATTCTCTCTCTCTCTCGCGTGCGCTGTGTATTATTTTGCTTATAAAATGCCTGTTAGTTCTGTGTATAATATGATAATATTTAAAAACTCATTTACCGTAAATTAGCTAGGAATGAGTGTGACAGAGTCCAGCTACCACTCCCCCAGACCCTCCTTCCCTAATAAGAGGTGTGGGTGCCAAAAACAAAATCGTAATGATAGCATTGAATTCAACATAACTCGTGGCTGTTATTTTTGCACATTTTTTGTTAACGATTATAGCACACACTATACTATATTGCCTTAGCATGCCATAAGTATATGAATAAGAACTAGGAGAGTCTATGATAATTATATTATTATAAAACTCAGTCGATTGCACGCACGCAAGTTTACACGGATGCTCACGCGTGTGCAAGGTAATTTTTCACGTACAAGGAGATATATATACGACAGCTAAAAAGCCCCGAAGAGTCGCAGGTAAGTTAAGATTTTTTTTTTTAAGTATCAAAGCAGAAGAAAATTGTAACAAACTGGGTGTGGAGATGAAGGCAAAATCCATACATGGTTTTAAGAGGAGACATGATATGACATCCGTTGGATGAAGCTTCAGAAGCAGAACCAGGACTCGAACCCCACTAACACATAAGTAACACACACGCACAAACACACACACACACACACACACACACACACACACACACACACACACACACACACACACACACACACACACACGGACAGACATACACATACACGCATGCACATACAACAGGCCTGGTGTCTAATCGACATGTGCCTTGGACCAAATGGTAACTAACACACACACACACACACACACACACACACACACACACACACACACACACACACACACACACACACACACACTCACGGACATACACACGCATGGACATACAACAGGCCTAGTGTCTAATCGACATGTGCCTTGGACCAAATGGTAACTAACACACACACACTCACACACACACACACACACACACACACACACACACACACACACTCACACACACACACACACACACACACACACACACTCACGGACATACACACGCATGGACATACAACAGGCCTAGTGTCTAATCGACATGTGCCTAGGACCAAATGGTAACTAACAGTCATAGAGTTGTCAGGAAGTGTGTACTCATCTCACCAATTAGGTGAGGTGAGTACACACACACACATACATACAGTCATAGAGTTGTCAGGAAGTGGAATAGTCTGGCAAATGATGTAGTGGAGGCAGGAACCATACATAGCTTTAAGACGAGGTATGATAAAGCTCAGGGAGCAGAGAGAGAGGACCTAGTAGCAAACAGTGAAGAGGCGAGGCCAGGAGCTGAGTCTCGACCTCTGCAACCACTATTAGGTGAGTACACACACATCGAAAAAGGGCGACTAACTGAGGTATGGAAGACAGCAAATGTAGTGTCACTAACATGTATAGTATGCAAAGTCATGGAGAAGATTATCAGGAGAAGATTGGAGCATCTAGAAAGGAATGAGCTAATCAGCGACAGCCAGCACGGCTTCAGGAGACGGGAAATACGGTGTCACAACCCTACTGGAGTTTTATGACAGGGTGACAGCAGTGAGGAAAGAGAGAGAGGGGTGGGTAGATTGCGTTTTCTTGGACTGTAAGAAGGCGTTTGACACAGTTCCCCACAAAAGAGTAGTGAACAAGCTAGAGGACCAGGCAGGGATAACAGGGGAGGCACTGCAGTTGATTAGAGAATTCCTGACAGAGAGGCAACAACGAGTCATGGTACGTAACGAGGTATCAGAGTGGGCGCCTTGTGACGAGCGGGGTACCACAGTGGTCAGTCCTAGGACCGGTGCTGTTTCTGCTATTTGTGAACGACATGACGGAAGGAATAGACTCAGAGGTGTCCCTGTTTGCAGATGATGTGAAGTTGATGAGAAGAATTCAGTCGGACGAGGACCAGGCAGAACTATAAAGGGATCTGGACAGGCTGCAGGCCTCGTCCAGCAACTAGCTCATGGAGTTCAACCCCACCAAGTGCAAAGTCATGAAGATTGGGAAAGGAAAAGAAGACCGCAGACATAGTACTGTCTAGGGGTCAGTTACTACAAACTTCACTCAAGGAAAAGGATCTTGGGGTGAGTATAACACCAGGCACATCTCCTGAGGCGCACATCAACCAAATAACTGCTGCAGCATACGGGCACCTGGCAAACCTAAGAACGGCATTTCAACATCTTAATAAGGAATCATTCAGGATCCTGTACACTGTGTACGTTATGCCTATACTGGAGTATGCAGCACCAGTTTGGAACCCACACCTAGTCAACACGTAAAGAAACTAGAGAAAGTGCATAGATTTGCAATAAGACTAGTTCCGGAGCTAAGGAGCATGTCCTACGAGGAGAGGTTAAGGGAAATTGACCTGACGACACTAGAAGACAGGAGAGATATGGGGGATATGATAATGTCATAAAAAATACTGAGTGGAATCGACGAGGTAGACAGAGACAGGATGTTTCAGAGATGGGACATAGCAACAAGGGGTCAGAGTTAGAAGTTGAAGACTCAGATGAACCACAGGGATGTTAGGAAGTATTTCTTCAGTCACAGAGTAGTCAGGAAGTGGAATAGTCTGGGAAGTGATGTAGTGAAGGCAGGATCCATACATAGCTTTAAGAAGAGGTATGATAAAGTTCATGGAGCAGAAAGAGTGACCGAGTAGCAGACAGTGAAGAGGGGGGCCAGGAGCTGTGACTCGATCCCTGCAACCACAACTAGGTGAGTACACACACGTATAAAATACGCACATACGCTCACACACACACCCGTGTATGCGCGTGTGTGTATACATTAGGTGAAGGTCTCCTTCACCAAATGCTAATACTGTCGACAACATATCTAGTTTTAACATGGAGTTGTCTTGATCCATGTTGTCCTTAACCAGAGTGACGTACTGTGCACCTCCCAGCAACCACATGTCCTTCACTCTCTTGACTTACCACCCGCCACGGAAAGTAACTTAAGTTGGTAAATAAATATTATTGTATTTTTTTTTTTGGGGGGGGGAGCGCTAAAACATCAGGGGAGTAGGAAGTAATTAGGTCTGTCATAAATAAGTGGAGGACAGTTCTTAATTCTTTGTATCAACAGCTCTTCAATCTTCACCAGCATCTAGGTATCTCCTTTCGGTGTTTTAAACCATCGAAAGTATTACGGCGCTAAACCCGTAGAGGTTGTATAGTGCCTCGAGGAAGTAGAGAGCAGCTTCACTTTCCCGGATTAAAAGCCCTCCACCGTCACCAACAAAGGCATAACTTATGTACAAGGACGAAGCCAAGGCTCTGCGGTAGTTATTCATAGGCTCTGTGGTGGAACAGTACTTCATGCAGTTAACTTCTGTTTTCCAAGCACCGCACCTCTCTGTTAACCACACTTTCCAGTAATTTACAAATACGATAATTCAACAGTGTAAAAATAGAGCTGTTAAGTAATGTGTCAATAACAGGACAGGTGGTCCCGACGGTGCTGGTAAGAAAGATGGGTCTACCGTATAAGGAGACGGGGCAGTTTACGAAAATGAAGGAATTATAGATTTTTAAAGATCATTGAGTCCGAAAAGACCCTAAACGCTCTCCAATACGAAACATCAGCACACTCACTTAAATAGATCCGTCACATAAATATAAAACACACAAACATTAAAAATTCTCGTCTAAAATTTTTTGCTACTTTTAAAAATCCTATAAACGAAGATACGATTAAAGATTCTCTTTAAAATTCTCCGAGGTCCCGACAATTATCTCGATAAATGTAAAAGCCATGACCAAACCTGCTTAATTAAAGCTTGCAGATACGCTGTTAAAATGCACATCACAGTCAGCACCTCGCAACATACATGGAATGTAAAACATATGAAGAACAGACTTTTATGCCAACAACGTTTCTTTCTGTTTAGAGCTCTATAAAGCCTTGATGAAGACTTGATTTGATTTAGCTCTATTATGTTACAATAAATGGAATGAGAGGCATACAGAGAACACACGCTTAGCCAGACCAGAAAGCGTCGTAAACATGAAAATGACTTGTCGGGAAAATGTAATAACGGGTAACAACCCGCCATTGCAGTGTGGGAGATACCGGGTTCTTGGTCACAGACATTTATTGGGTCAGTTATCTTATGTCTTCAGTAACTTACAATCGAGCCTTGAAAAAAAGTCACACTATGTGGTATATCCAGCGGCGAGAAATCTCTATTTATGTTGATAGTGGTATTTCTAGCGGTCGGAAGAGCCCTGGAGAGAAAGTTCCAATATGTTGATGGTGGTATTTCCAGTGGCTGGAAGAGTCCTGTAGAGAAAACTCAATTAAGTTGATGGTGATGTTCCCAACGACCAGGAAAGTTAGAGCTGCCGTCGGAGGAATTCAGAATTACCCGCGAATATAATCCTAAAAACTATATTACGTGAAAGGTTTGCCTTTTTTTAGTAAAATTGGACAAATCAGCAGTGCTGCTACCCTGAGCTATGTGACAATAGATGGAGGGATAGTGGGGATTCGGAGTGAGGACAATGGGTCTCTTGTGAGGCACTGAAATGTTCTGATTTACGGGTTAAAATTCATCGTTTCCATCCTTGATCCTACCTCTGAGCCACAAAGTAAATCCTGACACCAAGGGCGACCACCTTGTAGCAGCTTCGGACGGTAAACCTTAACATCACGAAAATATCAGTGCCAAGTAGCAGCTACGGACAGTAAATCCTGACACACGAACTTCCAGAGGGCCCTGTGGTCGTCATGGACGCGAAAGCTGTTTCCTATAAAGCAGCAGCGCATAAGGTTCTTCAACAGTGGCCCACATAATCAGAAATCCACGCTAAAAAATAACCGGCACATAGTAGAATGAAACTTATGAAGACTTTCCGGTGCAACTTATGGAGCATTAAGTCACGGAGTGATTGTTTATGGTCCATAAACGTCCGAAACGTTGCCATTAAGTTTCATTCTCTTATGTGCGGGTTGTGTACTGTTCTGTCACCTTTTATTCTTCTGAAATGAAAATGTGGCTGCTGCATGTTTTATTGTTCGTCGTTGAAAAATAAGACTTCTTAGCCGTAATGACCATCAGAGTAAGGATAAGGGGCTCTTGATCCACGAAAACGGATCTACCCTTCCCTTCCTTAGATCAGACTTCATTGCCTCCTATTCTCGAGGAGCTGTATGACTGTTATTGGTTTAGCGCTTCCCCTCAATATTATAACACTTAACAGTAATGGAGAAGAGTTGGAGAGTTAGCGCCTAATTGGTTAGGGCCAACTGGCCTATTAGTTAATGGGTGATGGCTAATTAGGCAAAAATATCTAAAAATTTCATGTAGGCCTTCTGTTGGACGGCCTTCCCTGTCCTTCCTAAAGTACATTATCAACCCTCAACATGCGACAGTTGTGATCCACAACATTTGGCTGACACTCATGTGACTGTTTACTACTAGGTGTGCACATGAGCGGAACATACTCTTAAGTAGTGTCACCGAAGACACTTTAGGTAACTTTCGAAGACAGTTAAGTAAATACATGAGTGGAAATGATTGTTATTAGGACCTGCCTGGCATGGAACAGTAGCCCTAGTGCAGTTCGCCTCTATTCATACCAAGTCAAATCTCAGATAATTTGTCATGATTTTCTCCATACATTATATAAAAATTTACTAGAGTCGATGTCAATCAGCTGTTATCTGCGTAACATATGGCACATCAGAAGTGGATCAGGTCACCCCTGTCTCTACTGTGATGGGTTACGTAAGACTGAAACCGCGATACAATTAGTGTGACAAAACACGCGCGCACACATAGCGTCCAGGTTCTTTATCAGTTGCTAAGGAAGAGACTGACATAAGCTCAGAGTAGAAAATATACAGTATACTGTGTAGTACGAACTGAAAACAAAGCAACATATTTCATATTTGTTTATATATTACGGTGATCTTTGTAAGTGTCCTCAGCTCACACAATGAGGGTCCGGAATCAATCCCCGACAAGGTGAAACGTTGTGCATGTTTCCTTACACCTGCTGTCCCCTGTTCACTTGTCATAAGTAGGTACCTGGGTATTAGCCGACTGTTGTGGGTTGCATCCTGGGGAACAAAATTAACGTAAGTTAATCGAAATGTTCTGCATTACCAGGGGTTTTCAATGTAATATGCCAGTGATTTCAGATAGGTCTGTAATAGTTGTACCATGTAACTAGAAATAAAAGATTATTATTATTTTGTTAAGTTAGATTATCTAACACTGTTAGACGATTTTTGTATTCGATATAAATTAGTTATTCTGCTTAGCAATTGTTCTTAATTACTTTAGCACTGGTGACGTATCTTGACATTCCGAAACATTTGGACGCTAGTTGAAAATGTTTGGATGTTACATGAAGTGTACTACTGCTGACATTTCAAACAAGGGTAGAATGAAATTAGTTCTGAGCTTATCACAGCCACGCATGTTCTCGCATCATGAAACATGCCTAGTGCTACTGGGTGCACGATGTTTGTAGGATAGATGACCGAGTGGTTAGAGCGTCGTGGATTGTGATTGGTTTACTACGAGGCGCACTAAAGTAACACGGGTTCAATCCCCGGAAAGTCGCAGTTTGTTAATTGCTTAAAAACCACTTGTTCGTACCCCTCGTAGAAACAAGCGTTAGTATTTTCGAAGAAATATCTCAGACAGCACAATTCGAGCCCAGATGATCAGCTTTACATGAGTATAACTAACTGCTAACCTAATGCCTCATACCACTCACCTATAAATGCCACAAGAGTAAATAAAAAAAATGGTAAATATGCCTCAGTACTAACCATAAGTTTCTCAGCTATAGACAATGGAAAGGTATTCCTTGTCATAATACCATTCCTACCAGTAAACATTAATAATTAAACAGTAAAGAAACAGGCAAACAGTAATGTAAAGATGTATGTCACAATTGCTAGACAAGTTGCACTCATTAAAAGCTTATCTACTGATGAGTACATTGTTTCACCTATCTTTTGAGTTCATCGTATTTTTTTTCATTTGCTTATCACTGTAGTAGGCCAAAAAATGTAAAAGAAATATGTTTGTTCATGTGATAAGTGTGAAGCAACCTTGTCTGTTCACCACCCAGACACGTGACAATAACAAATGACGTCAGTAGATACTCCCTCATTGGTGGGTTAAGGGAAAGTCAAGGACTTGCTTATATCAGGACATATCTCACCCCACACCCGGTATAT
Source organism: Cherax quadricarinatus (assembly GCF_038502225.1). Lineage (NCBI taxonomy): Eukaryota > Metazoa > Arthropoda > Malacostraca > Decapoda > Parastacidae > Cherax > Cherax quadricarinatus. The sequence goes on from NC_091292.1 coordinate 63,183,464, forward strand.
ACACCCAGAGGTATGTATCTCTCATGGTATAAACAGTTAGAGGTGTGTATCTCTGTGTATATATACCAGAGATGTGTATCTCAGTGTATATATACGAAGAAGTGTGTATATCTCAGTGTACATATACCAGTGTACGTACACAGAGTTTACTTTAATCCCTAGTTTAGGGCCTAAAAAATATTACCTGAAGGTTCGCATCTCCCTAAATTAAAACATTAGGAAGCCCTAAACGCGGTTTAGGCTTAAACTAAAACTAAATCTTGAATATTTATATTTTAAATTTTACACCGAAACTGACCTAGCAACTAAATCTTGCTGAAAATTACATTTTTTTTTTAAACAATACACAGCATACATGTATGCTATACTTAGGTTACATAAACAAAGAAACGTGATCCATTAAATAATAAAAACAAACAACTTCACATTCCTTATCCCAGCACTAAACTTATACATAAGAAAAACACGTTCAACTGTAAATGCTTGATTCCCCCTCCAAAGTGCCCAACCAGCACACACAACATACATGTAACTAAAACCAGCCCACACCTGTACATACAGGTGGGTTTATTATATCCATAAAATACAGCCAGTATCTTATAACACAAAAGGCAATATAATCCAAAGAATGTCACACTTATTTACATTATTTATGAAACTTTATATACAAAGACATTCTCGTATAATCCAATTCGTTGCACACTCATTAATATTGTATATTAAACTTTATATACAAAGACATTCTCATATAATCCAATTCGTTGCACACTCATTAATATTGTATATTAAACTTTATACACAAAGACATAATACTAAACACCTCAAAAATTACAATATAATAAAGGTGACAAAATAGCCATTTCCACACCTTACCACAGAGAAACTAAACACACTATTAAAATAACAAAGATACACACTCATGTTACATAGCACATTATTATTAGTGTGTTAACAATGCTTTGAGTGTTCCCTCTTGTAGTTGTCTCACTGACAAAGATCATTTACCTTATTAAAACTATGATCATCAATGACCTCTTGTCTTTCCACACATGGTTAAACTAAAACATCCACACACAAGAAAACTCTCCAATTACACCACATCTAACATGTCATCCCTCCCATACAACTCTCATGACAATCCTACCACATTTACATATCCTTCATTATGGTCATATACGCTCTATAAAAGGAAAATGGTCCCTTAGTACTTAAGTAGCCAAATTACTGAGTCCCCTTACCGTTATATTTCTATAAGCGTCCGGGAACGCAGTCGCCCACCTGTTACCATAAATGAGTTTATTTCTGCATACTGTGCGATAAATTCCAGCCGCAATTGCCCTTACCCTAATCCCCCCGCCTTTTTCCTTCAAGCCCCAGGAATAAAACAAGAAATCTGTCACAATGTACAGAATGGCTCTCTTTACAACCTCAGACACCCCCCTTACCTCTAAAGTTAGGGCACGCAGGCGTTCTACATTGCCCCCACCCATTAACTTGAAGACTAGCCAGCCACACCCGTACCTGCCCCAACTCCCTACAAAAATATACGGCATGAAAAGCTGTTTCTGATTCCTCACAATGTTCGCATTTCGCCTCCTTTACCAAACCCATCACACACATTACAAACCTATAAACTAACTCCCTTACCCTAGGCATTAATCTAAGTTTCTGGAAATCATGCCAAATCGTACCCCAATCATACAAAGGGTATACCGCCACCCCTTGCATGACTTCTGGTTTCCTACTCATCTCTACCAACCTTCCCACCTTGAGCTTTTTTACCTCACCTATTACTAACATAACCCTTAGCATATTCTCACATTCCATTAAGTCCTTTCCTCCCCACCATCGTCGTACATCCCCCATCACCCTCCCAACCCTCACCCCTTTTACCCCCCCCTCCCTTACGTACTTTTGTTTAACATACATGGCCTTTACCCTCGGCCCTAGCATCAAAAGCCCTACTCCCCCTCTGTGCACATTCGTCATAACCACCTCTTTACTTAGCCATGCTCGTCCAAAACCCCATATATAACGAAGCACCCTTCTCTGTATCTCCTTTATCTCCTGTTCCCGTAAAGGATACACCACTGCCACGTTCCACACTTTACTATAAACCAATGAATTTATTATTATTGCCCATTGCATTAGAGTAACATCCTTCGCTCTTAGGTTCCTAATCCGTTGTACAACTTTCTCTCCCACCAATTCCGAATTCCTCCGCCTAGCCTCTTGCTCATCTGCCATATAGATAATCCCACAAATTTTCAGCTGTTCAGTCACATCCCATCCAAACTCCACCCCCATTCTACCCCCCACCCAATCTCCTATCTCTAATAATTTCGATTTAGCCCTGTTGACACGGATGCCTGACGCCTCTCCAAAAAACCTCATTACTCTGTCCACCTTTCGCAAACCTTCGACATCATTGATCAGTATTGTTGTGTCATCTACATAACCAACTACCTCTGTGAACCCCTTACCCTCCTCCTGTAACGTTGTTGCTTCCTCAACCATTCCATAAAACGGGTGTTGCATACATGCAAACAGAATTTGAGACATAGGACACCCCTTTCTCCATTTTCAACACGCTACCCAACCTACCATTAATTTGCACCTGAATCGTAGCTTCTGCATACAAGGTCTTCACCCATTTTACTATTCCCTCCCCAAAACCCATAAGCCTTAAAGTGTCAACCATGTACTCTCTATTCACACCGTCATAAGCATTCTCCCAATCAATGCCCAAAATTCCACCACCCTTACAACCCTGCAAAAATTCCCTAATAGACTATGTCCATCCCTCATACTACGACCCGGAATTCCCAACTGACCCTTGTGCACCATACCACCTATTACCTTCTTCATCCTGTTCCCTAAAATCTTCGCAAAAATCGTATAATCCGTACACATTAAAGATATGGCCCTGTACGTGCTCAGTGTTCTCCCCTCGCTTTTTTTCTTTACAAGCACGACCACACCCGTCCTCTGTGACGTTCCCAATTTCCCTTCCTTCAGCATACAATTCAATACCTGAACCAAACAAACATTTATGGTTTCCTAATGCACTCTGTAAAAATCATTGGAAAGCCCATCAATTCCCGGTGCTTTCCCCTTACTTAAATTGAACACTGCCTCTTTCACTTCTTCCATACTTATTATTCCCTCCAATCCCCCTCTGTCCTCCCCACCTTTCCCCAAGGCCTTCACCCCTCCTCTTTTTTTATTAACTATCCCCATATTACCTTTTTCCCATTTCCTATTAAACCAATAGTCCGCATAATTACTTATCCCCTCAGTTGTCACCAACATTTGCCCCTCAGTATAACCTTCCAAATCGTCACTAACCTCTAAAAGTATTATAGTGGACTCCTGTTGTCTAATGCGAAAACTTCTTAACACACTACCCGACGGTTTATCTCCCCATAGCACGGCATCCATACCTGCCCTTACCCTTAATTCATCAAATCTTTCATTATGTATGTCCCTTAGTCTCCCTCTTAGCCCTGATATTTCTTCAAAAGACTTCCCCTCATCTCTTGCGTAACACTCATTGAGCTGCTGTTCCAAATAATTCTGTAAACCATACCTCCACCTCGCCTCCTCCCTTCCTTTATATTTATAAAACTCCGCGATACCAGGTTTAGCCCTATTTTCCCACCAATCCAAAATACTCCCTACCCCATCCCTTGCCCTCCACAATTGTCTCCACCAGTCTCTAAACTCTGCGTTCACCACCTCACTCCTCACCAACCTCGCATTTAACTTCCAGAAACTTGAATATACCTTTACCACTCCCTCCCAATCCAGTTCTACCAAAACTGCCCTATGATCCGAAAACCCTACGTCCACTGTTTTTACCCCTCCTACCTTAACTGCCTCCGTTATATAAATCCTATCTAACCTCGCTGAATAATTTCTCCTAACAAAAGTGTAATCCACTCTCCAAGCCTCGCTTCCCTCCACGTCCCTCACCCCTGCATCCTGTAAAACATTGCGTAACGACTGTAATACACAACCTGCCCCCCTTGGCTCCACATCCCCCCCCCTTATAACACAGTTCCAGTCCCCCCCAATTACAGTGACTAGAGGTAAACCCCTTAAAAAATACACTAAAACGTCTCTCACAAAATCCTCTTTTACTTTGATTATATTCTCCGTTGGCATATAAACCCCAATGAAACATACTCGAGATGCTCCCCACTCACCATCCACCCTCACTACCCTCCCCCCCCTTCTTCCCACTTTATAATACGTAAGGGACTATTTTCCTTCACAGCCACTGCCACTCCCCCTTTTAACCTAACAGACCCACTTACATACAATTTATAACCCTTTAATGCCAAAGCACAGCCTATCTTATAATTATGTTCCTGTATAAAGCATACATCCACATTATATCTCCTCAAAAACCATTCCATCCATACTCGTTTCACTTCATTCTTCAATCCATTTACATTTACAGTTACTATCGTGAATTATTTTAATAGTGGTGGTTTACCCTTTCTTCTTGGCACACACCCTCCTATACCATCCTGCTGTATGGCATCTTTCTTGACAGCTTGCTTATTCACCCCCCTATCCCTTCATTATCCCTAGAACCATTGAACCCTACATTACCCCTTCCCTCTTTCCCCTTATGACATACATCCTTTCTCCAAGATTTTACTCCTGTTCTTTGTCCTGGAGTAAGAACATCGTCCATCTCAGACGTTCCTGCAGTTCTCTTACGAGAACTCCCCTCCCCACACACCTCGTCACCTGTCTTTTTCGCCCTATGGACCTCTGCCACAACGTTGTGCACATTAACATTAGTGCACACAGTATTCCTAACCTCATGATCTTGCTGCACAGTTGCCTGCACCAGGTTACACCCTTCATCCACCTGTCCCTCCTCAACGTCATGCAAAAAGGAACTAAGTACTTCCTCCAGCAAGCCATCCTGTTGGCCCGTACCCTCCTCATCAGACGTCGATGTCGTCTGTCCCTTATCAACTGTTAGTGTTACACTTTCCTCCATAGTCGCCTCAGCCCTATCCACTTCGTCACTCCATCGGCAAGGAATCTTGTTTGGCCTTACTCCTTCCTCCGACACCCCCAGAGCATTCCTCTGATGTAAGATCACTGGTACCTGTTCCCTCCGTCCAGCTTTTTTATAGCATTGGGCCGCCATATGTTCAAAAGAATCACATAATCTGCAAGTCTTCCGCTGCCCTTAGTACACGTAGACCTGCGTTCGGAAGACCTCCATAAATACGTCTGATGGAATTGGCTGCCTCAACGTCATTTTCAGCGTAAATGATCCTTCAGGTAGCCCCTCATAAGGTCCATTTTGCCACACCCCCATCACTGCTGAGTGGATTTTCCCATAGCTGCTAAACACCGCCGTCACATCATGCTCCGTCGCCTCAAAAGGCACGTTTCGTACTTTCACCCACGTCACATAGCTGGACACATCATGTAAGCAGACTTCCACCATAGTGTTCACTGCCAGCCTCTTCTCTTGATATTTGTTGACTATGCTTGTGTAGAATCCTGCGTCTTTAAACTTGATGAAAATTCTCGACACACCATTTACTGCTACTCCATATAATTCTTCGGTCGGTATTCCATATACCTCACTGATGATGGCATGCAGTAACACGTGCATGGTTGTCCCTGTAAGCGTGCCACGCACCAATTCCACACAAACAGTGCTCACCCGGCGTCCAATGCGATCCGCCATGTTGTATGCACAAAACAGGAAAACTGCGCAGTAAACCAGTTGTATCAGGAGCTACTGCGCAGCCTGTCCGCACGGCACAATAGCGATGCGAACAATGTATTGCATTTTAAGTAGGTTTTCGTTACGCCATAAGAGAGATGGCAATCCAGGGAAGAGGACGGACTGGGTTGGATAAACAGTGAAAAAAAAATTATGGTTAAACAGGAAAAGAGAGAAACGAAAGGATAAATGGCCTGACCACACTTTGTAGGTTTAAAGCATGTTTTATGCACAGTGATGAATGTGTTATACAGTTTAATTTATATATCTAAGAATTTATTTCATCCGGCTTGTGAAGCCGGATGAAATAAGTGAAGCAATTAAAGTATTTGTGAATTTTAGTAAACAGATGAATTGTAGCATTAAAGACTTACATATACAGTCACTAGGCTTTAAATCTGCCAAACTACCGTAATTAATATGGTACGTTATAAATCTCATGGGCTCTTATAAGCATATGGCGGAAGTGGGTGGGGAGGCGAGGGAAGGAAAGAGATGGGGAGGGGAGGGAAGAGATGGGGAAGAGAAGGAAGGGGAGGAAATGGACATTATTATATACTATAGACAAGCTGATGGATAAAAAAAAATGTAGGACAGCTGGGTATGATTACTGAGAGGTCTAGCCTCGCAGCAGGCTTTATCAACCCAATGCTGGATTATGATGGCTGAGTGAAAGAAAGTGAAAGATGCAACAGTTTAAGACTTGCAGGTAAGGTAGGCGTTTTACACTGGTTCCAGTATTAAGGCTCTGTTCATGTGCCTCTCTATTAAGAGTGCTAACGGCTGTTGCTCAGGCAAAACAACTCTCAGGGAAAAGACCCAGGTGCTGTGAATGACTTACAGACAGAAAAAAGAGAGAAAAGTGAGCTACATAACAAGATGGGCAGCAAACAGCAATTACACTCTGACTATACCATTCTCCAAAACATCGCTTCATCTGAGATCCTTTATTCCCAGGATGACTCGTCTGGAACATGTTTGTACAGAAAAAATGACATCGACGAAATAAAATCAGTTGACAAATGAAATCGCTGGCCCGCATATAAGAACTTAAGAATGGAGGAACACTGCAGCAGGCCTGTTGGCCCATACTAGGCAGGTCCTTGACAACCCATCCCACTAAGATGGCTCCAACTTCATCCTGCTCCCTATCTGCATATCTCAACAATAAAAAGGCTTTCAAATGAGCCGGTGTAGGTAACAGCTATTAGCTTGTGTACGAATGGTATGTAATACCGACAAGATGAGATTAAGACACATGTGCAACATCTGGGTATCTTTATTGTAGACGTTTCGCCATCCAGTGGCTTTATCAATACAAATTCTAGGACATAACTTGAAGACAGTAGAACTATGTACAGAAGATGAGGTAATCAGTCCCTCAACCTAGGAGTAGGTGCGAAGAGCACCATAGTCGTGGAGATTCTGAAGCAGAAGAAAGGATCCTGGCGCTTATATAGTAACGTCAGGTGTAGCAGACGAGGGCATATTCACTGGTAGGCGGGATTCCCCAGTGGAAGTAGGTCCTTCCCAAAGAGATGGGTTAGTAGTAGTAGATGTTGCACATGTGTCTTAATCTCATCTTGTCGGTATTACATACCATTCGTACACAACTTGTCAGACACTGCAACATCATGGAATCTTAATTCTGAGGACATGTACATAACCTTCACGACTACGACAACTACTACTACTACTACTAACCCATCTCTTTGGGAAGGACCTACTTCCACTGGGGAATCCCACCTACCAGTGAATATGCCCTCGTCTGCTACACCTGACGTTACTATATAAGCGCCAGGCTCCTTTCTTCTGCTTCAGAATCTCCACGACTATGGTGCTGTTCGCACCTACTCCTAGGTTGAGGGACTGATTACCTCATCTTCTGTACATAGTTCTACTGTCTTCAAGTTATTTTTTTTTTTTTTTTATTATCACACCGGCCGATTCCCACCAAGGCAGGGTGGCCCGAGAAAGAAAAACTTTCACCATCATTCACTCCATCACTGTCTTGCCAGAAGGGTGCTTTACACTACAGTTTTTAAACTGCAACATTAACACCCCTCCTTCAGAGTGCAGGCACTGTACTTCCCATCTCCAGGACTCAAGTCCGGCCTGCCGGTTTCCCTGAATCCCTTCATAAATGTTACTTTGCTCACACTCCAACAGCACGTCAAGTATTAAAAACCATTTGTCTCCATTCACTCCTATCAAACACGCTCACGCATGCCTGTCTTCAAGTTATGTCCTAGAATTTGTATTGATAAAGCCACTGGATGGCGAAACGTCTACAATAAAGATACCCAGATGTTGCACATGTGTCTTAATCTCAGCTATTAGCTTGTAAATAAAGTTAGGAACCCTGAACCTAACCTTGTAAAAACCCTGTGTAAGAGAGAGAGAGAGAGTACACGGAGACTACAACGGTTCTCATACCCCAGATTGAATGAATAAACAAAAGCAACAAAGACTGGTTGTTCATGCAGCTTATGAACAAGCCCAAGAGATTTTATTTATAGACCATTGTTTATACCCTTCAGAATCCCACTTCCTCATTCAGCTCCATAATATACGCCGCGATCACATGTATTTTGGTTTTTCGTAAAAGTTCAACAAAATGAATTGTGTTAAGGAATGAACAATGATTCTTCATGCCCGGAGAATTAATTTTTATTTACCAAAAGGGATATATCAACAGTGAGCTGCTATCTTATTTACAGTCCATCACATGACAGCCTAGAGAGAGAGGACATGGATGTAAGGGGTGCGACTAGTGACGGGGGTGGCTCCTAATGTGATGCGTGGCTAGTGTGAGAGTGTATGGCCAATATGAGGGAGTGTATGGCTAATGAGAGGGGAGTGTGAGGAAGGTGTGGCTAGTTTGAGTTGTGTGGCTAGTGGAAAAGGGGGCGTGTGGCTAGTGTGAGGGGTGTGTGGCTAGCTTGATGTGTGTGTGGCTAGTAGGATCGAAGTGTGGCTAGTGGGATGGAGGGTGTGGTGTGGTTAGTGGGAAGGAGGGTGTTAATAGTGGGAGGGAGGGTGTGGTTAACCTTTCTTCGTAGGACAATCCCCTTAGCTCTGGGACTAGTCTTGTTGTAAACCTTTGCACTTTCTCTAATTTCTTGATGTGCTTGACCAGGTGTGGATTCCAAACTGGTGCTGCATACTCCAGTATGGGCCTGACTCCTTTTTTAAAAAAATGGGACTACATTTGCCATCTTCCATACCTCAGGGAGTTGCCCAGTTTCAATGGATGTGTTGAAGATCTTTGTTAGTGGCACGCACAGCATCTCTGCTCCCTCTCTAAGGACCCACAGAGAGATGTCTGGTCCCACCGCCTTTGAGGTGTCAAGTTCACATAGTAGCTTCTTCACCTCTTCCTTGGTTATGTGTACCTCATCCAGCACTTGTTGGTGTACCTCCCTGTTCTGATTTCCTGGAGTCCTATCGGTTTCCACTGTAAATACTTCTTTAAATCTCGTGTTGAGCTCCTCGCATACCTCTCAGTCGTTTCTTGTGAACTCCCCATCATCCTTCCTCAGTCTGATTACCTGGTTCTTGACTGTTGTTTTCCTCCTGATGTGGCTATACAACAGCTTCGGGTCAGACTTGACTTTCGATGCTATGTCATTTTCGTATTGTCGTTGAGCCTCCCTTCTTGTCTGTGCATATTCGTTTCTGGCTCTCCGGCTAATCTCTTTATTTTCTTGAGTCCTTTGTTTTCTGTACCTTTTCCATTCTCTAGTACACCTAGTTTTTGCCTCCCTACACCTTTGGGTGAACCAAGGACTCATTCTGGTCTTCCCATTATTTCTGTTTTCCTTGGGAACAAACCTCTCCTCTGCCTCCTTGCATTTTGTTGTCACATATTCCATCATTTCTTGTACTGGTTTTCCTGTCAGTTCTCTCTCCTACTGAATATCTTGCAGAAAGTTCCTCATGCCTGAGTAGTCCCCCCTTTTGTAGTTTGGTTTTACCATTCTGTTCCTGCTGTTCTCTCCAATTGTAGCTCAACTATGTAGGCAAAGCACAGAACCACATGATCACTAGCTCCTAGGGGCCTTTCATACATGATATCCTCGATGTCCAACTACTCAAGGTGAATACAAGGTCCAGTCTTGCTGGATCATCCTCACCTCTCTCTCTGGTAGTGTCTCTTAACATGTTGATGCATGAGGTTTTCCAATACCACATCCATCATCTTGGCTCTCCATGTTTCAGGACCCCCATGGGCCTCCAGGTCTTCCCAGTCAATCTCCTTGTGATTGAAATCACCCATAACTAGTAACTTTGCTCCCCCCATGTGAGCTCTTCTGGCCATCTCGGCTAGTGTGTCGACCACTGCTCTGTTGCTCTCATCGTATTCTTCTCTTGGCCTCCTGCAGTTCTGTGGTGGGTTGTACATTTCTGCAATTACCACCATATGGCCCTCAGACTGGATTGTTCCTACTAAGTAGTTCCTTTCGCCCATGCCATCCATTCCTTCCATTTTCTCAAATCCCCACTGGTTTTTAATGAGCAGTGCAACTCCTCCTCCCCCTCTACTCCCTCTGTCTTTCCTGAGGATTTGATATCTGGGTGGAAAGATTGCGTCTGTTATCATCCTGGTGAGTTTTGTTTCTGTGAGTGCTATTATGTCTGGGAATGTCTCCTTGATTCTTTCATGCCACTCCTCACAGCATTTGTATACCACACTTTCAACTTTTCTAAAACTGTGGTCTGGGGGGTACACTGGGGTTGGGGAAGTGGGAGACCTGATAAGGAACTATGGGTGGTTGCTGTGGGGGTGGAGTTTGTAATGAGGTGGATGGGGGCATTGGATATGGCATGTGTGTTTTGGGTTAGAATGTTTGGTTGCACTGGGGTTGTCCTGGTTGGGGGCTTCTGTAGGTAGTTGTGAGGGAGGCTGTATTTGATCTTCCTCCTGAGTCTGGGTTCTCCTGTCCATCTCCATCTTCTCTCATTCCTCCTTTTGCCTATGTACCATCTCTCTCAGTTTTTGCCTTTCTTCTTGTGTTCTCTTGCGGTCGAGATACACCTTCCAGTATGCCGGCATGTCCCTTAGTCTTGCTTTCTCCTGCAGGATCCTATTCTGAGTCGATTCTGCCTTGAAAGTCACTTTCACTGGCCGGGTTCTTCTTGCAAACCCCCATATTCTCCGAAAATTTGCCAGCTGGGTCATGTCATCTTCTCCTATTGCTTTTATGATGCTTTTGATTGCATTTTTTCCCCTTGTTTTCTTGCTGTATAAGTTTCCCCTACAACTTCCTGGAGCCCATAGACAAAGACTGACCTCTCCCTTTCATTCTCCCACTGCATATCCCTATGTATTCACTGATTCAATTTAATTTCCTCCATTGCCGCTTTCCTCTTTTCAGTTTCACTATCTATTGTACTTGGGCTCAGTGGCCTGTCATTGTCCCTTCTTAGCTTTCCCTGGGCTCTGCTGTGGTCTGTTAGGGCCTCCACATATAGCTTAGCTATATGTGGAGCATTTACATGCAGGGCTTTTACATGCAGTTCGCTCCTTCATTCCCTACAGTCCCCTTGTTTGTGGCTGAGGTAGCAGTCTCTGAGGTCATTCCCAAATTGTTCTTTAGTTCTTTAGGCTGTTTCAGATTTTTCAGTTCCTCTTCTAATCTCTGTATCCTAGCCTCTGCTGCTATGACTTGCATCACCCACTTCTTGCTTTCCACAACTATCCTTTCTTCCATTCTCATGCTAAGTTCTTTTAGTTTCTTTCCCCAGTGATGTTCCCTTTTCATGTGCCTTGCAGATTCAGCCTCCTGTCCCTTGGTTTTCCTTCCTGCTCTCTGGCAACCCATTTTTTTTGGTTGCCTCAGAATGAAAAACTTATGTAATTCTGTGTGTTTGTTTTGTGGTGTGTTTGTCCAAGCATGGAGGGGGCAGGGGAAGTAGAGGAGGAAGCTGTAGACAGTGGCTAAATGGGAGAGGGGTGGGGAGGGGGATTGAGGGGAGAATATGGGGAGTGAGGAGGAGGGAGTAGGAAAGGGGGAGAATGGGAGAGGGTGAGGGGAAAGAGGGAGAGAGGGAAACAGGGAGAGGGGGAAAGAGGGAGAGGTGGGGGAGAATGAAGGTGAGAGAGAGAGGGGGGGATCAGGGGAAGGAGTGAGAGATTGGCAGGGGAAGGGACAGGGGGGAGAAGGAGGGTGAGAGAGAGAGGGGGGATCAGGGGAAGGAGTGAGAGATTGGCAGGGGAAGGGGCAGGGGGGAGTATATGTGTGAATCTGTATATGTGGGAATGTGTGGGTGTAAACGTGTGTGTGTGTGTGTGTGTGAAACTATATGTGGGTTTATTAAGTGTCTGAAAAGTAGGTGGAATTGTGCGTTGGAGTGTTATGTGGAGTCTGTAGTGTTTCCTTACCTGACCACACCCTCCTGTGACCTGACCCACACCCTCCTGTGACTTGACCCACACCTACCTACTATTCTGCACCTCTGTGCTTTTACTACCACCTAGTCTTATAGAAACCTGTCTTGCCTTGTTCCATAAATTACCAATTGCTATTCCTTACTGAGTACTTGATCGCATATTCTTTATCGTACTATGAGAGTTGGACCGTTCACAATCAGCTTGGCGGTTAATTGGAAACCAAAACCCACACCCAAGAACCACGCATAGGTGAATACAATACTTGCAATGCAGCCTGTAGATTGTCCAGCTTGATGTGATGTATTGGCATAGCTCCACCTCCGTTTCTTCTCGATATATAATGTACCCTATTCACTGTATTTCTTTCACTGGTCACACATTTGTTTCACTTTATCATCTTTCTTGGGTGACACATGGCAATGTCGCCTAGAGCACACTAGGCCTGCCCACTCTGAATGCACCACCAAGTATCACTTTCTAGATCACTTGTAAAATTGTGGCTCTCCCCACACTTATGTGGCTCAGGCAAATTGTAAATCGCTTCAAGGATTGTTCACTGCCCTGACACACATAGCGACCCTTGCAGTACACTTGGGTAGCCCTCAAAAACACTTATATTTACGGAGCACGGAAGGCGTGACTCGTGCACGTGGTGTGTGTGTGAGCGAGCCTTAGTTTACCATGTGTCAAAGGTACTTGTCACTGACACTTTGCCTGTTGTGTATTCATGTGTAGGCGTGTGTGTGTGTATATGTGTGATACTCAATATGTACTGCTGGATGTGTGCTACTGGAGTCTTTATTACATGCATGCCTTATTTTTAACGACTAAAATTTTAAGGTAGAAAAAATTTGGAAATAGTGTATAAGTGTATAGAGATTCTAGAAAACAATATTGAACATTTCATGAGTGTCAGCTAATTATAATTAGCTGACACTCATGAAATGATTAGGCATAAGACACATGTGCAACATTTAGGTATCTTAATTCGGAAACGTTTCGTCTACACAGTAGGCTTCTTCAGTTGCATACAGAGGAGCAGCAGAACCAATGGCGATGTAGAGATGATGTACAGTGGAACGTCGGTTGTCGACTGCATTACTTGTCGAACAAATCGGTTTTCGAACGAGGAATTCGAGAAAAAATGTCCTGGTTTTCATTTGTTCTCTTGGTTGTCGTCTGACAACGCGAACGGCTCGGGTCACATAACTGAAGAGGAAAAGTCAGTGCCAAAACACAAGCCAATGAAAGACAGGCTCATTCTGTTACTGTGTGGTAATGCAAGTGGGGATTTGAAATTGAAGCCCTTACTTGTTTATCATTCCGAAAATCCACGAGTTTTTTAAGAAGAACAGTGTTGTGAAAAATAAATTGGCTGCAATGTGGAGGGCCAACACGAAAGCTAGGGTAACAAAACAATTTTTTATTGAGTGGATTAATGAGGTCTTTGCTCCCACTGTCAAAAAGTACCTCATTAAAAAAACAATTGCCACTCAGGGCCCTTTTACTTATGGATAATGGTTCTGCTCATCCTCCAAGCTTGGAGAACGAGTTGCTGGAGGAATTCAGTTTTATATCTGTGAAGGTTTTGCCTCCTAACACCACTCCTCTCGTCCAGCCCATGGACCAGCAGGTCATTTTTAACTTCAAGAAACTCTACACCAAAGCACTTTTTGAAAGGTACTTTGAAATCACTTTATAAACAAATTTAACCCTCAGAGAGTTCTGGAAGGACCATTTCAATGTCTTTCCCTGCTTGAGGCTTATAGACAAAGCCTGGGAGAATGTGTCTCCCAGGACCATGCAGCCAGCATGGTCCTGGTAGACACATTCTGACTTTGTGGCAGCCAAGGATTTTGAAAGGCTTTGAAGATGAGCCTGAGCCAGTAGAGGATATTGTGTCCCTGGGGAAGACCTTGGGCCTTGATATGACTGAATATGATGTGGAGGAGTTGATAGAGGAGCATAGAACTGAACTCACCACGGAAGAATTTGTAGACCCTCAGAAGGAGCAGCAGCAGACTGCAGTGGAGGAGCTGTCATCAGAGGAAGAGGAGGGAAGGGATGAAAAATACCATCCAAACGGAGCCTGAAACAAACCTCACTGGACAGGTTTTTATTGAGACAAAGAGCCAGTGAGCCAGAACAATGTGTTATTGGTGAAAAAAGACAAAGAAGAGAAAGAACACCAAAAAGAGAGTTGCCTGACATATTAATAGAAGCTGACTCTCCTTCCAAGCAATAACATACCCCCTCCTCTCCTCTGCTTCCAGTATGCCATTAGCTCTCCTTTGACAGGGAAGAGGCAGTTAAATTTTCATTTACTGTACCGTATTCCAGTTAAAGTTTTAGTATCCATTTTTACATTTTTATGTATTAGTACACTTTTAATAAATTATCATGTTGTCATTTGGGGTCTGGAACGAATTCTATTTACATTATTCTTTATGAGAATAAGTGTTTTGGCTGTCGTCCACTTTGGTTATCGAATCAACATCTGGAACGAATTAAATTCAACAACCGAGGTTCCACTGTAATCATTCCATCACCCACATAGTATACTTTTTTACCTAATGTATTTTCATACCCTAGCTTAACTCCCAAAGGGGTTTAGCTGATGATTAAAGTTATCTGTGTACCATGTACTGTATTTTGTAGTGATGAACATCCTCCCCTTCTCTCTCTCATTTATAACTCATTACAATTGTGACCAGGTGTAGACGTATCAGTGGTTCATTACTTTGTAATTTGTTCATGACTGTAACCATGTATAGGAGTGAGGCTGATTCATTACCTCTGTAACTTGTCATGATTGTGACCAGATCTACCTGGAGTTCATTACCTTTGTAACTTGTTCAGCTATCATAACTTTGGGGTCCAGTCCCTGGACCCATTATGTACCTTTGTAATCTTTTGACTACCGCCCACAGGATGGGTATGGGGTGCATAATAAAGATATTAAACTATCTCGCTGTCTCTCTATAGCTTAGTATAGTGGATGATTTATAGTTTATACAGGCTTGTTACATCCATGATGCAAGAAACTAAAAATTAGTTATGATAGATTTATTTTGGAATCACATATAAAATCAGTTGCTATATCTTGTTATTTTAATATTCATTTTGTATCATCAGTAGTATAAATATTTGTTGAAAATAATGATGGGATACATTTGTGCCTAAGATAAAAGTTAAAGCGAATATCAATAAAATTATCAGACTATTTGACTATGTTCGGATATCATAGATTAAATTTCCGTATTTAATATAATAACCACGCCATATTGAAAACATAATGAATTATATATATATATATATATATATATATATATATATATATATATATATATATATATATATATATATATAATAGAAAGGATTTTTAACCCCAGAGGGTTAGCCACCCAGGTAAGTCAGTGCGTCATCGAGGACTGTCTAACTTATTTCCATTGGGGTCCTTAATCTTGTCCCCCAGGATGCGACTCACACCCAGGTACCTATATGCTCCTAGTTGAACATAACAACAGGTGTAAGGAAACACGTCGAAATGTTTTCACCCGCTGGGAATAGAACCCGGGCCCACTGTGTGTGAAGCGGGAGCTTTAGCCACCAGGCCACCGGGGCACCACAGTGGGGATGTTTCCTTACACCGGTTGTTTATGTTCGTCCTTCAGTAAATTGGGTACCTGGGTGTTAGTCAACTGGTGTGGGTCACATCCTGGGACAAAACTGACCTAATTTGCCAGAAATGCTCTTCATAACAAGTTACTTTCTATATAGTAGTGTCATTGATGTCAGCTATGGCCTGTATACTTTGTATATGTACGTACTTGTAGTAATAAAGATTATTATTATTATTATTATTATTATTATTATTATTATTATTATTATGATATACTTTAAATCCGAAAATATGGATTCAAGTAAGCTCTAGCAAGTATACGCTGAAAGACATAAGCCTCCCCATTTTCAATTTCTAAATCTTGCTACAGAAAATGGACGTTCCATGTTTCATTTTACGGAGACTTGGTGTCCGCAAGTCATCACAAATTGCTCTGCCTGTTTTTCTGTCCTCATGCGTTACATCCAGAGGGCTTGTAGAAGCGATTCTCCTGAACATCTTAGAGACAAGATTGGAGTCCAGGACCAAAAGTTCATTGACGGAGCCATGATCTGGGATAATCTAACGGGCTCTGAAACCAGACCTGCTACCCCCAACAACTACAGTCTCACTGGGATGGCCCAATAGTGGAGACTATAGCCTCAACAGTGCTTCCGAGTGTGTCAGGGAAGGATAGAGCCCGCCTTCTGGCAGTGAGAGCTCCTCATGAAAGGAACTTTCTGTTGGCTGTTCCCGACTCCAGCCTTGGGACATGCCTCGACCCACAGGCACATACCATCCACATTGGTGTTGCCCTTCGACTTGCCGCCCCTATTCTCGCCGAACACAGGTGTATTTGTGGCAGTGAAGCAGCAGACCGATTCAGGTACCATGATCTTGTGTGCCGTAAATCCAAGGGAAAGACTGCAAGACATGAGGTTAATAACATTATCAAGAGGAGCCTCACAACAGCCGGATGCCCAGCAGTAAGGGTGCCACCCCAGGTATGCAGATCTGATGGCAGCCAGAAGCATCCAGACGGTATCACCCTTCAAGCCTGGACAGATGGTAAGCAGTTGGTGTGGGTCTACGCATGTGCATCTACCTTGGCTGATACCTATCTCCAATACACCAGGGAGGAAGGAGGGGCAGCCGCCAGTTTCAGGGAATCTCAAAAGTCTAGAAAATATGGAGAACTTGCCCATCATTATATGTTTGTTCCCATAGGCTCGGAGACCCTTGGCTCATTACCTGGAGTTTACTTGGAGAGAGTTCCGGGGGTCAACACCCCCGCGGCCCGGTCTGTGACCAGGCCTCCTGGTGGATCAGAGCCTGATCATGGGGAAAGAGTGCATCTAAGTTCCTTAAGGAGCTAGGCAAAAGACTCATCAGGGCAACTAGGGATCCCAGGGCAGCTAGTTATCTGTTCCAGCGACTCAGCGCTGCTGTTCAGAAGGGTAATGCCTGCTGTATTTTGGGCACGCGCCCCAGTTCTGAAGAGCTGGATGAGATTTTCGCATTATAATCAGTGACAAACACGTAATATGTACTAGACATGTATCTCTCACACCTCATGTACTGTATATACCATCTTTGTATCAGCAATGTATCTCTTATATATTCTGTACCATATTATGTAATAAAATATACCCATTGGTAAAAAAGAATGAAAAAATGGGGTGGTAGGGAAAGTGGAATATTCAAACGGCTTCAGGAAGAAATCCAAATATTCTTCCTTGAAGCCTTTTTATCCACTTCTCCGAGGCTGTGGGTCCCAACATATATATATATATATATATATATATATATATATATATATATATATATATATATATATATATATATATATATATATATATATATATATATATATATATATATATATATATATATATATATATATATATATAATATATATAAATATATATATATATATATATATATATATATATATATATATATATATATATATATACTCTATATATATATCTACCTGGAGTTTACCTGGAGAGAGTTCCGGGGGTCAACGCCCCCGCGGCCCGGTCTGTGACCAGGCCTCCTGGTGGATCAGAGCCTGATCAACCAGGCTGTTGCTGCTGGCTGCACGCAAACCAACGTACGAGCCACAGCCCGGCTGGTCAGGAACCGACTTTAGGTGCTTGTCCAGTGCCAGCTTGAAGACTGCCAGGGGTCTGTTGGTAATCCCCCTTATGTATGCTGGGAGGCAGTTGAACAGTCTCGGGCCCCTGACACTTATTGTATGGTCTCTTAACGTGCTAGTGACACCCCTGCTTTTCATTGGGGGGATGTTGCATCGTCTGCCAAGTCTTTTGCTTTCGTAGTGAGTGATTTTCGTGTGCAAGTTCGGTACTAGTCCCTCTAGGATTTTCCAGGTATATAATCATGCATCTCTCCCGCCTGCGTTCCAGGGA